>NW_024582392.1:3031939-3087077 GCF_018398535.1 Haplochromis burtoni
GTTCATAATTTTTTCATTTGAAAGAAAACTGAATGTTATTGGGTTTTGTGCAGGTTAATACAGCATCATGTAGCCCATATTATTATCAATACCACACATTACAAACTTTTTAACTGAGAAAATAACTAAGGTGTACAAATTATTAAAAAATAAATGTTAGTTGCAGCCTGGTGTGACTTTGAATCTGCCTGTGATATCTATTAAAAAAAACGTAAGCTCACAATCAATAAGGAAGTATAGAAATGAATATAGTCTGCCTAAAGTTAGTTCTCAAACATTTGTCAGATATAGACTGACGTTGCTTACCTGTCCACGCCAGTGACTGAATTAGGAAAAAAGAAATCCCAAATTAATCACCTTGACACTTCTCTTTTACTCGTCTTCTTCTGGTTTTCCAACTCCGCGCTGTTCTCTTGTGTATTTGTACCCTTGAACTTTGGAACCAATTGTCTGCAGTATCCTGAGTAAAAGATTTATTGGACACACCTTAGTCTGCAACAAGTACAGCCACCAGCCGTGCCCACTTTCAAACCACCCTCACTCTACAACTCTGTCTCTCTCTACAATTTTCCAGGCTCTGGCACATTTATACTACTTGCACACCTGAGTCGTATCTGGGGAGGGGCCAGTCATACCCGGCAGAAGGTGCAGACAGGGTTGGTAACAGCATGGGGACTCAGGTAAGGCAGTCAGTATTGATGCCAAGTGCCAAACACCTCTTGACCGCTCTGCTACGCTAGAAAACTAAACAGAGATATGAGCAGGTTATATGTTTTTTTTATCAGAGTTTTGTGTAATTTTAGTCCTAGAGGGTCATTGGTGAGGTCAGAGGAACTAATGCATGTGAGACTTTAAAGCCAGGTAACTCAAGTTAATGAATAATGGCTTGGTTAATGTGAAAAGACTTTAAGTATGTTTTTTCTGCAGGCTGGGGACATTCCTCTTCATGCGAATCTTGAAGGACGGTCATGATCGCAGGTTTAACAATGTTAGAGACAGCCCTGGGACATTCTTTGTGTATTGGACTGTTCAAGGTACTTGGAAGTAATGTAAACACCTCTTTCTTGTTACCAGAGTCCTTGACCAACTGCACCCAAGTGAAGGGAGACTTTGCACAAATAAATCACTGTCTAGTTTCTGGCTCTTTATATGTATTTATTCTAGGCAAGAGCTGTTGGTTACAGTCACATTTATTTCATGGAAGTATTAAGGTTATGCTGTTTGAAAATCATACATTTTTTCCTCCATTCTTTCAGCTGTGTGGGTATTTATGACCCTCCTGCCCACCCTCATGCTGAACAGTGAGAAGCGAAATGTGCCTCTGGGAACGAGGGACTACATTGGCTGGACCATTTGGGGCCTTGGCTTTGCTACAGAAGCTATTGCTGACCAGCAGAAATGGGTTTTCAAGCGTGACCCAGATAATGCTGTAAGTGAGGATAACCCTAAACTGTATTAATGTCTCACTAACCGAGTGTTGTAACTGTACTGTCCAATTTACTTTCTCACCTCCAGGGGAAGTTCATCCAGAGTGGACTCTGGGCTTACAGTAGACATCCAAACTACTTTGGAGAAATCCTGCAGTGGTCAGGTCTCTGGCTCTCAGCCTCCTCAGCGATGCAGGGTTCCCAGTATCTCAGTGTGGTCTCCCCTCTATTTGTCTGGTTCCTGCTACGTTACGTCAGCGGTATCCCCATCTTAGAAAAGCAGGCCATGAGGAAGTGGGGATCTGACCCCGCCTTCCAGAACTATGTGAAAAATACCCCCCTTCTGTGGCCACTCCCTAAATTTTGATGTCACTTTTATGTTTGAACACTGAACAAGAGTTACCTCTCACAAAGAAGCTACGCACGTTCAAATCACTGAAAATGAGTGAGGTTTTTTGTAATTTACTTTTGGTGTCTGCAATTTTTAAATGTAAATTTTTCACATACACCATTTACATAAAAGTCACATTAAATATTTTGTTGGGCCTTTGATCAATATCTGAATATATACATTTTTGTTGAGTATAAAGTCACCTCTGTTTTTACATTCAATGTTTCTACTTTGAGTGCTGGTAATAATTTTGAGCTATTCAGGCGTTATTGGCATTAAGAGTGAAACATGATAATGGGCATCAAAGTGGAAATACCATCAGTCCTCAGAGGAGGTGGTATCAGTTACAGGAGTTAGAATTTTTCTTGAGGTTTCCCGATGTTTCTCTTAAGACTTAAAATCCAAACATGGAGTCCTCACATCAGCAATATTATTGGTTGCAACAATACAAAATTTAAAAAAATAAATAAATTGGCTCTAAGTACACCTAATCATCCTAACGATGTGAGCACAAGCCTCCCCAGTGGCTTTCGAGAATATGGATCACATACTCAACCAACTTTAGCCCTCCCTTCAGGATGATCCCACATAATGATATTAAAGTAGACTAAATGGGATTGCACCCTCATTTACTGATTAATTTTCAAAATGTAAAGAAGCTACACAAAACAGTCACAGGACAGGAGACATTTTTGTAAATGTATTTTATATGAAATTCAGATAGTGTATTTTTGTTCAAACTGCGTGATTATAGTTTATCAAATAATGCCCCAGTAATTCAACAGGCTAATAGCCCACTGTAATTGCCTTTTGTGCAGGACTGCTTATAAGCAACCTCCCACAGTACAAATATTACACAGATCAATAAACACCAGAGGGTCTGGTGCAGCAGAGGCTACAGCCTGCAGCACAAACCAGTGACCAAAACTCCTGGTAAAAGCTTTGTTGCCTTTCAATGACAATGAGATCATTGACATTTACTAAAACGATCCACACCTAGTGAAGCTTGTAGACGATGACCAAGTAGATCTGGTTGAAAGTTGAGTTCTTATTACTACAGTTTGTTATTAAACAAGAAGGAAAAGGTATGCACACTTCTAAATTATATTCACTAAACAAAATACTGTGGGACAATTCAAATTAAAATAAAAACAAATGAAATACAAACATCAGCCACACAATCAACTATAACCTAGAATGAAAAACCAAAAAAATAATAATAAAAAAAATAAGTTTCTCAACTTCTGAGTGACACATGAGCTGAAAAACTATTAAAGGGAAACAATTACATTTAGAAGCGGGTCACAATAAAACTGTTCATATACAGTACATATTTTCATCTATGAGCACACTTATCTAAGAGTGAATAGACAGTGCATTTTTGTGTGTTGTCATCTGAAATGAGAATGCCACACTGGACATTTATTAGGAGCAACAGTCCTAAAGACACAAGTGTGCACAGACAGAAAAAACTAGTTCTTTTAAAAAAAAATTCCCATTTTACAAATGTTAAAAACAAAAAAAAAAAAAAACAATAAAAACTAACATTCAGAAACAGAATTTTTAAGAATGCAGAGGAAGACTACAAATGTTATTCATAAAACAAACTAGTCGCTGTTATTGCAGTAAGAATAAAGGATTAAATGCAGCTGCTTTGATATTATTTGAGGAGCGGAGAAGAAAAGAACTTTCCTTGGCGAGAAAATCCCACTGCTGATTTGCTCTTTGACCCAAATCTGCAACAAACAGCATACATAAAAAAAAAAAAATTAAAAAAAACATGATGGAATTATTAATTAGGAGCTATAGTCAATAAAACAGAGCTGATGAATGATAATGAGATATTACACAGTAGATTAAGTTATATGAAAGTCAGAAGAAGTCAGCATTTATGTAAATTAGGAGAGAAAACACTTTGTAGCTTTATCTTCTCAATTAATCATGAGATCATTGATTATAATGCCAGCAGGGCCGGGAGGACTGTGCTCATGTGATTACCTGGGTGTCAGGGAGGACTTCATGCGCTGAGACAGAGAGCTGGAGGAGGGGGTTTTATTGAGCTGGTACTCCGGAGTGGTCAGAGGTCCCAGTATGCTCACTGAAATATCACAAACAGTTAACATTTACAATCTCAGCCTCCCATGAAATGTCAGGCTGTTGAAACGACTGCGCCCACACTCATACGGCAATAACAAAAAGTTTTAACAAACCTCCAGCTCTCTCAGGGGTGGCGTAGCAGTTTGCATTTTCAATGATCAAATGCTCCAAGTTCGGCTGCTCGTGTTCTGCTGCCATCACAAACTGGGCCCAGAAATCCACCGGCAGAGCCAACAGACGCTCCACAACCTGAACAGAAAGGGATTAGTAAAAAATGGAAAAAGATCAGGGTTATTTCAGAGTATTGCCTAATCCACTTCCGCCCGTGCTACGCTAGTTAGGTTTGCCTTAAGCAAGATCGAGGGGAGTTACTAAAAAAAGAAAAGAAAAAATAGAAAAAAAAAATAATGGTGTTATGCTCTTCTTCTGTGCAATATTACACTGTAAGGTTTTTTGTGGCCTCCAGCTGTTGTGTGTGCTCAGTCTCCTAGATTTAGCCATTCCACATAATGTATATTAAATCTGTTGCCAGACACGGTCATCCTGATAAATAGCAAAATGCATCAGAATTAAGATTTTTTTTTAAAAAACAAACAAACACTTTAATATGTTATAAATATTAGAAGTAAATGTTTAAGAAATGGCAGCTTTTGCTGCAAATTCTAGTGAAAGTATAATGCATTTACAATCTGTGAGATTTAAGACATCTTAAAAATTATTTATGCATTCTTTTCCAGCACTAACTATTAAACAATCTTTACATTGTGGGGGTACATCTCTATATAATAACAGCTCACAGGGATTCACAGGAAAACTGCGTGTCATTTGTGTCATTGAGATAAATTTGTGATTTCACCAACTTGGTATTTCACATTAAAGGTATTCAACCAGCAAATGTGGAAGGAGACTCTAACCACAAGTGTAATGAAGGGAACAGCTGCAAGAAGTCTGGCTACCCCTGGGCAAATTACACGTTTTGTTGATGCCTGCAGCGAACACATTAAAATGAGCCAATTGTGTTTGCCACAGACTTGGTTTATTATGGTCACTTTTGTCAGAGAATCAGTTATAAATAATCCAAGAGTAATTGAAAACGATGAAGAGCTGTTCTCAGCATTTCAGATTGCTTCAGTTTAAGGCAAAGGAAACTGTGCAGTTGTAAAGTGTGTGCAACTACACCTTAAAGAGAGGCATCCGCTGCTCTTCTTTAGTTTATTTTTGCAGCAGGCGCTCAACAAGTGCACACTAGGACAGGTATGCAAGAGCTGCGTCTCATCTTCCAAGCTTACCTTAGGCTGTCGTTTGGTATCCTGTAGGATTGTCATAGGGTCAGGATTGGGAACTGCGTGTCCCACAATTGTTGGACCAAAAACTCGGGACAGGTTACTGATGTCCATCTTGGTGTCCAAACTGTCAGCAACTCTGAAAGAATTGATTAGATTCAGTACTGACCAGCTGATGTATAATCAACGACATATGAAATATATATATGAAAATAACTCCCGAGAGATTACACTGATATTTTAAAGAGGGCCTATAATGCCCTTGTCCAGCTCCAAAATGTTAATTTGGTGCCTGCAGAAAGTTGTTTTGAATCATTCACTGCTTAAAATAATCATTTATAGTATACAGTCCTTGGAGAATCAGAATCAGAATCAGAATCAGAATCAGAATCAGAATCAGAATCAGAATCAGAATGGGGTTTATTGCCAGATGTTGAGGTTTACAACATTAGGAAATTGCTGCGGTGCTTCAGTGCAAACAATAAGAATTAAAGTGCTATGTAGAAAGAAAGATATGTGCATGGGATATACATGAGATATATACATGAGAATAAGAATTATGAGTGCTACGTAGAAAGATATATACATGAGTGCAGGTGGTGATCAGTGCCAAACATGAAATGATGCAGTGACACAGCGTAGGGTCATGTGTTAGTGGCGGGGACAGTCATGTGGTTATTGTTCATGTGTCCAACAGCAGAGGGGAAGAAACTGTTCTTATGGCGAGAGGTTCTGGTGCGAATGGACCGGAGCCTCCTGCCTGAGGGGAGCAGGTCAAACAGACTGTGTCCAGGGTGAGAAGGGTCAGCTGAGATCCGAGCTGCACGCCGCAGTGTCCTGGAGGTGTACAGGTCCTGCAGAGATGGGAGTCTGCAGCCAATCACCTTCTCAGCAGAGCGCACAACACGCTGCAGTCTCTGTTTGTCCCTGATAGTGGCTCCAGCGTACCACACGGTGATGGAGGAGGTGAGGATGGACTCGATGATTGCAGTGTAGAATTGCATCATCGTCCGTGTTGGCAGGTTGAATTTCTTCAGCTGCCTCAGGAAGTACATCCTCTGCTGGGCTTTCTTGATGACGGAGGTGATGGTGGGCTCCCACTTCAGGTCCTGGGTGATGGTGGTACCCAGGAAGCGGAATGAGTCCACAGAGGTGATGGGGGTGTCAGTCAGGATGATGGGGGGGAGTGGGGCTGTGTGCTTCCTGAAGTCCACAATAATCTCCACTGTCTTCTGGGCATTCAGCACCAGGTTGTTGTGGCTGCACCAGGACACCAGACGTTCAACCTCCCTCCTGTAGGCAGACTCATCCCCGTCCGAGATGAGCCCAATAACGGTGGTGTCATCTGCAAACTTGATTAGCTTGACAGACTGGTGGGTGGAGGTGCAGCAGTTGGTGTACAGGGAGAAGAGCAGAGGAGAAAGAACACAGCCCTGAGGGGAGCCGGTGCTGATGGTCCGGGAGTCCGAGACATTCTTTCCCAGCCTCACGTGCTGCTTCCTGTCCGTCAGGAAGTCAGTGATCCACCGGCAGATGGGATCAGGCACATTCATCTGGGAAAGCTTGTCTCGGAGATGGTCTGGAAGGATGGTGTTGAAGGCAGAGCTGAAGTCCACAAACAGGATCCTGGCGTAGGTTCCTGGGGAGTCCAGATGCTGCAGGATGAAGTGTAGGGCCATGTTGATGGCGTCGTCTACAGACCTGTTGGCTCTATATGCAAACTGCAGGGGGTCCAGGAGGGGGGCGGTGAGGGTCTTGAGATGGGAGAGAACCAGGCGCTCAAATGACTTCATGACCACAGATGTCAGAGCCACGGGTCTGTAGTCATTTAGTCCAGTGATCCTAGGTTTCTTGGGGACAGGGATTTATGGTAGCAGGCAGGCACATCTCTGCCTTTAAGCCTTTGATTAGTTTATGAGAAACACTCAACAGCGCTTTTGGCCCACAGGTACAACAGTACATGTGCTGATTTGAAACATTTTAAAAATGAGCATCCACCGGTTTTTGAATAAATATAATAAAAAGTAAAAACAAGAGCATCCTTTAAAAAAAAAGTTCATTTTAAGTTTAACAGCAGAAATAAATTTAAAGTAAAAAGTTCAGGTTGTTTATGCAATTCTGCACTTTTTTTCCTAGACGTAGCTCGACCGATATTACAATTAGAGAATGCATATCGATATTCTATAAAGGTGAGGTACAAAGAGACTAGAGTTAAAATGTATCTACCAAAGCACAAATACAGTCGCTTGAAAAGGAAATTTACCACAGGACTCTGAAAGCCTGTGAAATACTAAGTATACTCCATAATTCAATATCTTGTAGAACCACTTTTAGCAGCAATAACTTAGAAGTAATAACTTTTATCAGGCTCTCACAATGTTGTGGAGGAATTCTGGCCCACTTCTTACAGTGCTGCTTCAGTTCATTGAGGTTTGTGGGGCATTCATTTATCCGCAGCTCTCAACGTCATGCCACACCATTTCATTTTGGTTCAAATCTGGACTTTGACTGGCCCATTGCAACACCTTGATTCTTCTTTTTCAGCCATTCAGTTTTAGATTTTTTTTTTTTGTTGTTGTTGTATTAATCAATTTGGCCCAAGCTTTAGCTGTGGGGCAGAATGCATAACATTTGACTCTGGAATAACTTTGGTATAAAGAGGAGTTTATGCTCCACTCCATGCTGGCAAGGTGTCCAAAATGAGTCTAAATCATCAGACTTCACCCACAGTGCTTCATGATGTATTTGTGCTGACATAATTTGTGCTGTTTGGGTTTCACCAAATGTGATGCCGTGCATCATGGCCAAAAACTTTGGTCTCATCTGCCATAAAGACAGATGATGTTAAGATGCAACTTCGCAAACCAAAACTGCGCTGCTATGTTCTTTTTAGAGAGAATAAACTTTCTTTCTTTTACATGATGTATATATGACTTATGCAGTGAGAGAAGAGTAGGTGCAAACCTCTGAAGGTGAAGGATTACGAAAGCCAGCGTGTCTCTGTTGGGCTGTGGCAGGTCACCAATGGTTTGGTACATCAGAGCTATGCTGTTGTCGTCATCTGAAATCTCTGTGGGAAAACAAGGAAAACACATTTTTTCAGTACAGACCAAGAAATAGGGTGTTGTGACTTCTGTGGATTTATTAGCGGCTAGAAGGAAAATGCATCTGACTACAGTAGAAAACAAACACTAAAAATGCTAACAGACTTAGAGATCGATCCTTTGTTTTTGTTCCAGGCAAATTCCCACCAGAGGTTTCCATCGCTCATCAAAACAAATCACAAATGTAAAGCAAAAGCACTTATGAAACCTGTATTTAATCATGTGTTAGATAAATTGCTTAACTTTCAACACTGCAGTTATTTCAAGTAGACATTGCTTTGTGCCAAAACCCTAGACTAGTAAACACACGCTTACCAGCTGCGTCCATGAAGGAACGGTTGAGGCGGAAGGTGAGAAGAGGCTCCTTAAGGTTCCTCAAAAAGTCCTTGAGGAGGCCAGTGACGGCATGGATATCATCCACCTTACTGAGCACAGGAACAGTTTTGCTACGGAGAAACTTTTCCTTCAGCTCCTTCACAGTGCGCTCAGCACCAGAAAGACGGTACAGTCCAGCCTGAGCAAGGGGAAAAACATTTTTTTATCTGAATTATACTGATATTGTTTCTAGGGAAAATTACTGTAGCTGTTATCTGTAACGTACTGTTTGATATGAAGGGGCACCTCTGCAGCAAGGTACTAAAATCCAGAAACAAGAGGTCTGGAATATTAAGGCCCCATCTTATCTTAGACACCTCATACTACCATATAAGCCCAACAGAGCACTTCACTCTTATACTGTAGGCTGTTATGGTTCCTAGCGCTGGGAGGAAAAGCCTTCCAGGCCCCTCTTCTATGGAAAAGCTTCCAGTCTGAATTAGGCTTAATTTTTTTTTGATAGAGCTGATAGTTTGGGCTGGATCAGGTGATTGAACTCTCCCTTAGTTATCCTGTCTTCCCCCATCACTCCCAACTGCTCGTGTCAGATGGATGCCCCTCCCAATCCATGATTCTGCCTGAGGTTTCTTCCTGTTAAAAGGAAGTTTTTCATCCCACTGTTGCCAAGTGCTTATTTATAAGGCAATGTCCAATTGTTGGGGATTTCTCTCTATTATTGTAGGGTCTTTATCTTTCAATATAAAGTGTCTTAACTCTGTTATTGCTGTGATTTAGTACTATGCGAATAAAAAAAAATCCAATATCCAAAAGACAACATCCCCAGGACATTTGCTAGCTCTGATTCCCTTAATTTTCTGCCTTCCTCTTTCACCCTTTCATAGAAATGGTTCAACTAAATATTTACTGATAAATAGCAAAGAATAGCACATGAAATCACACAAAGTAGCTACAAGCAATAATAATAATAATAATAATAATAATAATAATAATAATAATGCATTTAAATTAGAACAATAACAAAACAGCTTAATCAGCTTGTATCAGCAGATCTGTCAGTCAGTCAGACTTTAGCTCCATTTCCACATTAATTTTAGCAAAATTTCTGCAAATAAGAGAGTTTGATGAGTCCACAACTCATCTTGTTAAGATAAAGGATATCTATTAAGAACAGAAAAGGCAAGAAACTTGGGTAGGAAAACTCAACAATTTTCACATGAAATTGATAGTTATGCACAAAAAAAGCAAGTAAGACAAGTGCTAAATAAACAACCCAGAAAGAAGAAATGGCAGCAAAGTCAAACAGCAATCAGCAGATCTGGAGCCTTTCCATAGCCCAATTACAAACTTAAGCTCCCAGTAACAGATTGTAAAATCTTAGTTACAGCTCTGTCTCAGCTTAAGGGGGAAGACATTAAAAATAACTACTGGGGCTTGAGGCTTTACTGTTCTTCACATTTCTGCATAATATTAGGACAGTGAAATAGCACTCACTTCATGCAGTCCCCTTTGCTCGATCTCACTGATACAGTGGACCACAATGGGAGGGATCATGGGTGATGTGTCTGGGACGTAGTCTGCGAGAACACCCTGAAAAAAACAAAACAAAAACAAAGACAGGATATGGGTTAAGCAGCCAGAACTGTGATTAAATTTAAGTGGATCCACCTGCACATGAAGAGTAAAAATTGTATTACATACCTCCCCAATTTTGACTGGTGTGCCACCCAGGTTGGGGATGCATGGTAGAGGGCAGCGCTCACGACACTCGGGGTGCGAGACCACCCTGCAGTCCCTGCACTTCAGTGAAATCTTGCCAAACTTGATCCTCTTTCCGCAGGGCACACAGGATTCAGGCTTAATGACCTATAAAGACATTCCACAGGAGACTGTGAAGTCATCTACCATATATATGCAGCTAAAGAAGCAGAGACACTTTGTTTAATAGCGATACAAATGAGCAAACAACATTGTCAATATGGATGCCAACATTTCTTTTGAAGCGCAGGGCTAGGTAATTTATTTCCCATGGGGCCGCAAGAGAAACTGGGACTATTGTTGAGGGGGGTACCAATAAGCTGAACTCAATTCTGTTCAATATTAATTGTATCTTTTCACAAGCATGTTAGTGGAGGTCACCACAATAGCCCCAGTCTCTCATGTGGCCCCTTGAGGAAATTAATTGTGCACCCTTGCTATAGCAACACTAAATTAAGTCAATAAAAAAATAAATAATTTAACATATTCAATTCTTAAAATATATAAGTAAATATCCCTTTTACTTTTTCAGCTATTGCTGTATAATGGCAAAACATATTTAATTTGGAGATAAAGAGAACCCTCCTTTGATCTGAAAGGAAAATGTGCGTTTCTAGTTACATTCAGTCAGTGCTGTTCTTTCGCATTAATGTCATTCTTACAGTTTTGGAGACGAACTCATGAAGGCGGACGCCTCCATTGCTTTGTGGAGTACTAGGCGCAGCTTTCATCTCTAGCTCAGGGTTGGCAGGCTGCTTGAAGACATCTTCAGACTTGACAGATTCAGAGTCCCATTCCATAGCAGCTGAACAGGAGAGATAGAAAATAAATACCTGCTTGTAAAATAGCACAAACCTTCATTGTGCAGTTCTGAATCACTCCTACTGCATAATGACGTTTTTTCAACACATCCAACTTTGTTTTTCCATTAAATTATGCGTTATTACTTTTGCTAAAACCCAACAGAGCCCCATGTTGTTATCTTGTTAGCCGAGTAGATTATTTTACTTACTGAAGAACAAAGTTAGCTGGATGAAACTAAGAACAATCATTTGAGCAGGCTGGAATATAACTCCAGCATAGATAAGCCACATATAAAAGCAGCGTCCACAGATATTTTAGCTGTATACTACCTCATAACACACATCTTACCAGTCTTTCTCCTGCTGCGGGTCCAGTATGGAACAGTCTCAATGGTAGAAACCGCCTCAACAGATCCTCCATTTGCAGGAACAGTCACTGTGGTCTTTGTCACAATGGCCTCATTTCCCTGTCACAACACATAAGAACAGTCAGAATATCCAAATACAGCCAAACTACATCAGGGCACAGCAATGAGCTGCAAGACTTGGCTCCAATCTGCCATCAGCATTTGGTTGCCAAAGCTAACAAAAACGATGAATGATTGAGATCATGTATGATATATGAAAGCAATACCCAGAGCTAAATAAATAACCTACCATCTCTGAAGTTTTTCCTGTTGATCGAGACCTTTTGGAGGCAACTGGAGGACCATCAACATGATTTCTCGAGGAGCGCTAAAATCAAAACAGAACTTTAACACTCTCGTTTCCATTACATATAAAACAATGTCATCACTTCTCAAATTTGAAAGAGCAGAAGTAACACACCCTTTTTTCTCGTTTCTTGAGTCGCACTGTCCTCACAGTGGAGGAATCCCAATCCTGTCAAGATCGAGCATGTCATTAACAGATTTCAATTATTTTCATTGATACCGACAGGGACAACATCCACAACAATCTGGTATCTACAATGTATTAGTGTATGCAATTTCTCAGGAAACACTTCACCTTATATTTCAAAGTTAAATGGGAGAAGGAAGCAAATATAACACCAACAAATGAGGATCGCTAAAATATATGTGAAATAAATGTCAGCACCTCCAGTCGTAGCCAGTGGAGAGAATTCTCATGGACCTGACAATGTAATTATAAACTGGCTGACCACTATCTTGGAAATGTCCAGCAGTCCAATCTTACTGCTCAGAGATAGTATCATAAATTGAAGACACTAAATTAGAGAATGTGGCTGGCCTTGTAAAAGAAATGAAAAGAGTTTGTAGAGATACATTTCAGAAGTATTGATTAAAATGGCTGTTATATATGAGATGAGGAGAAGATGGACAGATAATTATATAATAACTATATCATATTAGACAATTCTTCCTGTGGTAACCATAGTTTTGAACATTGTGCACTGATCATAATCGATTTTTTCATGCGTGAACATCTGGCTTCATCTGGGGTCTGGAAGGACTTGATGGACTAGTCTGGACTTCCATTCATTTTCTTTTGTTGATTTTCCACAGGTGCGTGGGTAGACCCCTGGGATTAATTCAAAAAACAATCACTATCGTGTACTTAACTAGCCACTGTGTGCTTCATGTATTACCCCAGGTGACCTGTTTTGATCTGCTCTGTCTTGTGAAATCTGTTTGCTTCCTTGAAACGCAATGATAAAAATAACGTTCAAAAAACAATAAAATAGCACAGTAAAGCAGTAATACAATAAAGCACACAGTAACTGTGTGCTTTATTGTATTACCTTCCCCTTGTGACCCGTTTTATTTTGCTCTGTTATGTCTGCTCCTTTGAAACAAAGTGATAAAAATAAAGTAAAAAAAAAAAAAAAGGTTTCAAAATTAAAGGGTTTTTTCCCCCATACATTCAAGTTCTAACTTGTAAAAGAGAAATACTTACAAGAGAGTCATCTGTTTTGTCATAGCTGATATCTGACAAGATGGAGCCTGATTCATCTATGGTCATCAGTCTATCAAGAGCAACAGAAAATATGCATCAGATCAGCTAATGCTGTTCTTTTACTCACATGTGTCCCACCTAACTTAATGGCTGATTCAAAACTCTAAGTAGTAATTCAGTAAAAAGGCTGAAATGTTTAGATGTACCCATGTGTAAGAGAAAGTACCTTAAAATCAAACAATCAGTAATCAGAAATAAGAGCTTTACATTAAACAACTTGAATTCAACATAAAACGTGACTTACTTACCTCCGGCTGGTATTAAGGTTGGTTGTTGCTTGACAGTTTGTGTTCAGGAAAGCCAGAGCTGAGCGCTGTTCTGCACTCAACTGGATGCTGTTACTGGATCCCTCACAGGTCAAGAGGTCCCGGATCAACTGAATTTGACGGTCCTGTATCATAGAAATTCAAGCACGACACAAAAATGAGTCAATTGAAATCACACAGTAGCCTAAATTGACACCAACAACAAAGAAGGGTTGGCAATGAGGGTCCAGTCATCCTTCCTACCAGTGTCTCACAGTCTGCCTCAGCCTTTTGTCTGCGCCGTATCTCCACGTCTACCTGGTTGCGGGCATGCTTCAGTTTGACCTCCAAGGCTCCCCTCTCAGTCTCCGTTTTTCTCAGCATCTCTTTGCATGACCCCAGTTCATGCTCAGTCTTTAGCCATTTGCGACGGCAGTCATCAAAGTTTTGTGCCATCTGAATAAAGTCTAGGGGGGGAAATGGGAGCATTAGTATAGTCTATAGGGGCCTGAAGTGCCTGTGTGAATTAACAGAAGGTAAAGACAACAGAACCTGTAGCCATGATATACTCACTGGGTTCAATGTTCTCACTGAGAAGGTCAACTTGCGTCCTCATCCTTTCATATAAGCTCTGGAGGTTCAGCACCGCAGTCTCCATGGTGTCTTACAATTTAAGGCCCTCTGAGAAGAAATACATTTTAAAGTTCAACCACACAGAATACCGTGGATTATCTAGATTTTTTGCTAGCCGCCTTTCAGTTTTGCAAGTATTTTATCCAAAACAGATAACTTGCTGTATTGGTATGCTCACGCAAATATGTGTTTGCCGTTATGTTGAACACGCTGGCTTATTTTGCTTTTCTTCTGACGCCAGGAAAGACTAAACGTTCTATTAACCGCACACTGCCTAAACAACATGGCGTTTACGATGGCTCTAAGTTTAGGTGGTGTATCTCCTCCATTTGCAAAATTCAGAAAGCAACAGTTACCTACATACCTGGAGAGGCGTTGTACAAAAAAGCCTTTCGGTGATATTTAGCCACCACACTGCTCTTTTTCCGTTTCCTTTTTTTTAGCTGTTAGCTTTTCGAACCTTTGTCCACATCCTTCGGCAGCTACTGCCACACTGAGCGGGTTGCATTTCAAATTTCACCGCTACCCAATGAGAGATGAAGACGGCTCGGGTGTGAACGCAAAAAATAGATGCAACTTCCGTGTTTGTATTTTCAAAGTAAAACCCCCGTAACGGCCAGTCGCTTCACAGGTAAGCGAGTAGATTTGCGTCAGAATGGGTAGAACTGCTTATAGATCCAGTGTTAACCCTAATGATAATACATTTAATATTTAGCAATCAAATAAGCGAATAAATTTAGAACAAAGAAGAAATGAGAATAAAAAGCAATACTTCCGGTCATATCTTTCAAAAGTAGAGACCCGTGTTTTTTCCCAAGAGCACGTAAGTGGAAAAATAACGACTTCCGAGTTTGGACTGTTAATGCCGTTATGCTGCGGCTGTCAAAACACAGACACTCACTGCTCATGCTAGCAAGTAATATGGCCAGAATCTGCAGGGCCACGGATACACCAAAAACTATAATTACCATCCTTAACCTGTTTGTGTCCAACAGAGGTCATAATTCAGTTAAAGTTTTGTTTTTAATATAGCACCAGTTCGCGACAAGAGTCGCCTCAAGGCGCTTTATACCGTAAAGTAAAGACCCTATAGCTTTCTGGAGAAAATCCCCCAAATCAGGCAGCCCAATTTGTGCAAGCACTTTAAAGAAAAAAAACAACAACTCCCTTTTAACAGGACGAACCCTTCTGCACAACCAGGATCACAGCAGGGCAGCTAAGAATTTTACACTGTATATCAAACTCTTCCGTGTCAATTTTTGATTATTGCTTTGCTTGAAATTAATTATATATTTTAATGTTTTTAGAGCATAACGTCCCAAAGGGCTTTCGCTTAGACTGTGTTTATTAATTTTTATGCATAATTTATTATTGAATTTTTTTTTAACAAACCTATAAAAATAACTATCTTCACCTTATAATATGGGTATGTTTCTATTCGACAGGAGTGCAAATAGTTTCACTTTTTCCATAATAAATGTGTTCTGTTCGACCCCCTAAAACACACATCCTTAACTTTTAACTTTTCCAATCATACTTTTAAAGCAATACTATTCTTCTCTGGCCATATTATATTCATAATTGTGTATGAGCTAGTCAAGTCATGACAGATGGGCTAAATGTGTCTATAGAAAGGTCCTTGCCTATTGTGGTTCTCCTTATATTAAAATAGGCGTTCACTGCGCTTTAATTTACTTATAGAGGCAATAGTCACGCTATTAAATTATGGCACTAACCTTTACCTGTGCTTTTACGTTAATCTGGTTTATATCACCTCCAACATGTTTTATTGTTTTATAATTACGCATTTTAAAGGGGGACTGGAAAAGCTGAACAGCTGGAGTCGCCTACGGTTGTATTTACATGCCCAACAATGTTTTATCATGATTAATAGCCTAAAAACAGATGAGTGAATGAACGAAAGGCACCCAACCAGAGAGAAACTGAGGCGGAGAGAGACGTTTAGAGGGAGTGGGTTGGTTGAGTGTGGGGAGGGGGACCACCAGCCCACCGAGGACAAACTTGCAAGAAGCAGAGGATACAGAAAAGGCTCCGCAAGACAACAGTGCAGCAGCTCGAGTTTTGAGGCTACAGAGGCAGAGCAGAGCTTGCAGCGGATAACAATGATTGCAACAACTCAACAAAATATGACCACGGATCTGGTATGTGTGCATTTTCTTTTGTTTTGTCCGCACTTTTTTTTCTTTCTTTTTAGATTCAGAGCACGTGTATGTGTGTGAGAGAAGGGGGTGTTTTGTGATGTGCAGTGAGGAATTGGTGTTTTTGCCTTTTCGCCCGTTCACACTTTTCTTCGTTAATATCCATCACCTGGACAGGCTTGACTCTGTGCACTGCGGTGCAGGCTGGGCTAACGTCCGGTCGTTGTCACTCCTACATTGTCTTTCTGTCCCATGCAGACTTTTTCAGCAAAATATCTGCACCAGAAACAATGCCCATTCCTCCAACAGTCAGACGTGAGAATTTGTTCTAAGAGACTGTCCCCTCCAGCGTGGACCTGCACAGTGATAAAGAGGCAGGCTGCGCTGTATGATTGATCAGCCCTCTGCTGCATAGATGTGTTGTCAATGAGCAAAGATTATGAGCCAATATCTTCTTTTTACACTTTAAACCCTTGCTAGTTATGGCACATACTCCATAATATCTGTATTTCTGATTCCATACAGATTCCCTATTCAAATGTAACATTCATGTATTTTCATGAGTAGACAGTTTTGCCTCTAAACAACTTGTGAGCTCACTGATATGCATTTACATGAAATGTTATTGCACAGGATGTGATCTGCAAGATTCATTTCTGCCTTTCATTCACCGATGGTGTGTAAGTGTGGTTGCATTATAAATGGTTTAATGTAAAATTGAAAATACACGTAAGTTAGGTGGCATCATTTGTAAACTCTGAATTTAACCCTTAAATTAAAAAATAAATCTTGAATTATTCAGGAATTTTTATTGGCTGCTCTTCAGCAGAGTCCATTTTTAAATCTTGGCAAGTCAAATAATGAACAGGTCAAACTGTCACTCTTCTTGGGAAAGGGTTTCAATCAAGTGGTCATTAGAACAGGGCTACCCTGAAGGTGAAAGTGTTCAAGAGACTAGATTGAGTAGTCTAATTATATCTAATTAGTACGTAGTCTATTTGTGATACAGATCACAGAGATGTCTGGCATTAAATGACACACTAATATTTAAGTCTTTTACTTACAGGCTGATGAGAGGAAGTATTAATGAAATCATAGTCTAAAAGAATCTTTTATTATAATCCTTCTGCACTTTTGTCTCTTTCAGAGGGCCACAAACGGCTGTGAGGCTTATAAATATTCCATTAGCTGCAAGTGACACAGCATCTCAGTGCAGTCTCCAATCAATATGCGAAGCAATTAATTAGACAATAATATTTGTTCATTTTCAATAAGAGGGTTTGTTGCTGCTTCACTGGGTTATAGACTCTCACCTGTCTCAAGTCAGTGAAGTTCAAATACTATTGACACTATATAAAGCCTAGTATTACAAAACTGCAATCTACAGCCTCACGAGGCACCACCTGTCTCTTGGCCTTTGGACCAGAAAAGAAAAAAGTGAAAATGACTTGTGTCGTGTGTTGGTGTGTCAAAATATTAGATAGAGAATGTACAAAGTGGATTGTGGATTCCACTTAATGTGACAATCATCAACAAAATAAAGCATATTTGTGTCAGAAAAACACAGCGCTTTGTTTGTGGTTCAGTAAATCCCTGCCATTAAGGAATGCAACTAGCAGTGACAGCAATATTTTTTATCCTTAACGCTGGTTAAGTGCCAGCATGACACTGGGAGCTCTTACACTGAACCTATTATGTGTATATCATTTGCTGGTATCCCTTTAGAGCTTGCTAAAAAATGGCATGTTCGTTTTTTTTATTTGTACTGTAACTCTATATCTCACCCGTAGCTCTCCCACATGTGTTTCTACTGATGCTGCTTATTTCCTAAGGCAGGAGCTTGGCCACTTTGAGTGGCTGGACACGCTGAGGAAAAGCTCCCTTGTACAGCAACCTTTTGTACAGTAATTTTCGTGCGTGTGATGGGGAGCATGAAAAGAAGACAGGGCAGCCTTGCAGCAGTAGAGGCTAAAGCAGCCTTTCATTTCACTAAGGCTTTTGCTGCATTGTCTGGTAATAGCCTCGAGGGCAAAAAGAACTGCCCTGTTCCATATGGTGTCCTACCACCTACTGTTTTTTTTGTGGGGTTTTTTTTGGGGGGGGGGATAAGAAACTAAAAATCATAATTCTGGTGCAGTGAGTTAGAGCACTGAAGTTCATGAAAGACAGCCTTAGATACGGATCAGTCTTGATGTCATTACTACAGCACTTTGGTTACCATTTATTCAAACTATGCTAAAGTTAGCAGTCTGCTCCAATGATGACTTTCATTTTTAATGAAGGGAAGGGGAAATATTGACAAGATAATGCATATGTGGGTTATCTGCAGATGTCCCTTGCAACCTGTTATTGTGAATCCTTAAAATCAGGAAGCTTTTGTTTATATCGAGGGCTGTATGTGACTGCCAATACATCTCTCCCTTTTATATGTTGGTAGTTATTTCGTTGATGCCTTCTCCAATGTTTTGTGTGCAATAAACATTACTGGCCAGTATTAAGGGATGGGGTGGTGTAGGGTGGGTGCCCGGAGGTATGCAAATCTACAAGCAGAATCCCTGAACAGCCTGCATTGGTTTCCTCATTCCCCTGCATGTGATTTATTGTTGGATGCCGCAAAGACACAGAAGATGGAGTTAAGGACGTCTCCTGAGCCTAATTTATGAATTCTGAGCGCCGCCTGGATTCTGCGCAACCCAGTTGTGGTGCATGGCTGTGCAGACTGAGTAATTGTGTTTGGCGTGACTTGCTTTTGTAGTGTGCAAACTCGATCAATACAGTTCAAATTGTCTGATTTTGTGTGCACTTCATTGAGGAAAGGGGGCCAGTTTGTTTGTGTGCAGGTAAATAAGCAATTGCTTCTATTTAGTGTAAATTCTAAGTCAAAATGGTAGAAGGCACAAAACAGGCTTAGTTTTTGTGAGGTTCTTAGGAGCTGTCATATATTGCAGGAAACAGTGTTTAAGGAAGAGTGTCTATCTAAAAGTTTTCTCAGTGGCTGTATTCCCACTGTTAATTGTTTCCCATTGGACCTTGTACACATTATTGATTCTATGATTTGGCTGAATGAAAAGCCTGTGGCTCTGCTGGCAAATGTAAGACCTCTCTCTCTCTTCAAATTCAGTTCTGCATGGTTCGCCAAAACTCCTCTCACGGGGATGCCTTCAGGATGAGTTATCCACAGAGGTATTGCCTTTGATTTGCAATCTTGCACCCTCTGGTGTTTGACTGACACCACATCCCGGATTCCACTCCAGCTCGTGTGGGATCACGCAGGCTGAATAAAAAGACTGTCTATGTGTGATTCAGTTGTGGTTTGGCTCAGCAGAAAACCCACATGGAGATATTTTTGCTTGTCCGTCAGGGTGCTGACTGAGATAAACCTGGTCTGTCATACAGCTTGTCATCTGTTCGACTGTGACAGCAGTTTGTGCTGCATTAGGTTCCCACATGCTTTGTGACCAGCAGCCAGTAGGCACTAGCAGCTTCGCCAATGTTCACTCTGGGGATTCTGCTCAGTCTGTCTGCTCTGTACCTCATTTACAAGCGTGACAAAACTCCTTATATACTGAAATCTGGGATTCTCCCTGTCTGCCTTAACAACAGCGCGACCTTAATTGGAAGTATAGCTTAATGTCTGTGCTCAGGAGAATAATAAGAGCTGTGCATCTCATTAGGCAGATGTTCCAGGTCTCATATTGCTCATATAAAGAAAGAAAGGACGTGCAAATGAAAACAAAGTGTAGTGGTATCAGTTAAGTGAAGACTTTAGTTGAAAATGTCTGTTTTGACTGAAATAACAATGCAGTTTTATTTTATGCTTAATAATGACTGCATTTTACAGCATATCCACTGTTTTGTTATAGACCTTCAATTTTTTTTATAGCAGTTTTTCAAACTTTTAGTCAAAAGTGCTAACTGTGCAATATGATTCAGTAACTGTACTCTACCAAGGTCTTCACATACTATAGGTTTTTTATCTACCAGAAGCAGACTGGGGAGCAATTGTTAACCAAGAGGGCAGGAGAATGTGATAAAACAGTGTTAGACCAGCCAGGAGATACACAGCCTTCAACATTAATCTCCTAGCTCTGGCCTGCACAGAAAGTTCAAACATCGCTTACAAGTTGTTCCTTCAGGTGTAACTGGTTTTAATTTTGAACATGTTACGATACTGCAGCCGAGCAGATCTATTAAAGATGAGACCTTGGCAGGAGTTTTGTGCTGGCAGGCCCTGAGTGTGAAAACATGTAATGTTTTAGAAAGTGGTAAAAAATGTGTCTCAGAACTAAACTTTTGATGCAGTTGGACCCATAAAGAAACACACATGGAAATGAGTTTTTCCAGACATTTTAACTCCAGCTATGTAAGTACATCGTCAGTATTCAGCACTTTAATAGACTAAGTATCGGGGGCTTTAAATCAGACAGTGAGGAGAGGTAAGGGCACATGTGTGGGGGAGAGAAAGTACTAAGATATTAAAGGCTGATGTCAAGGATAGTATGACACAGAACTGGGGCATCTGGTGTCATGCAGGGAGCACGGAAGAGCAGCAATCTGTTGACCAGTGCACCCCATATGCCCTTCTTCCGCTGCCCTCCTCTTGACGGCCTGGTGGAAAGTGATCAGGACCAGCGAGGTTTTGAGGGCCAAGTCAAAGGGGTGAACAGAAATAATGAAGCCTGAGTTTTATGGCTGCTTTGTGACTGAACTTTCACACTCCAGCAGACGCGCGGCTCCAGCAGTGCCAGCAACTCATTATGAGGGGAGCAGGGCACAGCCTGGGAATCACACACAATTGTGTTTAATTGTGACTGATACTGATGCAGGCTCATTCTATCAGTTTCCCCTGATTGCATTCGGAGGGTACACGAGGACTAGAATCTAAAGTTTGAAATTTTTTTCTCTTGGTAATTGCTTGTTGTTTGTTGCTCATCATATTATCTTCTTCTTCCTTTTATTGCCTTTTTAACAACTTCATCCAGTGCTGTTGTTTAAATCCCGACACACAAAGCAGCTCTTTGGAGGTGAAGTATGAGATAGCTTTTTTTTTTTTCTGTAAATGCACACAAGAACAACACATTTCTCAACAACTCTTTAACTCATCCCCCTCTGTTTTAGCTGTACCACATGGCCCATCAGTCATGTAACAGGTGAAATGAAGCAGAGATTAAAAAAAAAAAAGATTACGGCGTGGCTAAAATTGGTGCCGCAATTAAAGACATATCTCTCATATGCAGCAATTTTGTGCTGTTCTCATATGGAAAATTGGTGTAATTCAGTGAGAGCCCTACGATGCTGAAGGCTGGTCTTAGCCCCCTGAGCCTGTCGGGGAGAAATTTCTGTGACTGTGGAAATGAAGCAGCACTAATGTCCTCCTCCTCAGCTGTTCTCGCATTCATCACAGTGTTTGTGTGTTTGTGTACTCTTCAACATAAGGACCTGGGCAGTACAGATGGTCCTCCGAGGAACTGGAAGGGCATAGGGATCGCCATGGTGGTGATCCTGGCTGTTATGTCTCTGGTCATTCTCTCCGTCATCCTCCTCACACCTGGTAAGAATGTGGACAAAGAAAATGGTTAAAATAGTTGGAAAGATGTTGGGGAAAGTAAAAGTATCATAGCAGAGAGGAGATGTTTTAAGGAGCACTGAAGAACCTCTAATGCAGTGCTGATTGCATACACTCCTCATAAGTCTATAGTAGGGCAGGGAATATATGAGGCCAGCAGCCAGGCAGCTTAGCTTAGTTGCATAAAGACTGGAAACAGAGGGAACCAGCTGCCTTCTTTCCAGAAGTAACAGGATCCTGCTACCAGCACCTCTAAAGCTCACTAATTAACGCTGTCTCTCCTGTTTGTTTAATCCTGACAAAAAAACACAGTGTAAATACAACCGTTTATGGGCTTTTAATCTAGGTGACAATTTCTTGGCCCTGAGCAGTTGCCAGGCAACCAAGGACAAATTCAGGAAGCTATACAGCCACACATAAAAACCTCCAAAAGTGACTTCTTGGGTTCACATTTTAGATTCAGTAAAGATTAAACAAACAGGATATATTCTGTTAATTAGAGCTGCTGGTAGATTGTTATTGTCAGGCCAGGTTAGCGGTTCCCCCAAGGCTGCTCAGTGAATATAAATTCAGATCCAAGGAGTCCAAAAAAAGGAAAAGGGCGTTGTTGTAAATTGCATTTTAGTAGTGGTAGGTATTTAATAACGTGGAAAATGTTTAATGGGAAATCATAAAATGAGTTGACTCAAATGCCAAAATATCCCTTAAAGCACCGTGCTATGATTTAAAGGTCCGATTTTGTGATGGTTAATAATAGATTAGTTCACACACTCAGATACTGAATTCAATGACTGAGTGAGGTGGCTTCTTTGGGCTACTGACAGTTCTGCGTGGACAGCTCTGGAGTCTCATGAAACTCTTAATGTTCTTCTTCAAGAGAGGAGAATTATTATTAAATTTAAATAGCAACATGGCTCCATAACTGAGACTTATGTGGTAATGAGACATCTGCCCTGTGCTCATAATATGGTAATGACACGTACAAATATTAAATGCACCAATGCTCCTGTAGCTGTACTGTGCTTGATGCCATACTGAGTCCCTTTAAAGAACTGAGATGTCTGTTTTACTACTGATAATTTTAGGCAAGCTCGCAGTGGTATTCCCCCCCCCCCCCCCCCCCACATCTTTACATTATAGAAAAATATTCCACTGAGTGTTGCAAAGTAATAACAGTAACTTTGAGAATGCAAAATATGAATCCAAGATGAAGCAGGAATGTAGGCCAAGTTGCGAAAAGCCTCAGACTTTGCATTTCTGTAAACAAAGGAGAGTTTTTGATGTGCTAGTTATCGCTGTCTCTTTGCTTTTAAAGACGAGTCTCACTTGTTACTTCGCTCCCATCTCACGATGGAGGACCTCGAGAGTGAAGAGTTTAAGATTCATAACCCCTGTGTGGCATGGCTGAATGGTAAGGATCCATATTCTCACTCACAAATCACTCTTCGCTGATAAAGTCCTCATAACAGTCTGACGCCTCTTTAATGAGGTCACCTACGACTGAGCCACTGGTTTGCAGCAGCAGCCACTGGTTCTGTTCTTTCATTCTAATAGCACAAGACCTTCTTCTGTGAACTCAACCTTTTTTAGAGAACGAAGTTGCTCTTCGCACCAGAGAGGGACATGTCCTGTCGTTCAGCCTCACCAGCAACTTAACCACAACTCTGCTGGACAACAGCTCCCTGGTGAGTAACAGGAACACTAAACTTTTAGAGAATAGATTTCAGTATACACAATTGATCATATCCACAGAGGCCTGGGCACACTGATGCTCAAATAGACAGATTAAGAGGAGTATGCTGTATTTCCCACTGCTCCACATCCCACACTTCAGACAAAAAAAGATTTGGAAGAGTGACAGCATCGTCTAATTTCCCCCCCAATCTGGCTGCTCTGTGAGCCCTCAATACGAGCCTTCAAAGAGAATTTCCCAAGCAGGGGCATCATTTTGAACGCCGCCTCTGCACGACACTGACAGACTTATGTGGGTCATTGCCGAGGAGCTTAAAGCAGGGCTGTGCTGTCAGGTTGAGAAGTCACTCCTCGGTTTTGGGATAGAGCGTTTTTTCATCTTTGCTGCTGTTTCCAATTCCAGAAAAAGATTTTTTTTTTGGTATGAAGAAGTATACAGGATTTCCTTAAATAAATGAATCGCTGAGACAGATCCACCTAAATATAGTGTCTATCCTTAAGATAAAAAATTCACATTAAATCAGTAAAACTTTATTTCCAAGAGTTTCGTACCTGTATAAGAGACAATGAAGAACGAGTGAATGAAGATTTTAATGAAAGCAAAAACATGGGAAGCAAAAGGTAGATCACCACAAGCCTTAAACACATGGCACATGTTCTCATGACACAAAACTGGCTTGTAAGAGGGATTTTTAATTAAGTCATGAATTATGGAGGAAGTCAGTAATCTGAAGAAGGAATTAGTGTGACATGGAGTTTTAGCTAGAAAATGTCCTCGAGAATTTTAAACTAAACTATAATCATTCCACAGCTACTTGGTTTAAACTAGAATATAAAACATTAAAACTGTCGAAATGTGAAGGAGAACAGTAGATTAATGTTTGAAGCTATGTAGTTTTTTTATAGCACTGAAGAACAAACAGTAGTTTTGGTTATTTGTGAGTTTTCTGTGTATGTCTTGTTACACACTGAATAAAAGGACTGAAGAAATCTTTGCTTTAGTGAATACCACAATAGTGAAAAGAAGACTGATATTCTGTCGGCAGTAATTTATATTTGATGGTCTTTGGCTTTGTTCTGGATACATGAAAGGCTGGAGACCCCGTACATAACAGAGGAAACAAAAATTACAGGATATATGACGGTTATTAAGTTTAATGTGTGTGTGTGGCTCAGTTTATTCAATGTCACTTGGAAATACACATTATTTCCACGTTATTTACATCATATTCTTTCCTCTGTGACTTTATGTGGCATTTGCAAGATGTGCAGAAATCACAAGATTATAAATGCATCATTGGCATCATAATAATGGGCTGCTTATGTTTCCAGTAAAGCAGCTATAGAAAGTACAAGACAGACATGATTCTTGAGGAAAAACTCGACATAAGAGAATAACAGTCACAGGCTTTATTTGAAATGATAGAAGGCAGTTAAAAGTGGAATTATCATACTAAATATTCTAAAACATTTTGGAATGAAAAAGAAGATTTTCTAATAAAGCGTTGTTGTCTTTTTTTCTGTAGGACCTGACCACTACTCAGTTCCAAGTCTCTGCAGACAAGAGGTTTGTCCTCTTGGCATATAACATTCGACCGGTAAGTTGCCTTTGAATGACAAGTGGGCTCAGACTTCCCCAGAAAGAATCATCAATCTTATCCAGAAATTATCCAGGGTCATGAATTATCCACTAGTATCAAAGACAAGCTGTTATGACTCACAGACCACCATATGTCTGACAGGCCACTAGTGACAAGCAAAACAATTGTGACATGCATCCTGATCAGAGCCTCAATGAAAAAAGGAGGAGAAGAGCAAGAACAGAAGGAGTGTGAGGAGAAAAGAGCGTGTGAGTGAGCTCATTTATGCAACTGCAGCAATCTTCAGCTCCATAACACCACTTGCTCGATGACTGGGTTAACATATGAGGGGCTGAATATTTAAACTGGCTGATGGCACGACGTGCAGGGAGTTGACGAAAGCTTTGAATGTGATTGCCGTGAAGAGTTTAGCACACAAGTGCAAATGGGGGATGGGGAGATCAAGGAGATGAAGAGGTGAAGTTGGAGCTGCAGTAATGAAATCACCTCTGCCTGTTCGGGGGGGAGAATTTTAATGAGAATCTGATGAGAATCTCGATTGCAGGTGGTTTCAGATCAGCGCTGGGGTGGACAAAACACAGATCTTTTGCTCACTTTACTTTTAACACCGCGTAGCTCTGTCTCTCCACCCCCCACCAGCCACCTCGCTCTCTAAATGCCCTCATGGTTAATAAATAGGTGAATCTTTCTTCAAAGGGAAGGCAAGTTGTGTAATGTGCAAGTAATCGATGAGGCAAGAAAACAGAATTAGGAGGAAATGAAGGCTCTCAGCACATTTCCCTGAGTTTTTATTAACAATCTTTAAACAGATTTTTATGCTTTCTCGGTCTCTTCTTTATTCAACCTCACAGCCTTTTCCATTTCTCTGGGTTTCCTTTAGAGACCTGCTTTTGCTCTAATCACTGCGTATCATATTTTCTCTGTGTGGGGGGAACGAATGAGCCTGTTGCTGTGTTACAGCATCATCACAAACACAGTGCATCCATTCTAACTAAATTATTGAGCGGTTAGTGGGGATTCAATCAGCTTTCACACATTTCTATAGAGAAAGGGCTCAGATCCGTGCCCAGATTGTGGGTTGCTTTGGTTGATTGTACTCTATGTCATTAGCATACTTCCTTTGATATCAGCAGGAAATGTCCTGTCTAATCTGTATGCTCAGAGTGTGCGCATACTCGAAGAAATCAGAGACAATGGGCATGGCACCTGGAATCGTTTGTTTATTTAGAAATGAATTTCGGTGTTAGCATGGCTGGCATATTGTCAGTGTGCGCGGGGGCTATTCCTCCTCCATGCTCCTCTTTTCTGTGGCTGCCTCCTTCTTTCTCCTGCTTCATCTTCCTCACTCTCACTCACTTTTTTCTGTCTATCTCTGGGGGGATTTGTGCTGACTGAAGCAGTTTGCGCCAGGCAGCGGCTTTGCCATTCAGAAGAGCAGAGAGTGGTAGGGAATGAGAGGAAAAAACACAGAAAGCAGTGGGGAAAGGCAGTAACGATGGAGGAGTTTGCAAATGGGATATGCATCGCTTGACCTTAGATACAATGCCCAGTTGAAATTAGTCAGAAAGAATACCCAAAAATGTCCGAGATACTAGAAGGAGAGAGCTGTAGTAGAGAGAGAAATGTGTGTGCAGGCTATGTGTGAAGTTAAAAGGCTTCTTTGGATTTTGTACTACCTCTAGAGGCTTTAGGGGAGAGTTGTGCCCCGTGAGTGAAAATAAATGGATTTTGATAAGAGAGTATGTGCATAAGTCAGTTAGGGAATTTTTCCACACATAGGAACAAGAGAAAGCAGGTTTCCTACAGGAAAATATCTTTTCTTAAAGCTTATTTGAATTAAAGAGGTTTGCCTTAAGAGTTTCTTTTCTGTGTGTGTGAGAGCAGAAAGGCAAAAAAGAGAGGACGTACATATTTTCAAATGAGTGATGTTGAAATAGTTCAGCGGCGGTGGAGGTTACCAGGATTGATGAGCGGAGGCAAATGAACCGGTGCCTGCCAAGACAGTGTAGTTTCGGGACAAATAAAAAGCAAAGGGAGTTGGGTCTGCACTCTGCAGCAAACCCTGATGGGTGCTTGTATCAAAGGCAGCGCATTGTGGGGCTGCTAAGTAATGCATGTGAGGCAGGAACAATGTTGAGAAGGAAGGATGCTATTATCTCCGCATTGTGAGTTTTACGTTGTACAAAAGCCTCTAATAACTGTGCTCCTGCAAAGGGTGCTGTAATCTCTATACGCAGTCTTTGTCACATTATCCAGCAATATCTTCTGAGAATGTAATCATGTGTTGTGCCCATACCCCCCTATTTGGCAGCATGGAGGGGGTGGGTAGTAAAAGGGAGGCTGACAGGCAGCGCGATCTGGAGGATTTATGATATGTTACTGGCAACCACATTAGAATTCACTCTGCCTCTTTATGACAGATGCTCTCACTCTCTCTTTCTATTTATCACACAAACACACAATAACACAGAATCTGCCAGTGATGTTAAATCACAAGCAGAATCTTTTGGTTTCTAAACAAATCACAAATAGCTGATTTGGTATGGTGCTGACAGCAGTGCTGCCCCCTTTGGTCTTGAAGACTGATACCCCCCTTTAACGTCCTGCTTCTTTCGCTCTATCTTCTTCCCTCACTTTCCCTTTTGTGTCCACCACTTCATGTTATCCTCTTCCTTTTCTTGCTCCTGTTTTGTGTTGTGAACAGCTCTTTTTCTGCTCCACCTAATGCATAGCCCCTCATGCGCAGCCGTTATGCTACAATCAGATTTCGATTTCATTTAGATAGCCTTAAAATTTATTTCCACTCCTTTATCCCTGCAGCTTTAGCGCTGTGTCATTCCATTCATGCATTTTCTAACAACAGACAGCACTGAAGAAGGGGGGGAAAAATCCAATTTCACTACTAAATGTGTTGTATAGAGGATGTGACATTTAATTTCTTTAGGGATTGGTTTTCCAGGTGGCTGGGGCCCTTAGTGGCCAGTGGGCAAATGCTGCTTCCAACTCTTTGCTTGAAAAAAGAGGTGTGCAAATCAATATTTTGCCTTGAATTCATTAGCTATTGCTTTGATCAGTTGCAGTTAAGAGACACACTTACATGCACAAATTCATTCACACACGTGTTAATTTAATTACGGTATTCAGAGCTTCTGATGCTTTTCTAAGGTTTGCGACACAGCTGCCAGCCACTATAGAGCTCAGTGTGAAGGATATTAACTTTAACGATGCTTTTTAATGGGAATGTCTGTCTTCGTTTTTTGTGCTTTTCTTTCACATGCCATGTCTTTGGTGTTGTCTCTTTTGCTCAGTCTTGAAGTTCCAACTTTCTCTTATTCACTTGAGATCTCAGTTATGATGTAATATGGATGAAATTGCTGCCAGTAGTTTAATGACTCCTGCAAATTAAGTCCATATCACTAAGACGTAAAGATGTGATTGGCTCAATAAAAAGTAGGGGAGTGTTAAAATACCATCTACTAAAAATGATTGCATATGCAAATACTTACAGCACGAAGCAATTTTCCACTTCCATTCTAGCTTAGGTGAAAGAATAATATTAAATATAACTATTATCAGTGAAATATTTATAGGCTCACTAAACCTTTACCTTTGTAATTTTAGAATAAAATTATGCTGCTCCTTTTTGCCAGGTAATAAGCCACTCGACTCAGTCTTTGCAGTGATTTCAGAAGCACTTAGATGATGCAAACACAGCTCCTTGTTGCTTATGCTTAACTGTAAATTTTTTTGTCATAATATTTGTCTCATTTGCATTTAACCTTAATTGTACATGCACAGGTGCATGTGTGAGCACTAAAGTATGTGTTTTCATCTATGTGCGGCACACCTTTGTGCATGATATCCTCTACCTTTTTCAGGTGTTCTCTCAGTCCTTCACTGCCTCCTATGCTATCTACAGTGTGGCTAATGGGTAGGTGGAATCATCACTGCTAATGCATGGGCTGCACTGGGCATGAGCGTTACCAATGCAAGCAGACCTGCAGATTGGAAAAAAAAAAAACTTTCCCCAAAGCGTGTTTCATTTGAATCAGTATTTCATGTTTCTTTCAGACGTCCATTCATTTGTCAGTGTTCTTTCCAGGCTCTATAAGGTTTGTATTGTACTTCAGATTTCACTGCCTGAGAATCATATTCAGCATTATCTCTGGGAAAAAAAACTCTTTGGTAGCTGTGAGTGATCCCTTGAAATTCTAAGGAGTTATTCTGAAAAGGATTTCTGGAGGACCTGCAATATTGCCCGAGTATGCCTTGGAGAAAAATGTTTGCCTGTCCTAAGGAAATAAAAAAAAAATTGTGGCTAGAAATATAGAAAAAGAAATGTTGCACTCTTGCATGAATCAGCCCCGTTCTCTGTTTCATTTTCCCTCTCTGCATCTTGCCCCTTTGTTCTCACAGTGCAGTAGCTCCCTCAAGGGCAGGGCTTGGATGGACCTTGGATGGCTTCAAAGAGGAGAGTGTTCCCTAATGGAGGGCTTATGTTTGAGTTTTTGTGTGTGTTTCAGGGATCTGCTTGAACTCAGCCCTCCAGAGGGGCAGAAGGCAGCATTACAGTACGCTTCCTGGGGACCTCAGGGGAACCAGCTGGTAAGTGAGGGCCTTACTCATGTGTTGTCATCTGCATCAATTAAAACTGTCAGTATGGTGGAAGTGTTTATCACCCTTTAAAATCCATAATAATGCTGAATGCATCCTCCATTTGACATAATTTTATTCATCATAACGTCAAAGGTACAATATCTTATACAATGAACTCCACCTGAAGTGGCTGTCGCACTGTAATGGGGTTTTGTGCTCATAATACATATATAATTCATCTACCTGACCTGCAATGTAATTGGCTTTTGCTGCTATGTCAGTGCTCATCTGCAGCTTATTAACTGGCAAGTGAAGATGTATTGGCTCCCACCCGTGTGTGTGCTAGCCAATGATTCATTCATTCTTGGAGGGTGTCCGCTTCTCGAATCATGGAGCCAGCAATGAAGTCTGCAACCTTGCTGTCTTTGATAATGGATTGGCGGTGCTTTCTGTCTGTGCTGCTCATGCCAGGCCTTTGTGTTTGACGGAGATATCTACTACAAACCGAGTGTGACCAGCGAACCCCTGCGTCTTACATCCACTGACCAGGAGCAATACGTGGTGAACGGCCTCTCTGACTGGACTTATGAAGGTAAAATGTAGTTCACCTGCTGACTCTCCAGATTCATACTTTTACTTTGATATTACAATAGTTCTTTCTTCCAAAACAGAGGAGGTGCTGCTACAATATGCCGCCCACTGGTGGTCTGTGGATGGTGCCCGCCTTGCATACCTCAGCATCAACAACTCTGTTACACCTGTGATGGAAATACCTCATTTCTTAGGTGGTCTCTACCCCTCCAATGTGCTCTTCCCTTACCCTAAGGTGAAAACAGCTAAGCACTTTGCAGTCACCAAGTGTAGGCAGTTTAGAAAAATGCCACTGTTTCATCATTTGAAGTTGAGTTTGCAAAACTATAAAATAAACTATAAAGGGAAAAACAAAGGGTCTTTCTGAAGCAGCTGTGCCTCAGCCTGAACCAAAATAGCGGACTGACAAGTAGTGCAGTTGGTCTCTTGCTGTTAGCATGACTAAAAAGATTTGCTTTTATAAAGAGCATCCACTTCCTATTTTTTAAGTTTATTTGATCTGGGGGTTTTTTTCTTCACAGGCTGGCTCAAGTATCCCATCAGTCAGTCTGTTTGTGGTGAATCTGTATGGTCCAGCTCACACTCTGGAAATGATGCCTCCGGACTCCCTCAGAGCCAGGTAGCACACCTTCGTAAATGCAGAAACAGAATAAGCCTTAAAGGATTCAAAGCACACCTGAAATTATTACACGTGTCCAAAGTTTTCTTGCTTGTTTTCTTTTTTCTTTCATTTTCTTTGCACCACTTTCTAATACTTTCTTCATGTATCCTTTTTTTTTTTCTTCAGAGACAACTACATATCCATGGTGACTTGGATCAGCAGCACCCGGCTCGCAGTTCGTTGGCTGAATCGTGCACAGAACCAATCTGTGCTCTGTGTTTGCGAGGCTACCACAGGGGCATGCTCAGAGGTGAGCGGTCATCACTTGTTCCACATTAGTAATCTGAGCACCTTCTGCTGCAATATACAGCTGTAATAGAATTTTTTGCTTCATTTACACAGTGTTGGGAGTTAAGATTGATTTCCTTAAGCTCCCAAATCTCCACTGACTGGATTAATATTTAAGGTCATTTGCTGCATGAGAAGAATTTTCAGTGATGTACTGCAGTATTTTAGTCCTGCTGCTCTTCTATAAATCCTCACAGATCTCACTTCAATATTCCAAAATATTATATTAAAGGGGACCTATTTTAATATTTCCTTCTTGTCATGTATACAGTACTGTGAAAAAATGTTAAGCGAGGCCTCATTTTGCTTCCAAGGCGCCAGACTCGCTTGTAACTTTTTGAAGAGGTCTTGAGCAAGAGTTCTCCAGGTTTTCAAAGTAATGTCTTTTAAAGTTTTTCTTTGGACATTGGCAGATTTTTCCTTCGTTTTCCGTTCGATCCTTGTACCTGACCGTTTTCAGAAGAATCTCTGTTTGTTTGTTAAGGCAAGTAACACAGAACGATGAATCATTCGAGCATAAAAGCGGCATCTAATTCAAGGGATGAACCACTGCTGTGTCTACACATAGCAGACAACTTAGCAAATAAACAAATTTACTTGTATCTCTGGGGACTTTCCTACTAGCAGCCTGTCCCGAGAAGCACAATTTGTTCTCATTTCCCATCTACAGAAGATGAACAGAAAGTCATGTACGTAGGAAATTGTGGGGAAAAATCCAGCAAACTCCTGACACAGGACTTAAGAGATCTATCTGGCCCTTCAGTTCATCCATCTACTGTTCACTGAAGCTTCATCAGAAATGGTCTCAGTGGAAGGGTAGCTGTCAACAGTTTTTTTTAAGGAAAGGAAACAGAAAAAGAGGAAAAAGTCTGAGGTTTGTCAAGTTACAACCAGTGGATTCGATTTTGAAAATTTTGGTTCAAATCATCATCACTACAGTCTGATAGTTATAGAAGAAATGGGACTCACTCCCAAGGTGTAATATAATGACGATTTGTCACGTCCCGTGGTGTTCCTGAGGAACGTGAAAGGTGTTCTCAGGCTACGCGCCGAGTTATGGATGTAATCCAGTAGAGTGACACTCCCGCAGTAATATACGTTCCAGCCATGTATTCCAGCCCTTACCATAACCTTATCCCTAACCTTAAACAGCACTTTAACGATGTTAGATAGTGTTTCCCAAAGCCATTTAAGTAAAACAAACGTAAATGTGTAGATTCATTCCAAGCGGTTCTCATGTTTCCTCATTTTTCCAGTCTCGTAATCCAGGGACGTGTTGGGTGGCCAGAAGCGTAATATATTGACGATTTGTCACCTAGCGTAAAATGTTAAGCTTTGGGAGTGAGAACATGTTGTGGACTGATGAAGACAAATTCAAAATGTTTGGTTTGTATTGTCATCAGTATGTATAGAAGGGGTCATGTGGGAGATCAAACAGTGACTGTCTGCAGCTATAAAACACAGTGAAGGCTCTGTCATGGTTTTGGGCTGCCCTTCAGCCAGGGGTGTTGGAGATCTTATCGAAACTGAATTATGAACACAGAAAAGTACAGATTTTGATCCACCATTCAATACCAGAACAAATTATGTTTTTGACATATATACTGTATTTCTATTTATGTTTGCATGTTTCAGTACATTGCTGCATCTATTTCCCATTTTCCCAGAAAAATATGAGGAATTGAGGGGTGGCTCAAGACTTTTGCATAGCCCTGGAAGCCAAATCCTGACGTACTAGAGTGCTCTAAATGCTTGGTTTCTCGAAGTTTTTTTTCTGTGTGAGCACAAAAGCCCCGCCCATACAGTTCAGACCCTGTGTTTGTGAGGGGCAAGCAATCAAAAGAAAGCTGGCCTAAAGGAAGAGGAAAGGGAGCTAGAATGACTTGTGTGTGACAGTCAGACGATGTGTTATCAGAGGTTGCGCTAAAGCACGCTGTACTGGAGCCCAATAATAAAAACACATTAACAGAATTGACTAATCCTGAAGGCTAAAGAAAAAACAGTAAACATTAGAGAAAAGTTGAAAGAATGTAATCCATATTTGTTCAGTGTTTACTGCCCTCTCCTCTACTATTATCTATCTCTAATACACTGAGAGCCTCGGGTAACTCTATTCAATTAAAAAGTCTAAAGAATAAAAGCTGAACCCTAACCCACAACAATTTCTATTTTTACGCTATTTTTATTTGCTTTAGTTCTTTTTTATTGGTATAAAGCACTTTATAACTCATATAACTAATGTTTTTCTACCTTATCTGAAATTAAAATTCACAGAAACACAAGATGGCCATGGACATAATGCAAAACCAGCGACAGGTATGTTGTTCTTTTGTCCTATGAAATCTGTTCACTCCTCTTCTTCTGTCTCTCTTTTGACTGTGTCCTTTCCTTGGCAGGATGTGCCACTGTTTTCAGCAGACGGCTCTGTTTTCTATACCATCCTGCCAGCAAAACAAGGTGCTCGTGGAGAGTTTCGCCACATTGCTGGTCTTGCAGCCCAGGTCAGTTTTGGGAGGTTTTTAAAATAAGCTGTTGTTAACATTTGGGGGAGGTCACATAAAGGCCCACACTGTGATTGCTAATCTCTTCAGCATAGAAGCTAAAGTGTGTTTTTCTCACCGTCTCCTCCATTTCTTTCACAGGCAAAGCTATTTGATTGCATTTATTTCCCCCCTAATTATACAAACAATTGAGTCTTTATCCCCGGAGTGATTTTGCAGATTAATATTTTCTTGGTCCTTCGCTGTTTTTATCTTTGCAGTTTATTTCCATTTTACAGCTCATTCATCTTGAGCAGGGTAATTAAACATGTTTAATGATGCTTTATAAGAAACATAAACTATGCAGGAGAAAATTATCTTTTCAAAGTTAACACCTTTGTAGTTTTTGGGCTCATATTCTGAGGTTTCTCTCCTATATCTCTTTAACTTTAGTTCCCCCAAAAAACGTAACAATTATAAGTACTCTGCCTGCACCTCCCTCTGTGTCAGTTTCTTCGACTGAACTTCATGACCCTTTCTTCGTGTTTGTTGTCGTCTTCTGGCGCATTCTTGCTGTATCCTTCTGCCTATTTTTAGTCAGCAAAGGTGTCTACTTCTTCATCTCTGTGTCTGTCTAACGCAGCCTGCCATCCCCTCTGTCCCTCCTCGCTTCTTGACATCAGGGAGCTGGGACGTCACCGTGCTCTGCGCCCTAGACGAGAAGGCTGGAAAAATGTATGTGTGGTACTGGGGCGAATAAGGCTTTATCAGTGCCCTGCTTCTTACCATGAACACACAAGTGACAGCGGGTATAGTAGAGTCGAACACTGGCCATAATTATGCTCTGTGAGCTGAGAATAAGTTCTAGATGTGTCAACCTCTGGGGAGCAGGCTCTTTTATCAGGCCAAACACACGTGATTGTAATTAAAAATAACTAAAATGCCATTTTAACATGTAGGATTGATCTCGGTTAAATACCCCAAAGGAAACAGCTTTAACTCTGACTTTGGAAGGCATTGCATCGAATCTGAAGAGCGTAAAGGATTACTTAGACTGGACCAGAGCAGATTATTGCTTAAATCTGTCTTTATCCTGCTGGGGCCAGAAACCCCACATGAACTGATTGACTGAGGTGTGAGCATGGCAGACAAGCAAAGAAAGGCAGTTATTTTCAGTCTCAAAGCCCCCAGGTAGCTGCTTTGTGCCTGAAGACAAGTAGTTCTGACTTACAGTGTTCTACTTACATTTGACACAAGTGTACAATCCTATGATTACATTTATACAGGAGTGGATGGTAAGCATGAGAAATACTGTACTGTGAGAAAAATCATCATTTCTAATTCTGCCTTAGAAAATAAATATGGCTGATTTTTTTATTACATGCTGGAGTATGTAAATAGCTGTAAATAGATTTTTGTCATGAATTATTGATATCTGGAATAATTAGGATGAAGTAGGGGCTCTCAGATGTTATCTGCAGTGCTAGGACTATACTGTGAGTAACGTGCCATAACTATGATTTGTTTTTGTCCTCCTCAGCTATTTCCTGAGCACAGAGGAATCCAGACAGAGCAGACACCTTTACAGGTAATGTTTGATCTGAAATTGTAATTATGGTTTGTAATGGATTATGATATATAATGGTTTGAATGGGGGTAAAGGCCCAGGGACCCAAAGGGTAGGCAGACCTTGATACGGAGCCTCTGTTTAAAGTGATGTTTGAAACCATTGAAAGATGAATGAAAGATTAAAAACCACTCCAAAAACACAAAGAGTAGTTCTCAGCTCAACTACTAATTAGAGATGTACTCCAAAACCAACTAAAATTTCGCAGCCTCACTTCTGGCTGTTTTGAATAACCTGCTTTTAACATTGTTTGTTGTCTCATGCCTTTTGGTGACCTTGGCTACCATTAATCCTTTGCAAAAAAAAATATTTTCATTTAATGAAAATAAACTTATCAGTTGTCAGAATCATTTTCTTAGCTTCATTTCCTTCTCTGACTTTAAGAAGGTGGTTCCCTCATTCATTTCACACTGGCTGTATAATTCTTTATGTACGTGGCAGCTAGTCTTTGCAGTCACCTAAAAAATGCATATTTAATTAAGACGTATTATCTATATTCACCTCTCTGCATTTCCTCACAGGTGATCTTAGTATTGATGTAAAGATTTTATTGCCTGTTTGTAAAATCACTGTATGAATTAGCACCTCCTAACCTCTCTGATCTTTTAACTCCCATCAGTCCTTTGTTTTACTTTTTTCTTATTATTCATCGCTGTTGCTCTTTCAGCTGTTTTTCAAAGTGCTTACCTGACTCTTGACCAAAGACCTGTTTTTCTATGTCTAGGTCCAGAATGTTAATTCAGGATGTCGAAAATACACCCAAAAATATAAAAGTTACTTTACAGTACTTTATATTGCTATAGCAAGTCATGTTATTGTGGAACCTTCAAGATTAAACGTTGCATTAGGAGAAATGCAGTTATTGATACATAAAATGAAACTACAAAAAGGTCACTTAAGTGTTAAAATTGCTTGTCATAGACACTGACCTGATGCAGATTTTGTGCAACATTGTGGCAGTAGTCAGGGTAATTAGATATTTAGCTTATTAACATTACTTGTTCTAACATATAATTAGACCTATAGTCTGCTGCTCTGTTAGCAGCTCTGTGAGGCTGTTCTTATTTGCTAACATTTGCTAATTAGAAGATAACACAAAGTGCAGCTGAGGCTGATGGAAATGTCATTAATGCTCTGGGAACTTGGCCATAAACCGTGACAGACTTAATTTTTTATTTTTGCCTCAGGATGTTGCTAAATGAGAAATTAGAGGATGACCAAAGTAATTTTAATTTATTTCAAATGCAACATAAATGTCTAAGCCAACTTTATCACAATCCGGGCAATAGCTGTCAAGATACTTTACTTAAAACCAAAGAAAGTGGTGCGATGTTTAGTGGGAATGTTAGCAGGATATCATGTGGGGGTCATTAATGTTTCTATAAAATTATCAAATAAAGCTAAGAAAGAGTAGCTGCACATTTTTGCATCAGCTGTACAGGGAGTGCAGAATTATTAGGCAAATGAGTATTTTGTCCACATCATCCTCTTCATGCATGTTGTCTTACTCCAAGCTGTATAGGCTCGAAAGCCTACTACCAATTAAGCATATTAGGTGATGTGCATCTCTGTAATGAGAAGGGGTGTGGTCTAATGACATCAACACCCTATATCAGGTGTGCATAATTATTAGGCAACGTCCTTTCCTTTGGCAAAATGGGTCAAAAGAAGGACTTGACAGGCTCAGAAAAGTCAAAAATAGTGAGATATCTTGCAGAGGGATGCAGCAGTCTCAAAATTGCAAAGCTTCTGAAGCGTGATCATCGAACAATCAAGCGTTTCATTCAAAATAGTCAACAGGGTCGCAAGAAGCGTGTGGAAAAACCAAGGCGCAAAATAACTGCCCATGAACTGAGAAAAGTCAAGCGTGCAGCTGCCAAGATGCCACTTGCCACCAGTTTGGCCATATTTCAGAGCTGCAACATCACTGGAGTGCCCAAAAGCACAAGGTGTGCAATACTCAGAGACATGGCCAAGGTAAGAAAGGCTGAAAGACGACCACCACTGAACAAGACACACAAGCTGAAACGTCAAGACTGGGCCAAGAAATATCTCAAGACTGGTTTTTCTAAGGTTTTATGGACTGATGAAATGAGAGTGAGTCTTGATGGGCCAGATGGATGGGCCCGTGGCTGGATTGGTAAAGGGCAGAGAGCTCCAGTCCGACTCAGACGCCAGCAAGGTGGAGGTGGAGTACTGGTTTGGGCTGGTATCATCAAAGATGAGCTTGTGGGGCCTTTTCGGGTTGAGGATGGAGTCAAGCTCAACTCCCAGTCCTACTGCCAGTTTCTGGAAGACACCTTCTTCAAGCAGTGGTACAGGAAGAAGTCTGCATCCTTCAAGAAAAACATGATTTTCATGCAGGACAATGCTCCATCACACGCGTCCAAGTACTCCACAGCGTGGCTGGCAAGAAAGGGTATAAAAGAAGAAAAACTAATGACATGGCCTCCTTGTTCACCTGATCTGAACCCCATTGAGAACCTGTGGTCCATCATCAAATGTGAGATTTACAAGGAGGGAAAACAGTACACCTCTCTGAACAGTGTCTGGGAGGCTGTGGTTGCTGCTGCACGCAATGTTGATGGTGAACAGATCAAAACACTGACAGAATCCATGGATGGCAGGCTTTTGAGTGTCCTTGCAAAGAAAGGTGGCTATATTGGTCGCTGATTTGTTTTTGTTTTGTTTTTGAATGTCAGAAATGTATATTTGTGAATGTGGAGATGTTATATTGGTTTCACTGGTAAAAATAAATAATTGAAATGGGTATATATTTGTTTTTTGTTAAGTTGCCTAATAATTATGCACAGTAATAGTCACCTGCACACACAGATATCCCCCTAAAATAGCTAAAACTAAAAACAAACTAAAAACTACTTCCAAAAACATTCAGCTTTGATATTAAGTTTTTTGGGTTCATTGAGAACATGGTTGTTGTTCAATAATAACATTATTCCTCAAAAATACAACTTGCCTAATAATTCTGCACTCCCTGTATATGAGCCACACCAGCTGCTTGGGCCAGAGTCATTTAAGACAGATGATCTCACCTCTGGTAAACCACTTGTCTGTTCCCTCATCAGCCTCCTAGCTTTCATATCTTTTTTATGAGCTTACATACCTTCGGGCTTGGGGAAATGCTTCACCATTATAGAGAAGGGAAGATGGCTTGCTTAAACTTTGTCTATGATTAATACTGTATGAAATTTGTAAGCACTGTGGTGGAGAGACATTTAGAGACTCAACACTGCCTAACAGAGCAATCTGTATAACGACTTTTACGTCTAACCTTATTGAACCCCATTTGTTTCTGAAAAGTCAACTCTGTGAACAGTCTGTCTCTTGACATTGACATTTTCCTTTATATTGCCCCAGTCATTTGTCCCACTCCTGGAGCAAATCAAACTGCTTTAGACTTTCCTGTTCTTTTGAAGTGTGATCAATAATCTCTTCTCTTTTTTTCAAAGCGTGGACTTAGATGGAGTGTTTCAGCGCCAGTGCATTACCTGTAACCTCATAGATGGATGCCGTTTCTATAAAGCTGTTTTCAGCCCCAATCAAACCCACTTTACACTCTACTGTTTGGGTAAATCACCCACGCACGTGCATATTTATACACATACAGGCTTGCATTGCTCAGACAGTTGGTTTTATAATGTCAATTTGAAAAATCCACAGGCCCGGGAATCCCTAAAGTGACGGTTCACAGTACAAAGGAACCCTCCAGTGAGTGTTAGATCTTCTTGTCTCAGTAATGGTAAAGCAATACACACATATACACATACACACCGGCTGTCTGCAGTTTCCCCAGACAGCCTACAGAGAGCAATACATTCAAGCAGAGCCTAAGTGTAAATCCATTACTGTCATGCTTGTGAACACTGCCCTCTACTTGTGGCTCTCAGTTAGAGCCATTTATGTGAAGATGATATGGAACCAGGTGGCATGCTGCGCCTGTCTTGATGGGGGAAAACATTAAGACAGTATTGGGGGGGGGGGTTGTTTGTCTTTTAATCTCCACAGGGTATGTCGTCTTGGAAGATAACAGCCGTCTGTCTAAAGCTCTGGAGGACAAACAACTCCCTGAGACTCTGTTCAGGACACTCTCAGCAGATAACCATGGTACCGCAAAGACACCGCTGCACTTATTTGTTAAACTCTGTTTGAAGAAGTATACTTAAGCAATCAGTTAATATCATTAGAAACAATGGAGCACTGGCAGAACAAGAATCTCAGCCTGGAAGGGACAACTGTAGTTAAGTATTGACCAAAGCAGTAATTCGTTTTAATTGTTTGTGAGTGATAGTAAAAATGTCCTTCGGTTGGGATGTAATTGGTAACTAAAAAAATAAATGCAGACAAATGTGTTTCTTCAAGCCCCGTTTCCTTTCTGTAGATCTGCACCTGAAGCTATCTCTGCCTCAGGGGTATGAGGCCAACCTGCACCCTCTCCTCATCATTGTGTAAGTATCATTAAACAAGCTTGATAAATGTCAGCTGCCATTTGTTTTGCAACCTGTGACCCCTAATCTTTTGATCGCTCGTCCGAGACTAACAGATTTCGCCACACTTGCTGATCTTATTCCTCTTGTTGTTCAGAGATGGCATTCCTGGCAGTCAGTCTGTAACGGAGGAGTTTGCCCTCGACTGGCCTCAGGTCTTCTCCAGCATGCACAATGTGGCCTTGGCCCGGGTGGATGGCAGGAGCGGGGTTGGCCGTGGACAGAAGACCACTGCTGTGGATCCGCGCAAACTTGGCTCAATGAGAGTCAAAGATTATCTGGCAGTTATAGAGTCAGTCCAATTATGCTAAAACAGAAGCATTTATAGATTAAATATAAAAATAAATCTTGGTAATTGAAAAACTAAAGGTCTTTTACGTTGTTTCCGCAGGTTGTTAATGCAGCTGCCTTATATAGACGATCGCCGGATGGCCCTCTATGGAAAGGTTATGGCACTTTTCATTTTAGACATTTATTTCCTTTGGATGAAACTCATTGCAGATATAATTGATGTTAACACGTTTCATTTTCTCAATACAGGCATTTGGTGGTTATTTAACTCTCAAGATGTTGGCAGCAACAGATAAGCTCTTCCAGTGCTCAGCTGCTGTGGCACCAATAACTGACTTCAGGCTTTACAGTGAGCAGAGATCTTGTCATTAACTATTCATGTAACCGGGCTACGAAAATTGTGTCACAGCTCAGAGGCTGTTAATTTATCAGAGAAAAAATTTTCTACTGTTTGAAGGTGCTGCATTCTCGGAGAGGTACCTAGGACTTCCTGCAAAGGAGGAACATGCTTACTTGGTGAGACTCTAAAGTTAGTCTAGAACTGAGACATTCAGGTGTCTCAGTGTGTTTTGATGGGTTAAGAGATAACTTGAAGTTGATTGCATGTTAATCACTAATAACTAAACCATTTTACCAAGTTGTTAATAACAATTTATGGTCATTTTGGAGACTTTAGTTTGCAGAGCTGTTGAATTGTACTGTGTTCCCTCACTGATTTATGAATGGTGCGAAATATTATAAATACATTGATGATAGAATTGTCCTGAACAAAAAACCACAGCCTCATGGAAGATTTCAAAGTTGAATAACCACCCTTTAACTTTTTACCCTATTAAGACGACATTTAACGACCTCACCAGTAACCTTAATTATGAGTTTTGACATTTCAGTATATGATATGTATCAATAAATACATGATTTGATGACCATTAGATTAGTTTTTACTGTTTTTTTTTTCTTTTCAAAGATAGCCGTCAAGACCACCCTCACTTACTTCTCATATAGACACAGTAATTTTGCTATGTAAGCAACCCTGAAATATGACAGAAACCCAGAAACTGATTGTTCGGTTCAGAAAAGAGCTTAGGTCGTTTAAGGGTTACTTCTAGTCTACTTTCAAGGGGTAGAGAGTTAAACCAATACTAAACATTGAAACTTTTTTTGTCAAGGAGGGATTTACTGCGGAGCCAGTGTGATAGACTGCTATTATTTCGCTTAGGTGTACTCAATATCTCATCCCCTTTTGCAATCTTTTCAGACTGCCTCCATGCTGGAGGAGGTTAACAAGCTGAAAGATGAGAACTTCCTCATTCTGCATGGAACTGCAGACGGTGAGATCATGTTCATTTTATGAAAAATGTGACAGCTATATTTTTGAGGGGTAAATTTTCCTTACATTATTTGTGGGTTTGTGTGTATTCATCCAAAGCAAGAGTACACTTCCAGCACAGCGCTGAGCTCCTGAGCCGTCTGGTAAAGGTGGAGGCCAACTACTCTCTGCAGCTGTACCCAGATGAAGGCCACATCCTGAGAGAGCCCCGCAGCATCAAACACTTCCAGCGGACAGTGGTGAACTACCTCCAGACCTGCTTGAAGCACAGGCCCCTCCTAGATCCCATAGAGGATGAGGAGGAGGAAGATGACTGAGCCCAGCGTTCCCCTTTCTTTCTTCTGAAGGGACACTCTAAGGATTGTATGCCATCTAATGCATTACCTTGAGTCGGATATCAGGCGCAAGAGCACAGGAGTGGGGACCAACCGCATCAGATCACCTCTTATAACTTCTGGAAACATTGATGTACTGTATAATGTGTTGCACAGTTCCTGCTGTTTTAATGTATGTTTGAGGCCCTATTTGTTTACAAAATTCACTTTAGAAGATGTGGACTACTAGACAGCTAATGATTCTGCTGAGAGTTTACAAAGATTTTAAAACATGCATGTCGTAATGGCTGCATGATGTGGATTAGTTTACATTGCATTTTGGGTGTTTTGCTGATTTTAAATCTTGCCTGCAAAGGCAAAATCTGCCAACAGCCGGGAATACACGACGCACTTTAAAGGAAACTCAGTGTAAGAGATGAATCAGCCTTGCATGTTTAGTGATTTGCATAAAATGCCGTTAAAAGGCTTAAAATCACCCCATCTGAACGAGTCGAGTCTTACAAAACCAAATATTTGGGACAGCTGTGATGCAAGATGTCTGCATCACAAAAGTTAAGTTACAACACAAGCTGTCACCACTGGTCACTGAGCTATGCATACTCTGCACAGTATTTGAGGTGTCACTGTAAAATCAGTCATTTCAAGTTCTTTTTTATGTAGTGTGTTCCCGGCTTAAATAAACTAAGATAAAGATCATTTTTAGTGTGCCAAATACATTTTGTGGACTTTATCCACTATTTTTGTTTGCATTTTGTGATTATGAATGACTTTGAGGCTGAGCGTATTTATACTAAATGCTCCAGTTTAAGAATGAAAACAACTGTAGGCCTGTGTACTGTATTTGGAAGTGCAGTACATTTCTGTTTTGATACATTTTAACCATTTCTTGTGTATTGCACAGTTAAATTATTCCTTGAAACAAACTGTTGAGCCATTATGTCACAGTCCACAGATGCTGGGCCTGACCATCAGTCTGTCAACCATGCATGCAGTTGGTATGAAAAGAATGCCATTGATTGTAGACAACCAGCTATTCCTTTCCCCATAAATCCTTGAAAATAAAGTTTCCCATTTTACAGTGAAAATACATTTTTCTTTCTTTGCTAGTAATGAGGAAGTAAGGACAGCAATAAAGGGGATGAAGAGTGGAAAGCAGGTTGTTCCAGATTACACCCTTTTGGGGGTATGGAAGAAGACTAGGAGAGAGCAGTGGACCTTTTAACCAGATTGTTTAGTATCATGTGGAGTATTTCTAATGTTAGGGAGTGAGAGGATCCTGGAGGAAATGAGAATAGCTACTGTTATAGAGTTTAAAGAACATGGGTAGTGTAGTGTATTGTAAAGTATTAACTGCAGAGGGATAAAGCTGATGAGCTACACCATGAAGACATGAGAAGGCTAGATTTAGAAGAGAGGTGACGATTAGTGAGCAGCAGTATGGCTTCATGCAGAGAAAGAACAGTACAGATGACATGGTTGATCTCAGATTGTTGCTAGAGAAGAATAGAGGAGGTCAGAAGGAGTGCTTTTGTGAATCTGGAGTAAGTATATGACAGACAGGGACTATGGTACTGCATCTGGAAGTCAATAGTGAGAAAGAAGCATTTGAGAGTGGTGAAGAACACATGAAGACAGCGAGACAGTGGTGAGGTATGTAGCAGGAGTGATAGATAGTTTAAGGTGGGGTGGGGTGGGATTACTTCAAGGATTGGCTTTTTGTTTGCAGTGGTGTTGGATAGGTTGACAGATGAGGTCAGGAAGGATGAAGTGGGAAGGATGGAAGCAGGAAGGGTGTTTGAATTATGATGTTCAAAGATGACACTGTGATCTGTCTTGAGAGTAGTGAGCAGGTGGAAAATAGCCTGAAGAGGTGGAGGTATGCCCTGAAGAGAAGAAGAATGAAAGCCAGTATAAACATGACAGTATAGGTGTGCATGAATGTGAGGGTAACAGATTGAAATTTAAAGATGCAAAGAGCAGGAAGTGAAGCTAGATGAGTTTAAATAACTTGGGTCAACCACCCAGAACAACAGACTGTGCATGAGATGGGTGAAGAGAAGTGCAGGCAGGATGGAGCAGTTGGAGATGAGTGTCGGGATGATTTGTGACAGAAGAATAGCAGCAAGAGTAAACAGGACAGCTCAGGTAAAGTAGTTTGGAGACAAATTTGAGAGGCAAGGTTGAGATTATTTTTATACACCTGTAGAGGAGGAATGCTGGGTACAGTGGATAAAGGATGTTGAAGATGGAGCTCCCAGGAAGGAGGAAATGAAGAATACCACAGAGGAGACTCATGGGTAAAAGGAGGACATAGCACAATGCTAGGGTTGGGGTAGCTATAGGTAGATGTGGGAACCTTTAAAGGAGGCAGTCAAATGAGAAAAATCACACTATGTTGCTGTTGTCCTTTTATCTGAATACCACTTATTAACATTGTGAAGACTTAAATGTTAAGTATATGTTACTGTAGCCTCACAAAAAAGCTCTTTAACTGCATCTGAACAATAGGAAGGATAAAGATCATTTTAGAAGAAAAATCCTTCAATTTGTTCGATTTGTCAGATTAAGCTAAATAATTGCGCGGTTTTATAATGTCAGTGTTTGTGAACAGAGCCTGATATTCAGCCCTCGTCACAGGTTGAAGGAGAATCTCTATCCAATGAAAATAACCTCAATGGTATGTAAACCAATCAGATGCCTTTACGTAAGTGCGCCGATCCAGCCCATTGTCCAATCAACGCTGTTTGTAAATGCGGGCCTGAATCCCTCTTCAACCTTCTGCTTTCTGGAGGGGCACCTTCAACCAGGTCCGCGGTGCACTGGCAGCGGCTGTCTTAGTTGTAAAGAATAACTGGAAATAAGACTTTTAGACAGACACAATGTCGTTCCTCACTGTCACCAGGCTAGCGCCCAAACTACTTAATTCAAAGGTAAGAGAAACAGAATGAGCCTCGATGCCGCTTTCTTGGTTAAATCTGTGGACGTTTCCTTTAAGCTAACGTCGGGTTTGGTAGCTAACAGGCTAGCTTAGCCCTGTCAACCACATTGTGAAATGCAATTGGCCGAGTTTTTTGCAATTTGCTTAAACACTGACAAGAACTTTAATCATAGTAATGTATGGACCCTGTTTTTCGTAGATATTATTCAGAGACAGAAGCCGTGTTCTGTTTGACAGCTCGTATCTTGTTAGCTAACGGTAGCGCATGAATCATTGCACTCATGTTGGCCTTGTAGTGTCATAACTGTGGTATGTTTGTCCAACTAGCACAGAGCAGACTCTTAACTTTACGCTACGAGTTTCTACTATTTGTAGTATAGCGTAATAACATTAAATTGTACTTTCTTTTAAATTCACTTTAAACTCTGTGTTTATTCACCATCGCAGTTGATTTTCATATTAAGATTTTAACCAACCATATAATGCTTATGTTTAAAATACAGCTGAATAGCCGGTATAAATCATTTTTCATAAATCAATTTTTATGTAATCAGGTTAGGTCCACTGAAAAGACCTCTCTTAAAATAAGAGCTATGAAGAGGCAGTCAGCAGACAATTACAGCGGAAAAAAGCTGCAAAAATCATATAATAAAACTTTATGATATCTAAAGGTAGAGATCATACTACTTGCAAGGTAGAAGGGTGCATACCTTTGGAACATCTGGGGTTAAGAGGTGTAGTATTTATTATGTTGTGTGGTTAATAATATAATAGTTATGGGATGGTTTGAAAGCTTTACAAATGAATACCATAAGATAGCTTTTAATTCATGACGGGAAGGAAGTTCATTCAACCTTTTCAAAAAGAGCAGTGATGAGTATAAAATGTTGTATATTAGACGTGGTTTAACTGCAGCAGTATTTATAGGTACACCCCACAATCTTGAAGATGTCCATGGTCAAGGACAGGCATGAAGGTTGATTACAGTGGAGGAAGTCAGGGTTCTTTAATTATAAACAGTTTTATTTTCCCTTTAAGTGAAAGTGTTTTGTGAGGGCATATAGCCATTTTTATTTTCTGCCTTTAAAACTAGGATTTGGCTGCTTGGAAAATGTTAAAGGTAGATGAAGCATAGTCATACTCTGAGCTAGGACAATTAGGTATTCATTAAAATGATTACATTGACAACTAGAGATCCCCTGTGGTGTTCTGTTTCTAATGGTAAAATTGCATGATTGATGATATAATCCCATCAGCAGCAGTCTGGGTTTTGTCTGTGAGGTTGGATATTAACCAGTTAAATGTGGCTTTATCTTGACATGGAGACAGAAGTAAGATTTATGGTTTATGAAATGGGCAGGGCACATTTAATATCTTATGTTTTTATAAATATCCAACATATCCAGTTGCATTTGGAAGAGCATATTGCTGTAATGTCCATTGAAAAAATGTGATTATTTGAACAGATAAATGACTTTGTTTTAATTAAATCATTTAAAATATGCTTTGGCCAGGCTGTCAATCTTAAAGTACCCTTCCAGTGACCTTAGTCTACTGCTTTACTCCAGTGACCTCTCAGTATGAACTACTTGGTTGCCATATCAAGTCAAGTCTCCTACTACTGAAATAATAGAGATAATTTTTCAGTCATGGCGACTAAGTAGTGTCTCTCTTTCTTTGAAATCTCTATCATATGTGGGGACCTCACCTATGTCACAGTTACCTTTCTCTCTTATCATTTGTAATCTTTGCTCTGGAGATTTATTAGTAAGCTGTAGTTGCATAAGAACGTATGTGTCTGAACTATGAAAGTCATGTGATTTTTAGTAACACAATGAAGTCTTATAAAGGAGAGTCTCATGATTTATTTTTTTCTTGCTTCAGATCATTTCATCTTTTGAAAAAGGGGATTGTTTTAAGTACCTCTAGATTTAAATGTCATTAAAATGTGTATTCCTTATACCAAGATGTCTGTTTTGATTTGTTTGTCCATAGAGAGGGTGGCTTTGTTGCTAATCACTCAAGTATCATGTGTTTCTTCTAAACACAGCCTCCGGAGGGGTTGCCTTTTTGTGTGGAGTACTTGCCATAGTTGCTCTTTAACCCTGGCTGATGGACAGTTGGGAATGAGTGAGTTTAACTGGTGCTCTATATTTAAGACACTGAGCTGTTACATAATCTCCCCGATGCTCAGCTGGGTAAACTGTGTGTGTAGTGACGCACCCTACTTTTTTGTTTTGCTGAGCCTTGATGGTCCTGATTATTCAAAACTGTTGTGGTTATAAGGAGTAACTGTCTCCTGCCCATTGATAATCTACTGATATGTTTAAATGCACACACAGGAGTCGTATTTCACTAGTGAGCAAGACAGCCAGCTGAACTTCTCAATACTATCAATGAGTTTCCATTAAGAGTACTTTCATAAAAACTTCTCTTTCTTTTCTTTTTTCTTTTTTTTTAAATTCATGCCTTGACATGAAAGGAAGGAGGTATCTTTTCCTAGTTTGTGAGTAATTAGGTTGCTTCACTCTGGATTTGCCCCTTGGATACATGTAATGGCTGGTTTACATTTTACCAACAGTTAGATCTGAAAGAATAAGACTAGATGTAATTTTCCTGGCTTTACAGGACCAGTCTGATTGTTTTACACCAGCATTAACATTGTGAAAAAAACAAACTAGAAATGACACACGAGCGTGAATAATTTGTTTATATTATAATGAGATTGTGGTGTGAGGTTTTTAGAAAAAGTGCACACTGTGCTGTTTGAAAGAGGTGGGGTAATATTTGTAACTTGGAACATCTCCACAGTATTGGCAGATAACACAAAGCCCCAGTTTGTGATCTGATTTTTTTTTTTTTTTTGGCCAGGTTGTCAGACTTTGAATGCACCTGAAACCTTCAGGTGCAGAATGCCCTGAAATGGCTGTCACTAGTGGCCTTTGTTGCAGGCCATGTACTGTGAACTACCCAGTTATAAGTGTTGTTGTTTTTTAAACTCTAAATTTTGGGCAAGTTTGAGTGGCAGTTATAAAACGATGAGGATGAAAATGGAGAAACTACTCTGAATAACTGCTTAGCTTAGTGAAAGCTATGTGTTATGCTACAAGGTACACTTTAATAGGTAAAATACTAGAAAGAACCTGTAATTATATGTATTAGGCATGCACCAGTACAGCAAGCAAACATTGTTACTGAAAATATGGTGCTCTACACTGTTATTGTCATATTAAAAAAATAAGATGGCATTTACCAACATCAGTAGCCGATATGTATTTGGTACCATGTAATGGTTAGTGTTCAGAAATTGTTTGATGAAGAGCAGGAATGGAAATGGGCTTGTGCTTGTAACAATCAGTGTAATATTGGTGTAGCACCAGTCTTGCACAAGGATACATTAACATTTGGAGGAGCCGCTAACCGAACCACTGACCTTCCAATTAGTAGCTCTACCTCCTGAGTGCTAGTGCTGTGGACAAAACAAGCATACGGTATTATATAAATATAATACTGTTTGCTTGTAGTGTAATGTTTTTTTCTGGACCACAATAAGAACAGTTGTTACTGTGGGAAAGAGCAAAAAATTATTATAGAAAATGTTTGTTTTTTTTCCTGTGTAAAAGTTTCTGTACACTTGGTAAGAACACGGTGATTCGTTTAACATGTATATTGCTTACTACAGAGAAAGAGTTGGAGCCATTTCACTCACAGACTGATTGCAGTATTATCCTTAGAAATGTTTTGTAGCTTTTAAGGTCCTCCAAGGTTGTTTCATTTTAAATACAAGCAGTAGGTAGTCTAGAAATTCTGTTATTACTCTAATGTTGTTTTTGTTGTACTAACAATCCAAATTGTATTTCCTAATATGTTCTGCAGAATGCCTCTTTCCTATTTGTGGCTGCCAGAAATGCCAGCGCATCAACAACAGTAAGTGCATTTAATTTACTCCACTGTTTTCTGCTTGTTTTATATAGCTGTTCTGTAGTTTTACTGTTTGTGTTAACAACCTTTGGAAGAGACACTGGTTCTTACTCTGTGGTCTCTGTGAAGATATTGACATTTGTGGAGCAATAAATCTTTTTTTTCCTGAAATGTTTGCATAAAGTTTGTTTAACCACAGGTCACAAGGGAATGTAGTCTATTTTAAGGCTGAATGTTTATTCAAGGGCATTAAAGAGTAAACATCGTCTTTTACAGAATCTGAAGGATGTCCTCTCAGACCTCATTCCTAAAGAACAGACCAGGATCAAGAACTTCAAACAACAGTATGGGAAAACCAACATAGGGCAGATTACTGTAGACATGGTAAGTGGCGGAGATTTTTGCACACGTTTAGTGAGCTGAATAAAATAAGCCCCTCACACAAGCGAGTCACTGAGCTGGATTCCTCAGATCGATTATATTAATTCAGGGAGGAGCATTTGGGCTTTACCTTGATGCAGATTAGCTGTGGCATGTTAGCTGCACATAATCCATGTAGGCCTGCCTGGTCTTGTTTACTGTGCCAGGTATCACTGTTCGGTCATCTCCCTCAAAGGTCACAAATTGTGCTGCTTCCTGCCAACAGGGATATTTGAGCTGACTCACTCAAACCTCCACTGTAAACTGGCACTTGCACTTTCTCTCTCTCTCTCTCTCTCTCGCTCTCTCTCTCTCTCTCTCTCTCACTCACTCACTCACTCACTCACTCACTCACACACACACACACACTCACTCACTCACTCACTCACTCACTCACACACACACACACACACACACACACACACACACACACACACACACACACACACACACACACACACACTCACACTCACACTCACACACCTGCAACAAATCTATCCTCTTCCATCTATCAAACACTGCATCTAACTTGTTGCATTGTAGATTTAAGTTGAGCTTCATGTGTCACGGCAATAATGCATTCAGTGTCTATTAACTTATTATCCTGTGTGCAGAATTACAAACCTGAATAGTATTTAGGATGTTTCTTCCTGCCTTTATAAAGACATTTGGTGGACACTGATAGCAAAAGCAAAGAGGTGAGCTTCTGAAATGGTCTACTGATAAAAATAAGCAGTAGATAAAATGTTTTAAAGTCCAGTATAGCGTAACTTGGTTACTACAAACACACACGGCTGTATATGTGTGTATGTGTGTGTATATAGATATAGATATAGATATAGATATATAGATATAGATATATAGATATAGATAGATAGATAGATAGATATAGATAGAGAGAGAGATATAGAGAGAGAGATATAGATATATATAGATAGAGAGATATATATATATATATTTATTTATTTATTTATTTATTTTTCTTATTGGCAAGACAATTTTCTGAATGTCATTCCATGTTTTTGTTTGTTTTCATCCATAGGTCTATGGGGGTATGAGGGGAATGAAGGGTCTGGTGTATGAAACCTCTGTGTTGGATCCTGAGGAGGTCAGTATCAGAGCCACAGAGAATACACTGATATATTATTGCAGATCTATTAGTGCCTGCGTTTGTTGGTACATTTGTATTTAAAAAAAAAAAAAAAGGGGGGGGGGGGGTTTGCAAGACAGAGGTGCCACACTAGATTTGAGGTTGTTTAGAAACAGAACGACTTGTGATCAAGTCAGTACTGCAAAGTAGGGCAGGCCAATATGGCCAAAAATATTTAGCACTTTATACATTTGAAAATTTGCGATAACTATATAACTAACGTTATAATTGATGCAAGACAAAATATTTTACAACTCAAACCCCCCCATAACTTTATTTTCACTTAAAAAAGTTGCTGTTTTTTATGTGCATTAAAGCAATGTAAAAATTTAACAGTGCAAACGCAAACTCCTTGCTGACAGTTTAACCAAAAGGCATTTCCAGTGGAAATGAGCCAACGTATCCTCAGCATAACCATGCATAATATCCACAAAAGTTAAAAGAGGTGCTTTGCAACATGAAACTGCAGTGTGCCAAATAAATAAGTCAGATACGTACTTTTCAGACCATAAGGTGCACGGGATTGATTATAAGGCAGATTAAGCGAAACAAAACAGTCAGATAGCTTTGAGTTTAAAATCCGCTTCATACGCATAAGTGCCACACACACAATACGGTAAAATTATGTTGAAGCACTGTACGTATTACTCCACGAGGCTCCTGACTACGGTACTCTTAATGTTCCGACAATCCATCAAGCGGTGCGGCTTTTTAGTACGACTGGTAAGCTACAACATTTTTTGACAGATTTTTGAGCGCTGTGTACCGCATAAAATTGGTTTGAGGTCAGTACGCACAACCAGAATTCATACAAAAGGCACACCGGATTATAAGGTGCATTGTCGATTTTTGAGAAAATTAAAGGCTTTTAAGAGCACCGTATAGTCTGAAAAATACAGTAATAAGGACGGCCCGCTTACATGTTCTACAAAACATTTTGCTTTGGTGGCTATCTGACGGACAAAAATCAAACCAGTTCCACATCACTGAAGTTGAACCATTTTTATAAACCAATTCTGGTTCATCTGTTTCATTCAACGATCTGCTTTCGCCCTTCTCATTCTCTGTCGCCGCCACGCTTTTTCCACCATGTGTGTATGAAAATAAAGGCACTGCGCATGCGCGTTTTACCCATATTCCGTCGCGATATTTAATTTTCTTATCATTGCCCAACATTACTGTGAACGGTATATAATATTGTATATTATAGCTTGAAATTCAGGTTAATCTATATTAGAGATTAATGGTTGCTCTCTGCTCACGTTCAACATGGATGACAAAAGCGCAGAGTGCATAGTGTAAGTTCTCATAGCAGTGACCACTTGCTCTGTGCGGAGAGTTCTTGGAAGTAATGTAGAAAAGGCAGCAGCCAGAAAGCTGCACTGGCACGACATGATATCTTAAATTTAAATCAGATAAGGTTTTTGAACAAACATGTTATCAGTCAGACTCTAAACACAAAAAGCACAAGGTATTATTATGGTAACCTTTTTTTCTGTTATTTTACTCTTAGCTGCATACGCATTAGCATTCCCTGTAGGCACTTGAGTTGATTGCTTTCTGGCCAAAGCTGTGGCACTCTGAGGCATTGAATCATCAATATTCATTGGTAGAGATGCAGCTTATATTAGCAGCTTGCCAGCACTCAATTGATTGTGCATTTGATGATAACAGGAATATGTAGCTAATTATCACAAATAACATTTACTTCAACATCTTCTCTCCCCTCTCGTCTCTACTTTGATAATCAGGGCATCCGCTTCAGGGGCTACAGTATTCCAGAGTGTCAGAAGCTGCTGCCTAAAGCTCCAGGAGGTGAGGAGCCACTGCCCGAGGGTCTTTTCTGGCTGCTGGTCACAGGACAGGTCCCAACCGAGGAGCAGGTGAGTCGATGCAAGAAGTTATTGTCATAAAATGTTGTTGCCTACTGGAGTTTCAGTGAGCAGGTATCTGTCATGGTATGTCAGACGCTGTCAAATCTCTTCAGAATGCTTCATCAAAACTGAATATTCTTGCAGTGCAGTAAATAAGGTGACTTTGGCACCTGGATCAGTTAAGGTACCAAATACGTGAGTCATGACATTTTCTTTTGCATTATGGAAACGTGAATAACAAGATGCTTGGCGTGTGTTCAGTTCAAGTGTATTTATGTAATGACAGATACAAATGTACAAAGGCTCAAGGCACATTAAATTTTAACCTTGGTTCTTCTCAAAGTGCAAACTGCCATCCTTGTTAAAAAAATAAAAAATAAATTCCATGGCCTTGTCAAGGAAAAAATTTATATAGTAATCTTTAACTCAGAAATGTCTTAATTTCAGTCGTTTCTAGTTATCATCTACATTAAATTTTTCTTTACGTTCACAATAAAAGAAATGGTAGCTTAACAGTAGTTTAAAAGCTAACTCAGTGAAAAAGTGACAAATACACACAAACAACCAACTGAAGTGATATATTACACTAAATGTCTTGATGTGAGCATTTCTCTTGTGCAGCCTTTATATATTAAAATATAGGTTAAAATATGTTTGCACTGAGTCACCAAAATTTTGAGAATCACTTAAGGCAAAAAAAAAAACAACCCACCCTTGAGCAAGAACCTGTTTGCAGTGGGGAGTAAAAAAACAGGCTCTGTGTGTGGCAGTCTGCCTTGATTGGTTGGGTTGAGGAAAGCGAAGATGAGCATTTTACAAACCAAATGACACAACTATAATAACCTCTGGGCAGGTTGGTAGGGCCAGTCACTGTTGATGAAATGCATGCAGTTTTAAACTCAAAGATTTGCAATTTTTGCAGAAAAGGTAAAGGGACAGAGAGGACAGAACAAAATGCACAAACTACAAGAAAGAAAATAGAAGCAAATGACATACAATACTATAATAAATAAATGCCTGCAGAGTGAAATACAGAACAGCACAAGACAGGTGCTCTGTGAGTTTAGAGGTCTCAGCAACATAGGCCTATGTAGCAGCAAGAGTCAGAATCAACTAAGCCAGCTCTAATTGTATCCATCAATCCATCCATCAATTTGCTTCCGCTTTTCCTGTCATAGGGCGAGAGGTGGGGTACACCCTGGACAAGTCACCAGTCTGTCGCAGGGCTAACACGCAGAGACAGACAACCATTCGCGCTCACATTCACTCCCACATTCACACCTATAGGCAATTTGGATTAATCAATTAACCTATCCCCCTAATTGTAATCATCAGTATTTAGTTTTTTGTACAGCGTCTGCCGCTGAAATATAAAAGCTACTTATGTTAATTTAAAAGCTCTGAGAAGCACAAGTAAGGCTGAGTGAAGTTTTCTATATGGAGCTGTGAGAATTTTAGAAAGTAGATACAAGAATAAGCTTTATTTTTACAGGGAATCAATAACCAAAGTCGATATCTAAGAAAACCTGTTTCTGAAATTTGGCGTGTATAAACTAGAGGTTGTATCTTGTTTTTACAAGAAACAAGACACAATCTATAGGGATTTTATTGCTGCCAACTATCTCCTTACAGAATGATATGAGGACAACCTATGCTCCTTTCAAATGCTTGCAACTTTCAAGCGCACCTCTCTATCTGTTCTTCCTGCGTCTCATATCTGCTCAAATCAGCCAAGGAGGAAATGTTTATTCTCAACACACATTTGTCTCCTTATTGATCGAAGAGTTTTCTGAGATTTCTGCCTCATCTATTTATTTTGTGTCCATCTTTCTTTCCAGGTGAACTGGGTGTCCAAAGAGTGGGCAAAGAGAGCAGCACTGCCCTCTCATGTTGTCACCATGTTGGATAATTTCCCGACAAATCTGCACCCCATGTCCCAGTTCAGCGCTGCCATTACAGCTCTGAACAGTGAGAGCAGCTTTGCACGGGCCTACTCTGAGGGAGTCCACAAGTCCAAGTACTGGGAGGTGAGTTTACACCCATACCTTTTTTTGAAAAATATGGACTAATAGAATTTTTTTTTGCTCAAGAGACTGAATCACTTTAGACACAAGAACACTTTCAGTTTGGTTTCATGTGGTCTTTTCTTGTTTAATTTATCTATTTTTTTTTTTTTTTTTTTTTAAAGTTTATCTATGAAGATTCTATGGACTTGATTGCCAAGCTCCCCTGCATTGCTGCCAAGATCTACCGTAACCTGTACCGTGAAGGCAGCAGTATCGGAGCTATCGACTCCAACCTCGACTGGTCCCACAACTTCACCAACATGCTGGGCTACAGTGATCCTCAGTTCACTGAGCTTATGAGGCTCTACCTCACTATCCACAGGTGCAACTTAAGATGCCTTTTTACATAAAACAAGTTGGATTTAATCTTTTTTTTTTTCTAGTAACACTTGAATCAAAGTCTTGCCTTTTTAATCTAAGAATTAGAGATGTTAAGTGAGATGTCGAAAAGATGAGAATGAAACTCGCAAACCTATCTGGAGTTAGACAGCATGACATTATGTCACTACTTGGTTTGATTGATTAATGATGAGGATGATAGAGTTTTTTTGTTTTTGTTTTTTTGTTTTGTGTTTTTTTTTTTTTTTTTTTTAATCATCTGACCATCAAAACTAACCAAACTATTACAAACAGAAGCAGTAGTTCTCAGGTATAACACAGCCTGAGGTAACTACCTACAGGTTTCCTAAAGTGACCTTAAATTTATTTAGAATGACCTTTTTCTTTTTTTTTCTCAAGCTTAGTTGAATTAGTTGCTTAATCCAGGTGGAAGGAGCTGCAAATGTAATGACTGTTTCTCCAATTTTAATATGGACAGAAGCAAAAACTCTTCCCAGACTTTTTGGTTGATGTAGGTCAGTTAAGTAAGATGGGAGCCGACTGAGAATAGTATTGTAAATAGGAATATATATATATATATATAGTAGTAGGGCTGCACGATTAATCGTTAGAAAATCGCGATCTCGATTCATACTTACGTGCGATCTCATTTCCAAA
>NW_024582392.1:3087713-3177345 GCF_018398535.1 Haplochromis burtoni
AAAAAATCGTGATTCTCATTTTATGCAAAATTGTGCAGCCCTATGTAGTAGTGTAGTCTACAACAGTGTTTGGTGTGATGCGTTACTAAGTAACGCGTTACTGTAATTAAATTACTTTTCCACTGAAAAAGTAGAGTAACTGATTACTGTTCATTTTTAGGTATTTTAATTACATTTACTTACAATGTACTTGCGTTACATTGTAGAATAATTAAACTCGCTGAATATCATTATTTAATTTCAATAATTTATCTTCTAAACGTAGTTGTAAACTCTGCCGCTTTAACATCGCTGTAGTGCAGGTGCACGTCATTTCGCGCCAGTTTGCTGCATAGTTGTATTCTAAAGCGGAAGATGTCGGACTCGGCTGAAGCGTGTGGCTGTTTTATGAAACGGAAATATTCCCGTCTCTTAACTTTTCTGAAACAAGCAGACAAGAACATTACAGTAATATGTAAGCTATGTCCTGGGGAGAAAAAAACTCAGCCGTTGTTAATAGCACGAGTAATCTACTGAAGCGCCTGACACAAGAGCATAGACGAACACTTCTGAGTGATCCTTGTTCATCATCCATGGATAACACCGCGGAAACTCCTGCTAAACAGGCAAAACTTGATTTTACTTCAGCAGCGCAGAAATTATCTGAAGGTGAGCTTAAAAAATGATTGCAGGCTACATTGTGGAAGAGATGCTACCGCTGCGTACTGTAGAATCTCCGTCTTTCAAAAAATGTATTTATTATTTAAAGAGTTTAATTTCTATTGTTTGTCCACTCAAGGTTTATATGGTTTTTAAAAAGTAGTTAGTTAAATTACTTATTGAGTAATTAAGTCACTTTTCTGACACAGTAATTAGATACGTATTTTAAATACAATATTGATTAAGTAATTAGTAATTAATTACTTTTTAAAGTAACTTACTCAACACTGCTACAACATGACAAAACAGACCATCCAACCTGAGTGTGCAATGATGTGCAAAGGCTTTAAGGTTTGAGTGCTGAGGTAATGAATCTCAGTGCTCCTGGATAAACACAATCCACTGTTGCTAAGGCGCATGTATATAAATAAAATCGCTATTATCAGACAGACAGAAGTTAGAGCAGCGAGGCTTTTTCTTGCCTCAAAAGAAATGCTGGGTTGAAAAAAAAAAAAGAAATTTAACCAAGAAAGTAGCATCTTCAGTTATTTATGTGGAGAAATTCCTGCTTTTTACTGTGACAGCAGTCCTCTTATCCTGAATTTGATGCAATATACAATAAAAATAGATATTGGTTTACACAGTCTGCAGTTTGTTTAGCAGTCAAACATGCCATGTAGGATATGTGCACTGAAAAAAACAGACAAACTCTAAGAGCAAATTCAATTTGTCTCACACAGATGGTTCTGCTCAGATAAAAAGGATTGACAACTCTCCAGCCTCCCCAGTGTTACTGTTTGCCATTGTGATGAAGTGTAGCAGATGCCGGTGTAGACTTAAATGGCACACTCTAGAAACCTTACTGTTAGAATTAAAATTTTAATGTGTTCATTACTATGTGTTTTTGTGTGTTTGTAAAATTGTAGTGATCATGAAGGAGGCAATGTCAGTGCTCACACTAGCCACCTAGTGGGGAGTGCCCTGTCTGACCCCTACCTGTCCTTCAGCGCTGCCATGAATGGTTTGGCCGGTCCTCTCCATGGCCTGGCCAATCAGGTTAGTAATGCACAGATCATCATTTTCATTCTGTTTTCACACTGAGAGATTTGATAGAAACAACTTGGAGATCCCAGGTTAATCCCCCATTCATCTTTTTATAAAGAAAGCATTTTTACTAGGAAGACTGCAGTGGATATTATGTGATAATGATTTTTATTTCAGTCAGTTTATTACAATTGTTCCAAAAACACTACATACAACACTTTAATTATTTGATTTTTACCAAAAAACTAAGAAATCTGATGAGGAAAAAAACTGAAAACAAGTTTAATGTGTAGTTTAATGGTTGGTTCATAATAATTTAATGCCTTTATAATCTCATAGATCTCTTCTGTAGCATATAGATGGGTTAGAGTTTATTTTGCCATACCTTCTTACTAATATTAAAGATGACCGAGTTCTGCTAATCAGCTTTACTGTCACAGGCCTGGTATTCTGAATACTAGCTTACTGTCACATTGTCACAACACTTGATTAAAACGGATCATTAATTTATTAGACACTTCTGTGTTTTTAATCACACATCAAAATATCCACTGTGGTAGAAGCCTTTTTTGAAACAACTTTGTCACCTTTGTGCCAACATGGCAACATAATCATTGAGGACTTGGCTGTTTTTTGGTCAGTGCAGTAGACAAACACTAAAGGTGAAAATGACAAAGAACCAAGAGTTCAGAGTCAAACTGCTGTGGTGCTCAATTATAAATATTATTTTAGAGTTCAATAACGTTCACAAAGCACTGTTTGATTACCAGCGCCCGAGGGAAGGTCTCCCCTCCTTTTATTAGCTAGCAATTTGTCAAAGCTGCTTCTACCTCTGCCAATAAATTTTGGCATCTGTTTAATTACTATCCATCCATTTTCTTAAGTGCTTATCCAATTATAGTGACAGGGGGGCTGGAGCCTATCCCTGCTTCATTTATTTATTAGCTACTTAACTAGTTAAATACAGTCATATGATATGACCAACTATTATGAGCAGTTGTACAGTAACCTATGATTTTAGATTAAAATGTTTATAATGATTTTTTCTTTCAGTTTGCGCTTTGCTCACATATTTGACATATTGACACTTAAAATGAGTTTTGGTTTGATTTCAAACACAGTGCCAACAAAAATACAGCAGAAAATTCACTTAGCTTATGAATGTGTGTTTTGTTTTGTCTTGTTTTGTGGGTTTTTGCTGCACCTACAGGAGGTACTGGTGTGGCTGACTGCTCTGCAGAAGGAGTTGGGAGGAGAGGTGTCTGATGAGAGGATGAGGGATTATATCTGGAACACACTCAAGTCTGGAAGGGTAAATAAGCACCACATCCGCAAACAAACAACTCTAGTTATTATTATGACTTCATTTTCCACTCTCACTCATTTTCAGAATAATACTTCTGGGGATGTCAGGGGTCCAGTTGTTTCTACCAGAAGTTACAGCTAGATTTAGGAACCTTTGGAGGAGCTCAAACCAGATTCTTTATTAAAAGAAAAAATTAACACTTTAAAAAGTCCCTAGTGGGCTTTTGTTGTTTTCTAAAAGAGTAGAAACTTTGGGCATGAGGCTTTCTGCATTGAACATTTCTAATTGGTTCTAATCTCCCTAAAAGTGTGTGAAACTGTTAGGACCCCATTGTCAAAGCAGTAACTCGAAAGCAACATCAACACAAGTTGCTTATTGTTGTTGCAGTGTTGTCACTTTATATGGCATCATTGTTTTTTATATAGTCTTCCTTCACCTACAGGACTAAGAGGAGTAGTTGATTTAATGTTGGCACAAAGAAAGTTGTGTAATTACAACAGTTTGGGGGTTTTTTTGTTTCCAAAACCAAGAAATTGCTATTATTACAATTTTTATAATTTACTATATTTTACACCTGATTTACTCTGACCTTCATCTAAACCTTCAAATTCTAGTTTGATTTACCGATTAACTAAATTCTGTTTTTGTCTTTAATAATAGGTTAAAATTGTTAATGTATACCATAAAGAATTTGTAAAATAATAGTATTTGAGCACAGATAGAACGGTGTTGATGTCACCTAACAGCAAGTGGTTTTACATGTAAGTTCTGCACCTGGTTGGTTTCTTCTGGTTTTGTTCCCCAAAACATGCATGCTAGGGTAATTAGTGATTGTAAATTGACCCTATGGGTGTGTTTAAGTTCTTAATGCGTTTCTGAAGGTCTCGTGAGTACTTAGTTGTCAGAGAGACTAGAAGAGTGCACTGTCAGGTTAAAAATGTTGGTTTCTTGGCTGTAGGTGGTTCCAGGTTATGGCCATGCTGTCCTAAGGAAGACTGATCCACGTTATACCTGCCAGCGTGAGTTTGCCCTGAAGCATCTGCCCAGTGACCCCATGTTCAAGATGGTTGCCCAGCTTTACAAGATTGTACCCAATGTGCTCCTGGAGCAGGGTAAGGCCAAGAACCCCTGGCCCAATGTAGATGCTCACAGTGGAGTGCTGCTGCAGGTAAGACCTGGGATTATAATCATGCATTTGTTATCTAACTGAAATAATCACAGATGCTGAAGTAACTGACTGCTTTCCTGTTTGTGTGTATGTTCAGTACTATCAAATGACTGAAATGAACTACTACACTGTGCTCTTCGGTGTGTCCCGTGCTCTCGGCGTGCTGGCCCAGCTGGTGTGGAGTAGAGCCCTGGGCTTCCCCCTGGAGCGCCCGAAGTCCATGAGCACAGATGGACTGATGTCTCTGGTTGGAGCAAAGTCAGGCTGAAGCACCAACCTGGAAGTAGCTGTGGGTTAGTGTTAAGGGTGGGAGGAGGTGGAAACATCAAAAAGCAGACATAAGTTGACCCCTTGTCATTTCCAACCCCAGGGATTTAGAGGATTCAAAGAGACAGTATGCGTTTAATGCCATTTCACAAAAAAAGGGCCTTTTTAAATTGTCATAGCATTAGTCTTCAAGTGTGTTTAGTTAATCACTGACAGGCTTTCCAATCATGTCTCTCTATCTAAAACATGAGCAGAACAAACTTTATATATGGCCACGGTAGGCTCAAACTACCTACCACTTTTAGGTCTGCTAGCATTGCTAAGATTTCCCCTGAGCGGTGCTTCTCATTGGACACTGGGTCTAAACTAAGAATAGGTAGTGGCATTCAAAGGGAATTGTGCATTTCCTTTGTATTTAAGCTTCTACGTTTAAAAATCTGACTAAATCTTTTTGGCCAATACAGTGATGTGTTGTAGAGGATACTTCCAAGCAAAATACAGTTTTGTCACACAGCTCTAATTTTATTTTTTCGTCTATGCAAAGTTGTCATCCCACCCAGTTGATCGATGCGTTTCACTCCCACTTATGAACACTCCAGTGTAACGGGAAAAAAAGGTCCTCACTAGTAAAAATCCTAGAAAGCCGTTTAAGAAAAAATATTTGTTTAAAGACACTGCCCCTTTAAATCTCTGGTCTCTTTTTTTTTTTTCTCTCTCTCTCTAACTTGTAGTTTTTTCTTTTTTCTAGATGACCTGTAATACCTCTATGATCAAAATAACAGTCTTTATTAAAATTTGTTTCCTTGATCTTATTTTCCTCAAAATAATTTCCTATTTTTTTAATGGGTTTCTTATATTACGAATCGCTGAGAATCAGGACTAATGAAGGTAATTGATACAGATTTGAGCAAAGGGTGTTGTAACTGGCAACCTGTAGGGAATCCTTAAGAGCAAGCTTGAATAAAAACAGGATGGGAGGGGGGGGCTTTGTAGAGTTTTGTTTTGTTTTTAAGTCTTCTTTTATTTGACTGTATGTTCATGTCTTTATCCCAGCAGTAGAGCACTTCAAATAACAATTGTAAAGTTATGATGTATTTGATTGGATTTCCTAAATTGTAACAGTAGAAAATCTCCCCCCTTTTTTTCTTTTGGTGTTAAATGATGTATGAAAATATATTTGGGTTTGAATTTTGTTGTTGTGGTTTTATTTATACTCTGTGTACATAGGTATATATATGTATAGCATTAATGTATGAGCTGTAAGCATTCACTTGCTGCTTATAACCACAATGAGCACCACAGTTTACCAGCAGTGTAGTCGTGCCCACTATATGTCCAGTTTCGCTGGTCACTGTGAATTTCTGACAATGAACAAAAAAAAAAACAACTGCAGCTATCTTCTGTATATAGAGTTTATTCCCAAGCTCTGTTTCCTCAGCTGGTGCTGTATTTCAGGTATTTCACTTGAATGTGTCAAGCTTGCTCTTAAGTTCTGGGTTTCTCAACACTCCATTTTTGTCTAGTTAGAGTTCTTGCGTATTTCCTCCTAAGAATACTCTTTAACGTGTTCGCTCCGATACTTGATTCTCTCTGCTCTGCTCTTCTGGCTTTTTCGGGCACGTGTTTTGTGTTTTATTGTAGCGTTCTTCCATTTGGCAGGTTGTTCAACAGATGTGGTTATTTTGATCGTAGAGGAGCTTAAGGGTTGTAACTGGGGGGAATCATTAGAGAAACACTTGGGGGCGGGGGGACAGGGCTGGATGGGTCAAATGGGCAAGAAAAGCTTGAAACAACTATTGGAAAACCTTAGAAATAAATGAAAAATAAAGGTTTTTATTAACACTTGTTTGGTCTCATTTTCTTCATAAGTGCTTGAAAAAGAAATTGTGATGTAATTCCAGGTCCAGTTACATGTAACCTTTGAAATTACCAGGATTTCTGAAGTGATTACCCAAATGCTCTATACCCTCCTTGTAATACACAAACACAGTCTCACAAAACGCTGTCTTTTAGCCATTGCTAACAGTTGTTAAGCTTTCACGATTTAAAAAGGACTGAAATAATAGTTAACAATCATTATTAATGGCTGTGGGGGAAAAAAAATTTTAACAATTAAATTTGCACTTGTTAGATACCGTATTATACACTTACTGGACACTGTTAGTTACACCCTGCTAGTACCAGGTTAGACTCTTGTTTTCATTACTGCCTTACTTCATCATGGCATTTAGCAAGATAGTGGAAATTCTTTTTGTCCATATTTACATGATAGCATCACACAGTTGCTTCTGATCTGTTGGCTGTACATCTATGATGTGAATGTCTTTGACGTTTAAACGATACTCAGTTGGTACAGTTGGAATCTAAACTGGGCTGAGGAAAATATCACTCATAAGGTTCCAGCAACAGCCTGAACGGTTGATACAAGCCAGTGTGGAAGCATGCTTTCAGGCTGTTTATACCAACAGCAATGGAAATTCATCAACCCAACATTCAGTCTACTGTTTTCCAGTTATGGTGAGCCTCAGTTTTCTATTATCTGACCGGAGTGGCACCCAGTGTGCTCTTCTGCTGCTGGATTCTATCGGATCCAAGATTTGTCAAGTGTCTGTGAAGGTTCTCAGTCATCCAGGTCATCGTAGTCTAAGGAGCTTGCAAAGACAAAACTCCTAAACACTAACTTAACAAGGTAGTGTATGCTCTACAGTGCAGCGAGGAATGCTCAGACCTCTACATCGGAGAGACCAAACAGACACTTCATAAAAGCATGGCACAACATAGAAGAGCCACCTCCACAGGACATCTGCATCTAAAGGAGGATGCCAGTGTTCCCATTTTGGACAGAGCAGAAGGATGGTGTGAAAGAACCCATCTATGTCAACTGTGAACGGCCATCTTTGAACAGAGGCGGTGGTTCACCACACCAACTGTCTGCCATCTATATTTTTATATTGACATCCTTTGTTTTGTTCCTACCTTTTAAGTTTCTTGGTTAGGTTAAACTACCGTAAGGTGTTAACTGATGCCTTAATGCCCACTCACATCCTGGGCCATTTGACCTCAATAAATCACATGATAGGGTGGGGATGGGTTTCACAATGGATTCACCTGAAACCTTGGCTGACTGTGAGACACACCCGTTTTCAGACCTTGGACCTTGTGATTAGGTAGAGGATCAATAGAGGGTCCATGACCCTCTTGCGGACACTCCCATAGGGCTTAAAATCTGGGACTCTCCACCAATTGCGCTTAGAACTGAAGAAGCTTCTCGGATGAAAGGTGAAACATCTTCAAGACAAAACTTAAAGAAAAGAAGTCCAGACGCTTTTGTTTCCAAGCTCCTTAGACATTTCATTTTGTTCCCCATTCAGATGCTTGACTGGAGCATCACAAGTTCATCTTGACCATGCCATGCATGCCTAAATGAATTGAGTTGTTGCCATGCGATCGGCTGATTAGATATTTGCGTTAAAGAGCAGTTGAACAAGTGTACCTAACATTCAGGAGCAAATGTAATAAACAGTGAATATAACAGGACCAAAACTGCATTCTCCAGCTTCAGTCTGGTGATTTACACCCTTACCTACCTACTTATTATCTATTTAAACAAGTATTAGACTTTACACTTGCATCCAAATAATTTTTGAAAATGCTTTACACAGTAAATATTAGCAGTTTACTAAGATGTATAAACATAATTTGCATTTTTATAATAACCAGATAATGATCTTCAAACCAATGAATTCATTAGTAAACCTTATGTCCATTTGTTAACAGCAGTTAATTTCCCTTATTGTGGACTTTGTGTGTCGCTGTAATGCTCCTGATTCAAAGACCATTCACACTGAGCAATCTATACTGAGAACATCACTTCTTGTCAGTTCACACACTTTGAATGCCTTTATTTATAGGAAGGGCACCTCTTCAACTCACACTTCCAAAATGAGATCCTTAGCTGGAACACTTGACCTCAAAACTCACTTCTCCTTTTGGAGAAGCTGTTCCACAGAGGTTTACCTTTTTCCATCTCACACTGTGTGGTTATTTAGTGTGGACCATAAAATATGAAAAGCATAAATATTTAAAGACGTTGAACTTGTCAGCTGTTGTGACTTTAGATTAAAAAAAAAATATTTTATGAGTGATTAGTGCTACTTGATAACTTCAAAGGGATTACAGACTTTTTTTTTCTTGCAATGGTGTGTGGCATTTCAAAATGATTTATGACAGTGACAGGTGAGGTCAGTTAGGTAAATTCTCGTCATGTTTGTAACATGAGGATGATGGCACAATGTAAAAAAAAAATGTATTTACACTGTAAACTTTGAGTAATTTTCTCTTTCCGATGAGACATACAGCTCTAGGCAAGAGTGTAAAGAAGTGTTTGAATTCAAAAACCAGATACAAAACCTGCTCATTTAAGAATATCATGATCATCAATGATTCCTGTTGTAATGCTCCAATTTCAATTAGTCTTTATTCCATACTGTGATCATGAGAAGAAGATGGTCCAAATGCCCACCTCTCCTATGTGCTGTTATTAATAACTGGCCCAAATACCATCATCCCACTCTGGTTTCTTGCTGGTCAGCTGAGCTGTGCCACTCTTTCCACTCCACTTGTGCAACAAAGGCAACCAATGCTAAGGGACATCAACTCAATGCCATCCTCTGGAACACAAGCTCAGTCTAAAAACGGTACCTGGTGTCATCTAAATGCATTACAACGCAGCTGCTGCAAGTGAAGGACACAATGCTCAAGCACTAATGCAGGTATACCTTCAGGAGTCGGTTTTGTTTTTGTTTTATCAATCACCTTTAAAAAAAAGCACATACGCAAAATGTGACAGCTCCTTTTTATTTAAATACAAATTTAAAATACACCGATATTTACATAGATACATTTTCTGCTTGCAAAAAAAAGCAACTGAAATCCAAAACAGTGAAAATAATTTTGATTGAAGCAACAAGTGACTGATATTTATTTATATCTCCTTTTATACATACAAGGCTGCCTGTATTAAGACCAGTGGTCATTAATACGCCTGCAGCATGAATATTGATGTGGAAATGTACAGAGGGGTCGAAGGGTTACAATAATTTCAAGTGAACCCTTTATGCTCATCTGGACTGTACTAGAGTAGCTTTTGCATGAGTCACAGTTCATTTATCAGTTCATCTTATACTACAGCTTGGTGCAGCCCCTCAGTTCATCCACTGTCTGAAATAACCTGTTTTAGTTCCTCCACCTTTCTGATTGGGCAGCCTTTACAAACAGGAGGTTAGAACAGCAGGTGGGCGGGGCTTCTGAGCTCATAACCCAAGCAGTGTGCCTGAGATAACCACTGTCACTGACATCATATAGTGCAGACAGTAGAAAAACCTGCCTGGAACCTGAGCGTTTGGCTCACAGGCATTACTTGTGCATACGCTGACCTCATTATGTTCAATTTTTGGCATATTTAATACGAGCATTCACTATTATAAGAATCTATATGTATATGTCAGGAAATCAAGAAAAGCATAATAGGCTAATTCGGAAAATATTTCTGTTTACACTGCCCCTTCTTTTCCAATAAGGATTGGCACTTACAATGAAAAACAAACTCCCTCTGTAATACACTTAAAGACAAAAAAAACTTGAGTAAAGATGAATTCTAATGTGATGCAATGTTAAAAACACGACACAAAATTTTCATTAACATTATTTATAATTATGTTAGTCCACTTTGAGTCTGGCAATGGTAGGACCATCTTAAATAAAACTACAGTTAATGCAATACTTTTGTTAAACTAAGAAAAGAAAAAAAAAAAAAGACGCTGGAACTACACTTCAATCATATCTTGATTGTGTACTATCAAAATTTGAAAAGAAGCAAAGGCCAAATTGCAACATAATACACAAAAGTGGTATTCAATGATTTTACCTCAAACCATTTTTAAATGTATTTATTTATTTTATTTTATTTTTTAAATAGTAACAGTGATTCTCAGACTGAATACGCCTGTATTGGGTTTTGATGACTCATTTTTCCTCAATTCCCAAATCACTTTACTAACCAAAAATAAAACAACATACTTCAGTTTCACAAAAATACGAAAACACCTTTTAGGTTTACTGGACCATTTGGACAAAATGAAACATTTTTCACAGAGAAGGTCACACTAAATTACTTCTTTAGCAACTTACGAGTCACCTTTAAAATGTAGCAAAATACAATCAGTTACCTTTAATAGCCCTTTATCACAGAATACTGTGAAAGGGCTGCTTGATTTTAAATTTAAGTCAAGTCCTGACAATGCAACACATAAATGCTACAAATATATTTGTCTTTGTTACTTATATCCATGCATCAAAATGTGTGTAAAGATAAGCCGAAATGTCAACAAATAAGCATGAAACTCATTGATAAATAAGTAATGTTTTATTCTACAGCCCACCGCTACAATTTATAGATAGATGACTCGAGTGTTTCATCCTCCGGATCACCTTCAAACAATCTAAACACAAAACAGCCCACTAAGCAAGGACACACCTACATTTTTTAAACTATAACCTAAACTGACTCCTAACAGTTAGAATCCACATAACATGGCAATGTTTAGTTATTTTTGATCCAATTACAATATAAGCCACATTCAAATCACAAGAAGCCATTTTAATTTCCAATTCTTCTTTTGTTGTTAATCGATCATAAAGATAATTTTTGAGTGTAACATTGTACTCTTCTTACATTCTTTGTGATACCTTTTACAGTACTGCAGATTTTTCAGTTTCAACAGGGGTTCTTGGTTGTGCTAATTCTTATTTCCCCACCTTTACTAACTGATACTAGTGCTGGGCTGTAAAACAAGGCAGTATTAAAACTACTATGCTAATTTTTCTTTTTTAACGTTCTAAAGCCCAATCCTCACAGCATCCAAGTTAAAGTGACATTTCTCAAATCCTAGCATACTGAGGCCACAGCTAATTTTCCTCCTTTGCACTTCATACTAACCTACAATAATGCTCTTATAGCATGGCACTGTCAATATGAGCCCCTATAAAACTGGTTGAAAAGTGCTGCTGAATAAATTAAAGAACTAAAAGCAATATTATTTTGCAGCAATACCAGTACTTTATTTCAAACTATATATTACTATTTCCATTTGAAATGAAGTCAATGCTAAGTGTAAAAGCAAAGAATGTGCTTTCCCAATATATTAGAGCTGAAGTTCACTTGATAGTAGTAACCTCAAGTTACAGTGAGACAACTGCTTCGGCAAAAGGGACTGTGTCTTATAGAAAAACCGAAGTTTAAGTTTAAAGTAATAACTGAGTGTCCAGCACAATGTAACAATGCTGCGATGACTTACTGTTCTTTCTGCTAAACAAGGATCTGGAGGTAGACAGAAAATGGACAAACATAACACAATGAGAAGGGATGTGAGCAAAAATTTACTAAGGCAGGAATTACAACATTATGTTTGCAAGCGTTAGATGCGCTACACCTTTGGTAGCCGCTATAACATCTATGAAGCAGTGGAGATTTGATGTAGTGGCCTGCTAAGCCACATCATGCAAGTTTATTGAGGGAATAAACAGGGTACGGTTTAAGGCCAGATGAAGACGTACAGTTGCTGAGATCACGTCTGATGCACCTCATGAAACATCAGCTCTCGTGGGATGCGAGTCTCTGGGCCGTAAAGCTTGCCGGCTCGCCGCTCGAATGCAGCAACATTCTGCTTTACCACTTCATCGAAGAACATGGTGGCTAACTGTGAGTGCAGCAAAGAGCGGAACTCGAAGGATATCTGTTAAACACACAGAAACATAATGATTTAGTTTAAAGAAATACGGCAAATATATATAGTGGGCATGATAGGTTAAAGCTAAGCTCATTTGTGTTCTTGCAAAGATATCAGATGAGATTGGAACACAGTTAGCTTAGCATAAAGAGTGACAAAAGTGGAACGAAGCCAGTCTGATGGTTAAAAACAAAAAAACAAAACAAAACAAAAAAAACCCACAACAACAAAAAAACCCAAACAAACAGCTGACTGAAAGGTTTCCTGCAGAAATAGATCTTGTTCTGGTGGCATTTCCTTTAACTTGCAGTTAAAGAGGGTGGAGCTGGAGTTTGACCACAAGACAACAAACCCTTTAGAGAGAGTGAAACGATAGTGGCCACTGCTAGTCTTCAGCCAAAATGAACAAATTAGACAGGAAGAAGGGGGCGGGAGCTGCTGATAAGAAGCAACTGACCTTTTAAAATAAGAAGTTGGAGACTGCCAACCAAACAGTAAATCATCTCTTGAATAGATATAAATTAAAAGTGCGATATAATTGGGTAGCTGCTGTTAAACCTAGGAGGCTGACACAAGTAAATCAAATGTTTGGGAAACACTTCCACAGGTGGTCTCTCTTCCTTCATCTTGTTCACTGTAGATGAAGGAAAAACCACACGTAACCACTCATAAAACCACAAAGTGTAATTTTTACATTTGTGCTTTTTCACAGCATAAAAAAAAAGAAACATTAACTAATGAGCATGAATACAGACTTTAATGATATCAGTCTTCTGATGTATCATCTATCCCATGTGGTGTTTAGTACACACAAGCAGTTAAAGTGAGCTACAGGCTAAAGTGAGGCACAGGCTACTTACAGAAAAGTCTACGGTGCAGGTACGAGGGTAACCGGGAATGCCAGGACTAAAGCGCCATATCGTCTCCAGGTGATTGAAGAGCTTTCCATCTGTACACACTGCCTACAAATAACCAAAACAAAGACAATAATTAAAAGTTGTAAAACACAGAAATTGTGTTTCAGTCATATAGTTTATATATAAACAAATTCTAGCAACAGATGGAGCATTAAAAATCACATATCACAATTCAAAAAGACTGGGATAATATTTCTCTACCATTACTTACTTTGACTAGATGAGGTCTAACATTAGTGATCATAGATGTGTATCTTTCCACTACTGGAGGAAATCCCACTTCAAGCTGGGCTTTGGAGTGACCTGCTCTTTTCATGATGGTCTGGGACTTCTTACACCAAGGCACAAAGTGCTTGTACTCATCAACGTTGGCCACAACATCATACATTTCCTGCATAGAATACCTGTAACAGGAATATCCTTTTAATTAAATTTTTTGTATTAATGATCAAATTTATGATTATAAAAAGGCTCATCAATACTTACCCAAGTATTCTACGTTCAGAGTACTCCTTCCTTTTGTTGGTGAGGCTGATGAAGCTTCTGCTTTGGGAAACCGCTGTCATTGTGTCACAATCTTGAAGGCAAAGCACCCTGGGACTTCTTGTCATCAAAATTCCACATGACGACAAGTGTCTGGAAAGGTAATTAGAATCTGTGTTGAAGTGATGTGCCATAAGCCCCCATCTAGAAAGAGTGCAGTCTGCAACAAAATAGGTCCACTACTTTCCAGTTTCAACAGTCAGTGAGTGCGCAGATGGACCAGAGAGTTATGAAAGGTCAGTGGTGAGAGCATGCTGGTATTTTCCACGTCTGGTCTTTTTTTGTGAATAGCAAAAAGCTGTAAGGTGACACCTACCTGCTCTGGTTGAACAAATTAGCTTTGTGCTTTCTGGAAGCTAGCCTTTAGGATAGGGGTGAGCAACATTTTTTCTCATACTGAGAGTTAAGGATCAAACTAAATAAGCAAATTAAAATATTGCTGTATCAAATTACGACACGAAACATTAGATCTATGTGAATAAAATATTCCACTTAAATGAAGCACCAGTTTTCAAGTTTTTATATAACTTTACCATAAGACATCATAGGTTATGACAGAATTTGTTTGCCATTTGTTGGAATCAAGTTAAACAGCAGTGAAGCAGTGATTTATTTTATTCTTTCATCTAAAGACCCATTAACACAATGTTTACCTCGATCAAGGTCAACCTGATCAAATGGGTTGTGATCACTAGTTAATGCAAGTGATTATGTGTGTGTGTGTGCTTCCCAAAACATGAAAACATTCATTCATTAAGTCAATACATCATACTATTCACTGCTACCACAAACAGGCTGTTTTGGAAACTGTTCTCCACATTTTGGAAACATGTTATCCATTATGGATAAGCCCCCCAATTTTTTACACCATTCTTCAGGTCTTATTTTCAGCAGTTTACTTATGGAATAAAATAACTGTGGGTATTCTGTAATGTTTATATTTCATGCATGAAAGGACAAAGTTGAGTGGTTTATAGTTGTGATTTTACAGTTATGTGAAGTCAATACAACAGTGCAAACGTAGTTAATATCCTTCTTTATCAAGTTAGCTTCTTGTAATTTGTTTTGTATAACGATTAACTTGCTTGTTTTCATTTATGTTTATGCATGTATTCTACAAAAACATTAAAGAAGACTGGACTGCAGAACCCATGTCGAAGGCAGTTGTTAACAGCTGCCTTTACCTGGTGAGACAGTTCTAGTTATTGGTAGTTCTGTTACACTAATCAGCAGTTGCTTCTCAAATGGAGGCTGGTCACACTTTAAAGATAAGAAACCAGAATTATGGAGCTTGATAACATTATCTAGTGACCTTCTCGTTATATATCGTCCGCCCTCAGTGGCGGCAGAGCGTCAGTTCCTCTGTACTGAATGACCAGCTCGGTGCTGTTAACCATAATAATAACAGCCTCCAGTAACTCCCCGACGGGCTCACCTGATGTTTTGTCGCAGGCATCCTCTTTGCACCGCCGTGCGACACGAGCGAGGGGATCCCACAGTGGCGATCTGGAGAAAGTCACTGAACGTCCGAACACCCATGGGTAATCTCCGGGCACCGGTCGAGGCTGCCATCAAGTCAGCCTCTCCGCTTCAAGAGAGGGAGATCCTGGGTCTGTCGAGCTAGCCCGGGGTCTGCTTTAAGACCGAGGGCACAGAGATTCAAGGGTCCAGTCCAACCTGCACGCTGCTTCGGTGCGGGTATATTAATGAACACGTAGCGTTAGCACAGCCGCTTTCCGAACTGCGAGCGTAACTATCGTTAGTTACGGCAGTCAGCTGCTAACGTTAGCTAGCAAGATTTCCAACAGCCCAACCAATCACGACGTATGGCTACGTTCCGCTGTTTTTTTAACGTAATACTCACATTACTCCACGCGTCGAGTTCCAAACTTCAAACAAAGTTAAATTATTTACGTCACTTTCTGGCTATAAATATTGCCAAACTGCTGCCAGCTGCGAACGACCTTCTGCTACTAAATAAAACGCCGGTGGGACAAATTGTTCCTTTCTTCTGTCATCGATTCTGCCCAACAGCTCTGAGAAGAAATGCCGCCCCCTACTCTACAGGAGGTTAACGGCGGGGAAAAATATTTTTATTTTGTTTTATTTTATTTTATTTAACTTACGAAAGCACTTTTATATTAGTATAAAAGTATATATGTATATATATATATCCTGAACAAAATGCCGTGAGACTGTATAAACAGGGTTCAAGTATTTGTTTGTTTGTTTTGTTTTTAACTTTGATTAAAATCTCCCCTAAAGAAACACAGTTAATATTTTACAAGTTATATTTCTCTTACATTTTTTATCCAATAGCCCACATATATGTGGACGACAACAGTAGGGATGTGTGTGGTAGGAGTGGCAGATGGGATGAAGGTGGGGGTGGGGTTCTGAGATCTTTCTTTTTTGCATTGGTGATGGACAGGTTGACAGATGAGGTCAGGGAGGAATCTCCAGTCTTCCGTGGAATATGTTGTTTGTGGAAGACATCTGTAGTCTGAGTAGGAAGCAGATGGGGAGTAGCACTGGAGAGAAGAAGAATGAAAGTCAGTAGAAGACAGAACACAGTGTGTGAATGCGATAGAGACAGTAACAGTGAAGCTGCAAGGAACAGAGGCAGTGAAGGCGAGAACGATAACAGAGGGGAGATAGATCACGTTTAAAAAACAAAGGTCCTCAAGCTAAATAAAAAATAACAGTCAATAATTTCTAGGCTTATTTTACTGTTTACCATTGTAGCCTTTTTTTTCTTTTTCTTTTTTTGCTGTCGCTTTATCAACTCACTATAACAAATAAAAAGAATAAAAACAAAGTGACAACTCGTGAAAAAAAAGTAGCAGTGGATCATTTATTACTAAAGAACACTTTGTTCCACAACAGTAACTGATGTTATAGGGGACGAATATCCAGCAAATCTGGATATTTAACTTGATCTTAATTATTACGCCCAAGGCCTACATTACTTTTTTTTTATCTGTGATTTTTCACTTCAGTTTCACTCTCACACATGGAAATGGAAATGTCTTACTTTTTATTGGCTCTAGTTTTACAAAAAGTAGAACTCCCTTTAATTGAAATGGAGATTTGCATGGATATGGCTCTGCAGTGACAGCCAAAAGCCAGTTAGCGGGTAGAACAATATGATGGAATGAATGTTTTAAGTTATAGTGATAGAAAAGGGAATACATGACTAATCAATGCGATAAAGTGTTATTGTATTTAACCTGTAACCACCACAGATGGTGTTTTGGGGGGTTTTCTTCAACCGTTGAATAAAAAATCCCCCAAACCCCCCAAAATAGAACACTTTTACCATAATTCAAAATTTTGGGATAATATCTCAAAATGTCAGGTTATTTATTTATCATAAAGAGTTGGCTACTATTTCAAAATAACTCACAATTGAGAAATTTACTTTAAATTTTGAGTTCTTAAGTCAAAAGTTTGAAATAACCTGAAATTAGTGGAACTTTTTTGTTTTTCAGTGGTTGGATTTTTTTTTCTTGTGTCATGCAGAGCTAAGTCGAAATTTCGACTTACTGAGTAAGTTAACAGAAATTTTAACTTGTAGGTTCCAAGTTTAAAAACATTTTTTTTCGGTGGCAGAATCAAGTTTCCATGCCACAGACGTCACACCGCCGGGCTGTTTTACCGTTCTTTTGCCGCACGGTGTCGCCATTTTACCCGAGGAGACGAAAACAGACCGCCACGCCTGTAGGCGGACCCGCACAGTCGTAGCCAGTATCAGCAGACCAGACACTGGATACAGACAACAACAGTGACAGACCGAGACCGTATTTCTGTTTGCAATCAGCTATGGGTGTAGTCTAAGAAGAGAACACAGTAGCGCACCACAATATACCTCGAAGTTTTATCCTCATGAAGGAGCTCCGTCCTGGTTGAGTTTGGGAGATGGGAGTACTCAATATTGCAGACCAGGTACGCTGGAAGAAAGCGCTCCGTATTTGTGCTGTGGCGCAGTCTATTTGCTGGGAGAGACTCTGCTCTTGTGCGCAACATACTACGTCTTCTCCGCCGAACGGCTTGCTTTCATTATTAGCTCGCGGCGGGTGCATGCATATTTAGCCGGATATTCGCATGGTAATGGTATTATTTGAAAAGATTAGCAATCTTCGTCTTTTAAATGTTAATCTGTGAGGGTTTTTTTGTTTTATTTTTTTGATGGTGTAGTTTAGGCCCTGGTCTGGGTCAGGGCCAGCTCTGTTGCAGAATTAGCTAACAGAAGCCATTTGGCTAGCTGACGTAAGTAAAAATGGCCTATAGGCCTCAGCCAAAGGCTTGGTGTATCTGCTGGAAGCAAACAAGAAATCCATTCAGTTACACACAGTAAAAGTATTCAGTGAAACATTTAATGTCACGGGAGTACATTTAACCTCTCCACTGCGCAGTTGACGGCTTTAACGATGGTTTAACCTCCTCAGATGAGACGTAGATGATGTGTGATGGTCGTATAAGAGTCAGCGCTCCGGCTGCACGTAATTTTTTGCAACGTTATTTTTTGCGGTAATTTGACTGATGTTCCTGTATTGCAGCCTCCTCTGGTCCAGGCCATCTTCAGTCGCAATGCTGAAGAAGTTCAACTATTATTGCACAAAAAGGAGGATGTCAATGCACTGGTATGAAGCAGATTCAGTTACCATGATCATGATTTTGAAGGACGTTACCCCCCCAAAAAATACCTTTTAATTTTTTTTCCCCCCGCATATCAGGACCAAGAGCGTCGTACGCCACTTCATGCTGCTGCCTGTGTGGGAGACGTCCATATAATGGACCTCCTCATTGAATCAGGTGACTGAATTGCGTCCATCTATTTGTGCATTAAGTATTGGTCACCTCTGTTAGCAAGTAATCCTAACACCTGATCATTGTTCCACAAAAATAAGCTTGCTCATTCTTGGCTCTCTCGACCTCTGTATCACCTGAAATATAATTAAAATCTACTATGTAATATAGTATGTAATAGTGTTTCTGTTTCTGTATCACAGGTGCCAGTGTAAATGCTAAAGACCATATATGGTTGACCCCCTTGCACAGGGCAGCTGCTTCCAGGAATGACGTAAGCAATGTATTTCCTTTTTTTGTTTAAGACTGATGATTTCCCAGTCAGATGACCTCATCATCTAAGTCTTTTATGTATTAATTTACAGAGATTATAATTCTTATTTAGACTTACACACTCATGAACTGCACTAAATTAAATGTGGGAAGCTGCAGATGTGATATGCACCTTAAGCTGTGGTGATTGCTTCCCTCTTCCCAGAGGGCAGTGGGTCTGCTGCTGAGGCGCGGAGCTGACGCAAATGCACGTGACAAGTTCTGGCAGACGCCTCTGCATGTGGCTGCTGCCAACCGTGCCTCGCGCTGCGCAGAGGCCCTGCTGACCCAGCTGAGCAACGTGAACATGGCAGATCGCAGTGGCAGGACTGCCCTGCACCATGCGGCGCAGAGTGGTTTCCAGGAGGTGAGGCTTAAATGATTTGCTTTGTTTTTGAAGGACATAGTGTTCTCTTTGCAATAAAGTTCCTTCAATTTGTCTTGCAGATGGTTAAGCTGCTGCTGAACAAAGGGTCCAACCTGAGTGCCATCGATAAGAAGGAGAGACAGCCTATCCACTGTGCTGCTTACCTGGGTAAGCAAGTTTTACTTTTCTTGCCAAATAGCACTTACAGGAGTGATGACAAGTGCCGGCCTGGGCTTTTAATCTGTTGAAATAAGTAGAACTTGTAATGAATTGTGTCTTTCTTGTATTATCCACAGGGCATCTAGAGGTTGTGAAGTTACTGGTGTCGCGCAGTGCTGACAAGAGCTGCAAGGACAAACAGGGCTACACACCTCTCCATGCTGCTGCTGCAAGTGGTCACATTGAAATTGTAAAGTACCTGCTTAGGATGGGGGCAGATGTGAGTAACTATGCAAGAAATATTTACCTTTAGAAAAGCCAAAGTAGTCTTCCCTCATGTCTGGTTTATAAATTGTGAGCGTCTGAGAGCAGCTCAGGGTGCACTTTATTTATTTTTCAGGCTTTTGGCACATTCTGATGTCGTTTTGTTCTGTTTTATTGTCAGATTGATGAGCCCAATGGCTTTGGAAACACTGCGCTTCATGTGGCTTGCTACATGGGGCAAGAAGCTGTGGCTACAGAGCTGGTGAACCATGGAGCTAATGTTAACCAACCCAACAAGTGTGGCTACACCCCTCTGCACCTGGCTGCCGTCTCCACCAACGGTGCCCTCTGTCTGGAGTTGCTGGTCAACAATGGGGCAGATGTCAACCAGCAGGTAGCTGTTTTGGTTCTTCTTCTTGTTTACTTTATTTCACTGCTTCTGAAAGTAGTGAAACTCCACATTTTTATTAAGGGCAGCTTTGCAAGAGTCAGAGTTGGAATAGTTGTAGATGGGTTGATCAGATTATTCGATCCTTTGGCCATTCTGACAACATAAACAAATATTAAGAAAAAAAAGAACCAAACGAAATCCAGGTCCCAAGGTTTCATTTACCATTTATGATTTCTCAGTTTCTAGTTTACAGTGCCTTAATAAGAATATTACTGCACATTTTTGTTGAAGAAAATTATCAAACAAAAATCTATAGGTGCCTTTATCCCAGTGCCAGAGTGCACCGGCCCAGGTTTAAGTCTGGGCTGTCTTCCCTCTTTCTCTCTTGCTCTCTACTTTTCTGTCTATCTTCACTGCTCCACTATCTAAAAAGGCAAAAATGCCCCCCATGCATAAGATCTACCCTGAAATGTGTTTGTTACCCCCTGCAGAGCAAAGAAGGGAAGAGCCCCCTGCACATGGCAGCCATTCACGGACGCTTTACACGCTCTCAGATCCTCATCCAAAATGGTAACACAGAGTGTCCGGTCTCGTATTTATTTTTATTTTAATATAAGATCATGTCACTGTCTCTCTCTTTCTCTTCTGTTAATGGGTCTTTGATTTACTCCCTGTACTCTGATGTCCGTCAGGTGGGGAAATTGATTGTGTGGATAAGTATGGCAATACTCCTCTCCACGTTGCTGCTAAGTACGGCCATGAACTGCTGATCAGCACTCTGATGACCAACGGAGCAGACACGGCCAGGTATCAGACAACTTTAAGTGGTGTTGCTGATGTAGTAATGTAATCTTACTGTGAGGTTATAGAAATGGTTTAAAGCATAGCCCAATATGAGGGTGCATTAAAGTTTATGCTTCACGATGTAAGACGCTTGGTTGTAAGTAGATGCATTTGTACCATCGACTGTTTTGTTTCTTCTTTGCAGACGTGGGATCCATGGAATGTTCCCCTTGCACTTAGCTGTGCTGTACGGGTTTTCAGACTGTTGTCGCAAGTTACTCTCCTCAGGTTTGTTTAATAAATGCGTGCACTCTTCTTTACCCTAATCCCTTACCATCTGTGTCTGTGTATTACTTTGAGATAGTTGTTACCTCCAGCTGTTTGCTCATTGCCCCACAGGTCAGCTGTATAGTATAGTTTCATCTATGAGTAAAGAGCATGTACTATCAGCTGGGTTTGACATAAACACCCCTGACAACTTTGGGAGGACCTGTCTACACGCTGCTGCCTCTGGAGGGTGAGATGCAGAATCTGGTTTAACACTAAAATATTAAAATGAGCAGAAATGTTGCACATGCATTACATTAAATTCTTTACTTCCATTTCATTTATTCTCATGATCTTTTTTTTGTTTGTTTGTTTTTTTTTCCAGAAATGTTGAATGTCTGAACTTGCTTTTAAGTAGCGGTACCGACTTGAATAAGAGGGACATAATGGGAAGGTGAGTCCTGCTCATCTTGTTTAGGTGTCATCTGGTTTTAAACAGCATCTGAGTATCATGTCCTGCATACTCAACACAGGTTAGAATTCAAAGTGAGGACTTTTTTCTGTCTGCAGGACACCGTTGCACTATGCGGCTGCTAATGGGAGGTACCAGTGCACTGTGACCCTGGTGAGCGCTGGCGCTGAGGTCAACGAGCCTGACCAGACAGGCTGTACTCCCCTGCACTATTCTGCTGCCTCTCAAGCCTTCAGCAGGTTAGACACTTGTTAATCTCCTTCTCTCTGTTTTCTGTTTGAAAAGACAGAGTCAATACAAGCTACCAAATTCAGCCAAAGTCAAAAAGTCAACTGTTATTTTAGAAAAATGGCTGGCCAATTTTAAAAACCTGTAATATAGATACGTTATTTTGCCTCTCATCCAAAAGCAGGGGTCTCAAACTTAAATGAGCTGTAGGCTACTGCTGGCACTGTCATCTCATGTGAGGGCCACTTTACTAACTACCAAATAAACAAATTGGTACTCTCTTTCTGGCCTTACACATGGCAGCACTTCTGCTATTACTTTGTTTGTATTTAACAAAATAAAAGCACAGACCGAAGGGTACACGTTAGTTTTTGACTGCTAGTGAAAATTGTTTTCTTTACAAATAACTTTTTCACTGGACTAAACGCAGCCAATCCCTCAACATGTTTGTACATTCTGCTCATATTGCCTTCATATTAAATTTTTTTTTTTTGCTTTTTAAAGAACTTATTTTAACATTGCACTTAACAACAAACAAATCCTCCCTAACAAAAAAAGTAACTTCAAGGGCCAAACTGCATTGTTTTTTCACGTGGGCCACAAGTTTGAGACCCCAGTCCAAGAAGCTTCTTCAGTTCTCAAACATGTGATGGTTGTTTTAGGTATTTGGGTGTTCTAAAACAGCAGCTCACACGTTGATGCAAGGTGTGAGATGGTGTTGAAATGCCTGGGAAGGCATCTCAAAACTGTATCATCAGTGGCTGATAAGTGGTGTCATAATCCACCACCTCTAAACGATGGTTGTTCACAGTGGATGTGGTCCCTCGTTTACTCCTCTTTCAAACCGGCTGTCTTCACGGTCCTGCACCCTTTAAATGCAGGTGTACACTTGTTGAGGTGGATCTGGTATTTTGTGCCATGTGTTTGTGGAAGAATTATTTTGTTTCTCCATGTTAAGGTCTGAGCACTACTCACAGCAGACACTACGTTTTCCTCTGTATCGGATAAACTGTTCTCGCCAGCCTATACAGACAAATATGACTCTATATATGACCCATATGAACCATCAAGTTTGAGAAGTTAATTTTAACCACGTCACAGCATAATTTAGGAAAGTTTGACTAAATGGAAGCATTTCTTGTTTGTTTCAGAGTTGATCGTCATTTTTCTGGGAGCCATCAGAATGATGAGGACGAGGCAAAGGAGTCATACTTGTAAGTTCTGGTTTTGTTTTTTGGTTTGGTTTTTTTTTTGTCTTTTCATCACCTGACCATAACCGGTTAATTGTAGGCAAATTACATGTCTTCTTTATGTCTTTTTTTTCTTCTTCTAATAACAGCTGCTTGGAGCATCTTTTGGACAATGGTGCTGATCCATCAATGGTGAATTCAAAGGGTTACAGTGCTGTTCACTATGCAGCTTACCATGGCAACAAACAGAATCTGGAGCTGGTGAGTTTCCTGTTTTAAACTCACCAAATAACTTGGCCCATAGATTAATCAGTCATCTCACACGTTTTGCATCAGGTTGGGGATTAGTTCATGTGGCTAATGACAATTTATGTAACATTTTCTTTTACTAGTTTCTTTCCTAAATTACACAACATCAATTCTTCTGCCTTGCTTTCAGCTCTTGGAGATGTCCTTTAATGCACTAGGAGACATAGAGAGCAGCATTCCAGTCAGTCCACTGCATCTTGCTGTAAGTGTTGCACTCACTTGCAGTCACTTCTGCTCGTCTTCAGCTTCATAATCTTAACTAAATGCAAAATTGTGACTACCTTCCTCTGCTCGTTCAGGCTGATAAGGGCCACTGGCAGGCTTTGCGTGTGCTCACGGAGACAGCAGCATATGTGGACATGCAGGACGCTGCAGGCCGTTCTGTACTCTACTTGGCTGCACAGAAAGGCTACGCACGCTGTGTGGAGGTGCTATTGGCCCAGGGGGCTTCCTGTCTCCTCAATGACAACCGCCTCATGTGGACTCCAATTCATGTTTCAGGTATCTGAGCTGGAAGATTTCTTGATACAGCAATGTTTGTGATTCTTTCCCACAAGTCGATTTTGTGTTTTGTTTTTGTTTTTTCCCTTGTAATTGTTCTTTTGTATCTTATTACATTCCAGCTGTGAATGGACACTCTGACTGCCTGCGCATGATGATTGATTATGGGGAGGAGGGAGATCTCACTAACATGGCAGACAAATTTGGCCAGTGAGTTGTTTTATTTTTTTATTTTTAGTTTATTTTTATTTATTTTTTTCATTCAGCTTCAAAAAACTTTAATGCTTAAAGCTAACTTGACGAGTGAACATCCAGTGCTAAAGTGTATTTTTTGTTGTTTTTGTCCCCATCCAGGACCCCTCTGATGCTAGCTGTTCTCGGAGGACACACTGACTGTGTCCACTTCCTGCTAGAGAAGGGTGCCTTGCCAGATGCCAAGGACAAGAGAGGCAGCACAGCTTTGCACAGAGGGGTAGGTCAAAGAAACAACAGTTAACCTAGCATGCATGTCTTTGGACTGTGAGAGAAAGCTGGAATACTCCTAAATGCCATCTCTGTTTGAAATGTAGTAATTTAAATGCTGCTATTAAACTTGGAAGTTGGTATTAAAAAACAAAAACAACATTGTAACTGTAAAGCTCGTTTTTAACAGGTGCCTCTGTTTGAAAATTCTAATGACAATGACAATGCCAGGTGCATCTTTCTGGTCCTGTTTCAGGTCTTTGATGGATTTTCTCCCTATTTTTGTTTTCTTTTTTTCTTCCAGTTGTAAAATTGTCATCAAATGTTTTATAAACGGGACACTGCTCAGATGCACAAAGTTTCCACCTGTTAGTCTTATGCAAATGCGTGTTGCTGCAAAAAATACCCAAATGCATGTTAGATTGTGTTGTCTTTGGCATTTTTTTTTTTGTTAAAGAAAAAACAAAACTTGGTCACGTACAAGCACTGAACTAAAAATGAATGGAAAAAGCAGCCAGTATCCAAACAAAACTTTGAAAGACCTTTGAAAAGCCTGGAAAACTATCGTGCAAGACCACTTTAGAAAAAGTCTGGCTCCTTGGAAGTAAAATGTAAAGGGGGGGAAAGTAATATTCTGAATTCAGTTTTTGACAGTGAAGTTTAGCTCATTCCCCATTGTTTTTCGTTGCACAGGCTGTGTTGGGTCATGATGAGTGTGTGACAGCCCTGCTGGAGCACAAAGCTTCTGCTTTATGTCGGGACACCAAGGGTAGGACACCGCTGCACTATGCTGCATCCAGAGGCCACACAAAGATCCTGGCCAGTCTGGTGCAGGCCGCCATGGAAACAGACCCACAAGATAAATTGCTGGACAACAAACAATACACCCCATTACACTGGGCTGCTTACAAAGGTTTGCTAAGTGTAATGCCTAATCCCCAAACATTAATGTTACACATAATCACTGTCACATCTGTTGTCTCTAATGTTAAATGTGTGTTTGTTCTCAGGGCATGAAGACTGTTTGGAGGTTTTACTTGAATATAAAACATTTATCCATGAAGAGGGAAACCCTTTCACCCCCCTGCACTGTGCTCTGTGAGTATCTTGGTCTGGAAAAACAAATTACCTTTAGATAACGTTAACTTTTCATTAACATGGTTTTCTTGCTGATAGGATGAATGGCCACTGCGGTGCTGCAGAAAGACTGCTGGAAACCTCTGGGGTCCACATGATTAACACCAGAGATGCCAAAGGAAGGTGAGGCTGCAGAATGAAAAGTACTTTATCAGGTTTTTAGGAATAAATTTGTTCTATTTAGTAAAAAAAAAAAAACTGGGACTTTTAGACTGTGCAAAAGATGACCAATGTGGAGCAATTGTGGTTACCAAATTGTGGTTATTGTTGGGGTTTCCTGCTTTCTTTTTTTGTATTATTGTAGGGATACCTTACAGTACAAAGCACCTTGAGGCAACTGTTGTTGTGATTTGGTGTGATTTTTGGCTATAAACAAAAATATAGGGATGGGATGTGGAGTTAAATGTTACATAGTTTATAAATGGGCAAACATTTTCCCACATTCTCGACTGGGAGATCTTGGTGGAATATCCGAAACAGATCTTTAATAAAGGGGGCATAAAAGACAATTTAAAAAGACGTACAGCAGCCTGGTCCTGTTTGACCGCAAAGAGCATGACAGGAAAGTTGGCTCGTAAGCACAGACATTTAACAGGGTTTTGTTTGTTTTGTTTGTTTTTTTTTTTGTTTCCTGTCCCTATAGGACCCCACTGCATGCTGCTGCATTTGCTGAGGATGTTGCAGGACTTCAGCTTGTGCTTCGTCATGGAGCAGACATCAATGCAGTGGACAAAAGTGGACGCTCTGCTCTGATGGTAGCAGCTGACAAGGGACACAGCGGCACCGTGGGTAAGTACTACAACTGTTACTTATGTGGGATTTAGTTTTTGTTGCAGAATGTGAAACATTTCTATAACAATAAAAAAAAAAGAAAAAGGCAAATTAGTGCAACAAAAAAAAATAAACAAATTTGTGTCTTGGTGTTGTCCAGCCATCCTCCTTCACCGGGCCAAGGCTGACCTGACACTGCTGGACGAGAATAGGAACACTGCCCTGCACTTGGCCTGCAGCAAGGTACACGTTAGTTTTTCACAAGATCCTCAAATCACAGGATTCTCTAAGGAATATCTTTCTGTTGACATTTTATTATTATTATTATTGTTGTTATTATTTTATTTTATTTATTTATTTATTTTATGGTCATTTGTTTTATTCCTCAGGCTCATGAGATGTGCGCCCTGCTGATTTTGGGCGAGATCCACAGTCCCACTCTGATAAATGCCACCAACAGTGCTCTGCAAATGTGAGAACTTGGCAACATTTTAAACCAACAATAGATTTTTTTGTATATGTGGAATTAGACTGACACCCACAACATGCTGCATAGTCCATGTTTTTTCAAACGTGATTTTTTTTTTTCTCCCTTTCAACTGTAAAGTGTTAATATATATTACATTTTTCATGCAGGAATCTACTTAATTTGGATTAATTAATTTGTAGAATTTATCCCCTGTATTGTTAAGAAGATATTTTGCCATGTTGCAGTAACAGATGTACAGGAATTTAATTACTATCACTAGGATCTACATCTGAGCATTGGATTTAGGATGGATCTTTTATTGAATATCATGACTTGCATGTATTTATTTATTTATTTATTTATTTATTTATTTTCCCACACACTACCTTGTTTGTCCACAGGCCCCTCCATCTTGCAGCACGCAATGGCCTGGCTACGGTGGTGCAGGCACTGCTGAGTAGAGGAGCCACGGTGCTGGCTGTGGATGAGGAAGGTGAGCAACACCGAAATTGAGATTTTTCAGTTTGTTTCGTTTTTCTATAGATAAGAACACAAAAGGCAGTCCATTTTTAATCAGTTCATTAATTTTGTTAGTCTTGTTACTGTTTGAGGGAAGTAATGTTGAAAGCAGATTTTAATAGGTCTGGTAAACAAACATGCATTGGCCACCAAACACTGCTACCATTATATCCAAGTGTTCTTTTTGTTTTTAGCTCTATATTATTACTGAAACTTGTGATCTTTATTAATGGCACATGGGTTAAATATGCAGGCAGTGGAATGATATTAAAGCCATTACTTATTGGATTTTGGCCCTTTATGTGCAGGTAGCCAGCGGTGAAAGAAAAAGATCTATTACCTTAATAACCTAATGTGCAAAATGTCTCTTTCTTCAGATGTAAAACATTTCATTGTGTTCACTAACTAACACAGACTTTGCATACATGTGGCTGTGCAGGTAGTGAGCAGTGGCCTTTCAGTGCTCTGAGGGTCATTGTCCAAAGGCAGCTGCTTTTGCACTGGGTGTGCCTGTGATCTAATTTGTAGAGGGTTTTTTCTGAAGTGCTTATTATTGCTTAGTTACAAAAGCTTCCTTCTTCAGTGCTGGATGACAGTGACAGACAGGATCATTGTAGACAATGTTGATGCAAGTCCCACCCCTTGATTTTGATTGGCCACTGAGATGGAAGCAACAATGTGTGAGGCGAGTGTTCAAAAGTTGAGCTATACTGAATATTAAAGTGGTTTACCGATGCCCGTGGACAACAAACCATGTACTGGAAGTGAGTCAGTAATAAGAGCTTTAAGAGGGGGAGCTGAGGCAAACTAAGCAATTAGAATTAAGAAAGTGTAGTATTTCTCTGAAATTGTACCACTGAGTTACTTTTTAATTTTTTAAATAATGTTTCATTAGTCATTAGTCAATGTTTCATGATGCTCTAATGTGCATTTTGATGTGGAACAGGACACACCCCAGCTCTGGCCTGTGCTCCCAACAAGGACGTGGCTGACTGCCTGGCTCTGATCCTCTCTACCATGAAGCCTTTCCCCCAGCGGGACCCTTCCTCCTGCTCCTGCTCCTCTCCTACAGTCTCCCCCTCCCCGGGTCTCAACTTGTTGAAGCACTGCGGCATCACTGCCGCCTGCGCCCCGCTGCCCAGCAACGGCCTCCACAACGGCTACGTCAAAGACCGTCACGGTGCACCAGTTGGCCTCGACGGGTGTCTGTCTGAGTGAGGCCACACGGCCCTCTCAGTCAGCTGCTATCACCATCATCACCACCAGGGGGCGACTCCCTTTAAAATGGCCCAGAGGACCAGGAGAGCACCCACCCACATGTCTGTTTTCTGTGTATGTATGTGTTTGTGTGTCTGTGTGTGCGTGAGTGTTTGGTCTTCTCTTGAGGTGCAGTCAAACCTAATATGCAATTAGATCCCATTCCTCCATCTCCTAATAGTGCTTAATATGTAGAGGCACATTGCTCTACAAGGTCACTCAGATAAAGTGTGGCATTCAAAATAAACACTAGCAATCTGGCCATCTCTAAATCATTTAACCCTTTAAAATCATGTTGACATAGTTATATAACCAACATTTAAGAGCATGTCTTTATCCTCGACTGTATTTCGCTTCATATCACTCACTATAAAGAAAGTCATATCATGTTAAATCAGTTGCAGTGACCTTGTAGAGGAACATACAGCCTTCCCAAATTAATGATCAAAGAGTTTCTTTGTTTTTTATGGTAATTACTTTCTTTTTTTTTCTTTTTAATTTTGTTTTTAAATTGTCCGTTAGCCTAGATTTTTATGAAGGAACCACACAAGGGAAAAATCTAAATTTAGCTTCAGAGTGCAATGCTTGTGTACTACAGTACAATCTGCAAATTTGGAAAAGGGTCACAAAGATGTTAATTCCATAGTGTACTTTAAATGTACGGCCTAGAATTGTTTGGCATTTTAAGATAATTTGGTAATGCTGCTGAATACATTGGCATGCTCTCCTTCCAAAGGAGAGCCATGCTCGGGTCAGCATCGTAACATCGATCTGTTCTTAATGCTGACTTCCTTTTTTTTAAAGATGCTAAATAAGTGTTTGTTAAGCTAGAATGTTTCTAAGCATATAAGTTATGACCAAAGTTGATCAACACTACTATGGCTATAAATTATTTATTTGAGATGAACTGTACTGTATAGAGAAAGACAATAGATCTCGATATACCTCGTCAACTCGTTTAGCAGCTGCTTCATCTTCACCCAGGGTCCGTAGGCCTAATGTTCTCTTTTTGTAGGACTAGAGAACTACTGTAGGATAGTGACTGACTGAGGCCTTGTTTATTCTAGATGAAGGCTTTACTAGTAATATCTGCCAACAACACCTCATCAAAGCATCATATATCTGAGCACATAAGTGAACAAGCCATTTCAATTTATTTCCCATCTCTTTAACAGTGTTTTTAAGGAAAAGATTTTAGAATCTGAATGACCTGATTGTTGAAAAGAGTGATCAATTTTGGGTTTTGGCGCTAATGATGTTTTTGCTCTTTGTGTTTCTAAAGTTGAACCGGCCATCAGCATTGCGGTTTTAACAAGCTCTCTCTAAAGGAGTATTTCTCGGAGCTGATGAACTAGTCTTAAGCATCTAATAGCTTATATGTCAACCGGTAAACGCTGATCAATTAGAACAGATTAAGGAGTATTGTCTGCTATTTTTATTGGGCAGTTTTCAAGCAATATTTTCTTTTGGCCTTCTTTTGTTTGGCGTTATTGAATAGACAATCACTGTCACAAGGGCTTTTGTTTCCCTGGAATGTGTTTTGATTTTTCTTTTTCTTTTTTTCTCGGGGGTTAGTTTTTTGGTTTTTTTTAATATTTCATGGAAAAATAACCTAAAGACTAAACGAATGGCTCTGTGTGCCGGGCATTTTACTGTCAGTGTCAACACAAATGCACTGGATTGCCTTTATGGCATCTCATGAAATGCCTTTTTGACCCATGCCTTCCGTACGTAACACATCATTTCAGTTGGATTGCTTAATGGCAGAGAATGACGAGCCCTAAGACCAATTATGTCTCCACCAATTTGATTGGAACAGCATTAAACCACAGTATCTAGTGGGAATAAAACTGCCCGGCTTATCTTTGTGTCCAGGCATTATCAAAGACCAGGGAGTTTGAAATCCCTAATAGAATCAAATAGGGCTAAGAGGAAAAAGAGAGGGATCTTTGCTTAGGCCAATACCTGTTATTTAGATTTCAGGAATAGCAGAAATCCAAATATGTGCTTTTTTTGTGTTCATTTTTTTGTCTCTTCACCCCATTTTCTGGTACTAAGCATACTAAAGATGATTGTATCGGACCACTAGAGCTGTTTGTGACTTTTAGATGTTATACCTATGCTATTTTGTTGTTGTTTTTATTTTTAAAAACCATCGGCTGGTGGTTAAATTACACTGAGTCAGATTGTTTTCATTGGCGCGATAACTTCATATCCACAGGTAATGAAGTGGCACAATTGCACACGTTAGTTGACTGGATGAGAGATGAGGACCTAGGCTAGGCTATGTTGTTAAATACATCTTACAAAAACACTTTCGCATAATTGTATTTAACTTGGTTTTCTAAAACTGACAATAGTACACGTTAGGGCAGTGATTTCTGAGTTAATGATTCATAGTTTGCATTTAATACAACCTCTATAACTGACTGAAATGACGCGAAACTAATTGGTGAACCCCAGCCTTCGTTCTCTTGATTAGTTTATAGTTTTCTCGAGAACCAATATAATATTACTGGGGATAGGTACATACTTTGTTGTAATCTCAGGATCTGTGCTGAAACAACAGGCAGAATTTATTAATCCAATCAGATCTCTGCAGGATTATTATGTCTACACTTTTCTTCTTGATGGGATGTTCCATAATTTAATTCCTTTTTAACCCCAATCCCACAGCACTTAATTAGATAGTCAAGCACGCACTTTAGTACATTCAGGTTCTAAGTGTGCAAAATAGAGCAGATGTAATGTATGTACTTATGTTTACATGCATGTGTAATGCTGCTGAAAACAGGAAAGAAGGGTTGTAAAAAGACAAGCAAAGGCTGCAATGAAATTGTACTCCAACAATGCATTATTTAAAATAGGGAAAAAAAGAAAGGAAAAAAAAAAAGGTGTATTTTTGGGGACAGTGTCCACTGCCCGCTCACTTGAGTTATCGGTTTCTGGGTGTATGGCCCAGCAGCGTGATATGGTTACATTACCCAGCCTACTGCTGACGATAGACTCTGGTCTAAGTCACTTAAAGTCAGTCCAATGATTTTTAAACACCTCAGGCAGGCTCCTCAAAAACTACATACTCTTTCTGCCATCAGTAGGTGCTGTCAGGCCAGCCTGTCCAGGCAGGGGTGTCCTTTTTTAATTTTTTTTTTTTTTTTTTTGCTTGCCTCTTGTGATGTCCATATCTGACCAGTAAATGGAGCCATTGCCCCTTGCAACTATACAAGTCGTAACTGAATCCTTTTGTTTTATTACAGTGTTCTTATACATGCTTTTTTTCATTATTATTATTATTTGTGTGTACCAGTAATAACTGAATGATTGTGCACGGAGCTAGATCACGATTTTGATATAGCAACGATTAAACAAATGGAGCATATACAATATATCTGGAGTCAGAAACGGAAAGCAATGAAAGGTCCACTTGTAGCAATAGCGCACGTGCGTGTGTAATAGTGTGCAGCACAAATATTGCACTGCCATCCATTTAGGCCAGTTTAGTAAATCAAAGCATAAATGCCAATGGAAGATTTAAATGCGGGTTAGATGTCATAATCTTTGGTCACAAAAAAAAAAGGCCTGATTGCCAAAATGTGTTAAGGGGGGAAACCCCTCTTAGTAAAGCAGCAATGGATTTATGCATTCAAGCAGTTTACAGTCTGACCATCAAATCTGAGCCATGAATTTTCTGACTGAAATGAATGTAGGGTCAGTTTAGAGCAGGACAAATTGCTTTCTCCCGACTTTAAACTGTTGCTCTTCATTTGTCTTGCATAGATATGATTATACAGGTAGCATGTAGTAAAATGATTCTCTGCATATTATACTGTGTGTGTAGTAGTCTTCCTGCATCGAAAGTCTGGATATTTCTTTTGGCATTATCATTGGTGTATAGGCTTACTGTTGTGAAATATCACTTTTCTTTCTCTATACATATTGTGTGGAGTGTAGCCTACAAGGTAAACGGAGGACAGGAGTTCAGATGAATTCAACATTCATATTCATCCATTCCATTGAGATTGCCTTACAGTACAGTAAAACAAGAGGGACAAGAAGGTCTTCAGTAGATACGATCACACGTTAAATAGCCTATATTTGACAAAAAAAAAATGCACCTAAGCTACACCCATTTAGTGCCATAGAAACCTTGATTTGCCTTTAGACATTAATCACATTTACTCAGTCCGTAACATATTCAGACATAGGCAGGAGTATTATAAATTTTGTGTTTGGAGCTGCATGCTTTTCACCAGTTATATTAGTCAAAAGAAAAGCTATAAATATTTGCATGGGATATTCATACTTGAAACCAAGTATTCTGTTTGGAAAAAAAAAATGGTGTTGCTAGAAGTCTATTTTATAATTGGACATTTTTTGAAGAATATACTTAGTCCCTTTGGTATTGGCAAAGCAGTCCCTAGGTTTTGTGGTAAATAAGGTGGTTTGTAAAGTGTGTTACAAGGAGAAAAAAACAATTTTTGATGTCCAAAACTGCATGGTATAAATACAGAATAGAACTGATTTGCCTCAATGGATGTCTTGGTTCTTACTTGAAGTAAATTGCAAATTTCAATTCAACCCTCTGATCCACTGTTGAGCCTTTTGCCTTAAAAGCTATAAAAGAAAATGATACCTGGCAGTACCTGTTTAGTTGTCACCTTCAGAGTTATGCTGCTAGGTTGGATTGCTGAAAAAGAAAATTGGCTTTTTTTTTTTTTTTCCTTCTTTTATTTGGTCTTACAAAAATCTCTGGGTGTCAAGAAGCACACAAATAAATTGAGGTAGCACATAGCTCAAGGTTGCCATGGTGCAGAGATTGCTCGGAGTGGTTGGGATCTCGCCATATTTTCCACTGTGAATGAATTCAGAGTTCACTCGTAAACAATCAACTTTGGCTTATGTAATATCTAGAGCCAAACGACCGGGGTGGGGGGTGGGGGGAGAGCAGTGGTGTACCTCAGAAATATTCAGACAGAAAAGAAATTCTTGCTTGTACAGCTATGCTAACAAAGAGTTCAGATCTTTCGATCCATTTCGTTGTGAGTTGTGTAATTCTGCTTAAACCAGCCTAAATCAGATGTATCTACGCGGAAGTGTTTGATTAGTGTCAGTAGATGTCTCATGTTTCCTACCTTACGAAGGGGCAGCCAACTGCACTTTGTACTTTTTATTGGACCTGCAGTTTTACCTCATCAGTGATCTTTTGTGTGACAATGCTGACATTGATCCTCTGTGATTTTTGGGGGGGCGGGGCGTTCTTTTTTTTTCTTTCTTTCTTTTTTTTTTTCCTTCCTGATGCCAGTTGTGAAGATTTCTCGTGTAGTGTGAGTGACTTTTCAACATATGCATGTCGAACCTAAACATGCACAAGCCCTTTTATTCTTCTTTTTTTCCTTTTTGAATTGAAAACTGAACTGAAAAGCTTAGTTAACCCTGTTGCGACATGTTTCTCTTCATTACGATCAACCAATGACTCTGTTATCTGACGCAAGTCATGTGGAGCAAAGGGTAGAGTCTAAGTTAAGGTGGGAAATGAAGGTAGCTATAAAACTTTACCTCTGTAAGTCAGAACAATACAAGTTTTACATTATGACTAATGCTCGTTTGACCGCCTTCCCTGCCTGAACACTTGGTCATTAATTTCCCCCACCAATAAGACCTGTGTAATATCGAACACAGTGTTGGCATGGTGCCTTTTATTTGTTACTACCGAAAGGTACGGTCTTCCATTTGTATTTCCCAGAAGCCTTATATTGGGAAAGAGAAATTACACTGAACATACAGTAGACTACAGTAGATGGGCTCATACTCCCACTGAGCATTATTACTTCAATCTAGTGTGATCCAAGTTAAAACGACGAAAACAAACAAAACACTCTAAAGAACTCCTACAGTTTTAGTCTGGATTTCACTATTTGCTCCCTTCGGGAGGCTGAATAACTTGCACAGTACTGATGCGATTTAGGGCACATCAAACATCAGATGGATGAGGATCAATAGTACGAAAGCACAAATCCAAAGAAGGCACCTCGGGGCTCAGCTGGCTCTCTCAACAATAAGAAGCGAAGGAGCCTATAGACCAAATTGAGGCAAAGAAGTGAGGAAAAACATCTAACTCTAGTGCAGGAAACATGAGGTTTGATTGTCAGTAACACATTAACTGTAGAAAGACCATTGCCTGGAATTTCAGAGCTTTCTTCTGATTGTTCTTCTCAACTCTTGGGTATTCGTTGACAGTTAGTAACTTCACAGTGCAGATTGTGAAACGATGCGGTACCTGAATTCAACATCAGACATAGGTAAACTGTTTGTTGTGACTGTGTTGCGATTTGATTGTGGAGATTGTTTTTTGTCTTTTATTTTTAGGCTAGACTGACTACAAGTAGGGTTGCAGTAGTAGCTGTGTGCAGTGTTAATAACAGTGTGATCATATTATAGGAGTGACGTAACATTTGTTGTCTTACTTCGACATTAAGGCATGGATCATCTTCTCTCAAGCTGACCTCGTTTGAAATGGAAGATAAAAGTGCAATAACCTTTTGTTTATCATTGCTTCCTCAGTTGGGAAAAATATTTAATATGCCCTTTTTTTTTTTTTTGTTAACACCAAAAGTCACTCATCTGTAGCAAATGAAGGATTTCAAGTGGTCCTCTTGTTTGTGATCAGAGAGGTGGCATTTGATTGTGGAGTGTGTGTGATATTCCATTCTTAAAACTGTGATCGACATACATCTTTAACAGCTGCCTGCTCAGACAAAGGACCCTGCACAAGTTGATAAATTTGAGTAGGAGCATTTTTTTTTCTTCTTTCTTATGGATGGACTTTGATGGTATTGTAGTTTGGACTTCTGGTTTAATAGCCGGTGTAGACATGTTCATTTGCATGTGTAGATGTGTATATGCATCCTTTCTTCCTCCTTGAATGAAATGTTTTCTCAAAAAAAAAACACAAAAAAAAAACATATTTAGACCTGCTGTCGGCGATGTATGCGGATAAATGGAAATATGAAATGCCTTATATTTGTTTTCAATGTTAAGCATTAAGGGTTCTTACGTGTCCCTCCCTTTTCAGTGTGTAGCCTAAAGCTTGTACAGTTAAGAAACTCATGAGATTTATATCTACTGTATAGCCTGTGTGTTTTCAGAATTTGTTACTTGGAGGTCCTGTGATTGTGGTTTTAGAGAAACATTCCCCTTGAAAGTGCCGTTTGTTTTCACCAGCAAAAGATGTGTCTTTGGGGGGAAACATTTATTTACACGAAGGAAAACAAATGTTCGAAACACTTTCCAGTGTTTACCGTCGAACTGAATGACACAACGCATTCGTGCAGTTGAACCAAGGCAGCAATCTTCTGACGGAGCACCTTATCGACATGCTCCTTCTGTGAGCCCATAATAGAAGTAGTCTCTCACCAAGCTTGATTACTCTAAAGCAGAGCCATATCAAAGAATTTGCCCATTAGGAGCCCCCTTGAATGTGCTATTAGGAATAGCTTACTGTAGGAAAGGATGTATACTGCATGTTCTGTGACATTTTAGTAGTGGTTGTCCCTCTTTCTTTTTTGTTTCTCCGTGTTTTTATGTTTAGTCTGCTTCACTGTAGATGTTGCCACCTCATTGCAACTCACGAGCTATTAACAATCCTCTCACAACTGGACTTAAAGCAGGCGTTGATCTGCTGCTGATGCAGCCTTAAGTCATTGCGAGTTTTAAAAAGGAAACGCTAGATTAATGGGTTGCCTGTTTTGTTTTTGTTTTTTTTGAGTGGCTTATTATGGGGTAATGACAAAGGAGCTCTTATCATGAGTGGAAGGACTTTGAATCAGGTCATGTGATGAATTACAATCAAAGAGTTTCACAGTGCACCTTCATAGAAAGTTAAACAAAAAAAAAAGTTGGCTTGTCCACCCAACATTCCAAAGTTGATTTAATTTTCCACAGTCCTGTCCCTCTGATTGAGAATTTTTATTTTTTTCTCTTTGCTGGTGAATGAAGTGGGCGTGTGTGTCAACGACAGGGTTCCCTATTTAGCCTAACGCTGATTACCTCATTTACAAATCTGCAAATACACTATTCTACTGTGTGTAAAGGAGTCAATGCCATCACCAGCAGCGCGGTCTCGAGACCTGTGATGACAACAGGACCAATGAAGTTGAAATTAGTCAATTTTGAAATATGACCAGTCTGGGAATATAGGGTTAAGACACGATTCAGACATTTTTTTTTCTTCTTTTTTTGTGTAAAGATGAATGAGCCTCTTAAGATTTCTTTAACTAGTACATCACCACAGCTGCTACCCCAGTCAATGCAGGAGCTGTCAGAAAGCTGCAGATACACTTTTGTTTTTTTTTGTTTTTTAAATAGCCAAGTCAATATTCAAAGTTAAAATCAAACACTTGTTAAAACACAGCTCGTCAAACTCCAACTGGACTAGCAGCTGTTGGCACTAGCATGGTTCAGGAAGCCTGGTGTGTCACAATTGTTTAAGTGAACGATTGCGTTAGCGTCACTTGCTGTTTTTTCAGTAGCATTTCTCCTACCTCCTTGTTTTGCAGCCTTGAGTATTGTTCGTCTCTCCACCTGTTCTGACTTACAAAAAAAAAAAAAGTTTATTCACAGTGCGGGAATACAGATTTATCATAAGCAATGGTAGTTATACATAAAGTGTGCTTGGTTGTGCTGTATGTGTACTTGTCTATTTGACGTTTGGAAAAAAAAAATATTTATGAGAAGCATTTATACGACAAAATACCACTGGAATGTGAAGCCAGACAACGTTATGATGCAGATTATGATGATAGTCTATCCCCTTTAACATTCAGTGGCGAATGGTCAGAGGAATCATCTTTTTAAGAAAATGAATAACCATTGGCTTTATATTTTAACAGCATTTATTTCTTTGGTTTCCTCTTATACATATACTTTCCCTATCTAGCCCTATGCTATACAATATTTCAACGTTTACAGCTTCCTTTTGGGTCAGCCATTTATTTATTTATTTTCATTATTTTTATTTTTTCTCCCCCCTACAGTTGTAATGATATCACAGGTTGTCACAGGGATGATAGTAAGGTGTATTTGTAAATGTGGATGAGTTTGAGCCCCTCGAGCCGTATGCCTTTGAATCCATCTGTCCACTCTGTACCAAATTCTGCTACACAGGCGTCTTGTTTCCGCACTGCCCCAACATTTTACATCCAGTTTTGTCTACAAAGGGGTACGGGACAAAGGTGAAAGGTTTGAGGTTTTTCAGACCAGGCCCCACCATCCCACCACCCTCACACCCACCCAACAGCTCACCCATGCCTACTCTAAAACAGGACCAGCCCAACTCCCCCACCCCTCCCCTCTCACCCACCGTCTCACCTTTAACCTCAAGCCATTCATTTTTCTGTTTTTGTTTTATTTTAATTTTTTTCGACAATGCAATCCTGAAAGCACTTTGCCTTGTTATTCCTTTGTGTGAACATGTGAATGATAATTTGTTACAGAAATGTTAAATATGTAAAAGATCATTCACTGTTTTGGAAAAACCTGCATCTGTCTTTCTGACGTTAAAAGGAAAAAAAAAAAAACAATTTAGTGACATTAAACCTGAATCTATTTTATAAAATGTTTGCTGCAGCCAATTGGTCTTGTCATTCAGTATTGTGGCTTAGGGTTGTTTGTGTTCAATAAAGTGCTATTGCTAAATATTTCTTGAGTCTGGAGTTATTTATGTTTTTCGTGTGTTGTGTTTTCTGCAGTGTGTTTCAAACTAGGAACCCAAGAAAAAAACATATATAGCTGAGAAGACATTTTAAACCTTTTAATGTGTGTGTATGTGAGAATCTACTTGAGGCTTGAGGTTTCTCAACTCAAATGAGGAACTAACAAAGCAAAGAACTTGACTGTTTTTACCACCACTGTTAGCTCGCATTTTATAGTAGTATGATGGGAGTGTATTGGACTTTGACCTTTGTGTGTTACTCATAAAGAATTTATATACTTCTTAAAGTGTTTATGTTTTGTGCAAAATACAGTAACAAGCGACATTAAAATATTGATCTGCTGGAGTTTATACGAGATTGAACCACTAGTTTCATAAGAAACTAATGTAATAAAATGACGGACTTGCATGCAAAAGTAATGTGAATATCGCTGTAACTAGCTCTAAGTTTCCTCACATAGATTTATAAGAGTACCAGTGCAGTTCAATGACACAGTGTCAGTGTTGGAGGAGCATGCACTCTCACTGTTATAGACTGAGTCATTCATTTCAGTGTGCGCCCTGTTCTGCTAAACCAGATCCACCCACTCTGCATAAAGTGCATTTTCTGTCTGGATATTTCTACCTATTTTTTCCCCCTTCCTGTTTACCTTCTGTCCTAAATATAACATCATGTTCTTTCACGGCTGAGAAAGAATCGTGTCATATTTGTGTGGCTGTGCTGTGGAAAAGTAATGAGCAACCCTCCGTTTCTTTATGCTTTGCTAGGAAAATGGCAAATGGTTTCAGCAATTCAGTTACATGCACAGACATATCTTGAAATTTGGTATATTAGGCAGTTTGCACAACTCCAACAAGATTGAAAATCAATATTTGGTGTTCCTAAAGGACGCCTGAACTCTCTTAGACACATTTTAGTCTTTAAGTAGTCTTCAGGAATAGTTCTATAGGCATCTTGAAAGAGATTCAAAGTTCTTCTTTGGATGTTGGCTAATTTGTGTTCTGTTCCCTGTCAAAGTCACCCCCACACTGTTGACGTCTAGGCTCTGGGAAGGTCAGTCCATGACGGATCGTGATCCATTGTGTGTGTATGTTTTTTTTGTTTGTTAGTCCGGGTATTCTTTAACTTAGTTTGCTTTTTGTGGTCATTTTGATGGTTATAAATTAAGCCATTCATTGTTTAATTCTCTCCTGACCACCTCCAAACATTGAGACAAAAACGTAAAATCTGGATTCATCATCCTCACACTAAACTGGTCATCACAGATGGATCCCCCTCACTGGGACTGGTCCTGCAAGAGGTTTTTTTTCCTGGTAAAGGGAGTTTTTCCTTCCTGCTATCACCAGCTGCTTGGTCACAGGGAGTTGGGGTGACTGTTGGGGTTTTCTCTTTATTATTGCCAAGTGTATACCTTACAACAGGGGTGCCCAATCCCAGTCCTCGAGATCTACTATCCTGCAGCTTTTAGATGCATCCCTACTCCAACACAGCTGAATCAAATGGTGTGATTACCTCTTCAGCATGCCATCAAGTTTGGCAAAGGCCTGATAACAAGCCATTCAGTTGATTCAGGTGTGTCAGAAGAAGGATGCGTCTAAAAGCTGCAGGACGGTAGCTCTCGAGGACTGGGATTGGGCACCCCTGCCTTACAATATAAAACACCTTAAGGCAACTGTTAATGAACTGTAAATACAATTTAATTTAACTAAACTGAATCACATGTTGCAACTCATTGTCAGTCATTTGGCATACCTCAGCATTTTCTGTTTTCATATTTTAAGAATGTCTTCTTGACTGCCACTCTTCCACTGAGACCATTTCTAATGATGCATTACTCAGGTCCTGTGTCAAGTCTTTGCTGGCTGTTTTCCTGTTTGTTACAGACATAACATTCAGACACAGTTTTTTGTAGGCCTTCCACTTCTTTTGTCTTCCAACAGGCTGCTAATAACAAAGTACCTAAAGATGCAATCTAAAATCAGACAAATTAAATTAAATTTAATGCTTGAATGATTCATTCAAGTACCAAAAAGCTTGTCTAATAGAGTTCAGGCAATGCTGTAAGTAGTTTCAGAGACAAAAATGTTTTTATCTGAATATGGTAGGTAATAGGGATAGACTGAAAATGAATGAAAAAAGCAACCAATGTCCCAAGAAAATCTTTGAAAAATCATCCAGGAAACCTAAAGACGTATTGTTGAAGGGAACTTTAAAAATACAAGAAGATCAAAATACAAGATTTTGCTTCCTGGAAGCAAATTATAAAGAAATGAGAGGTGGCTCAAGTCTGTTTCAGATTACTGTATGTATTTGTGCCATATTTGTCTTTACAAATGAAACCATCACGGAAAAAATTAACTGGTAGTTCTAGTCAGATTTGAGAAAACGTGTATTATAATGTGGTCTGTAGATGAATGAAGATAGAAAGATGGATAGAGAGAAAAAAAAGTTAAAGGACCAATCAAACGAACGTTGTAGCGGTACGTCATGACGTCGCCGCTCGCTTGCGTCTCAACGACGCTGAAGTGTAGGATGTAGCACAGGACGTGGCTATCAAGCTTCTAGCTACACTGGGACGTCTGAAAAAAACAACAACACACAGAATTCGTCATAAAGAACTGGTTTAATACACGCGTAGGTAAGTATATCTGTTAGTTATGGTATTTTCTTCTAGCGTGTGCAATTGTAAGCGGACATTTCTCTGTGTAATACGCCTAGACTGAGCTCTGTCTGGTTAGCTTGATGCTAATATCCAGGGAAAACCAACGGTACCGTATTTGCTAAAAGGGATGGTTAGTGGAATAGCGATAGCTACATATAATTCGTGACTAGAGAGGGGTTCTTATATCCAAGCATTGTGGTGCTTTTTGTGTGCTGACCCCAGTTGCTTTAATTATAAACCCCAAATAACTGGAGCAAAGTACAGAGTTGTCAACGAAATATCTTCCATATAGCTAACGTTAGCGATGCTAATGTTTGCAGGGCATGTTGAGAGCAACTGGAGAAATGGGGGGGTCTGTAAATCGCCTACATGTGCCGCTTTCAGTCAAATTGGGTCATCAGCCAGTCAGCTGGAATGACAGGATGTTCTCATTAGGTGCCATAGGTGATAGTAGGGTTTAATTTACACAACGTTAGGTCAAGGGCATCGATACAGGGCTGTGTGCTCAATGTCTTGAGTCATTGTTCCTTTAAAACATTTTTTTGGTTAAAGCAGAAAACGATGTTCATAAGGATAAAACAGGTGTGAGATGCTGTTAGGTAAAGAATATAGATTATTGCAAGAAAATTTGAAAACGACTGAGCTCACGTCTTTTTTAATATATCTCCAGATAAATTGCGTCGATCTTGGATTTTGTCCCATGCAAGAACTGTAATGAATCTAACAATCACTATGAATATTATAATTTTTCTTTTTCTTTTTTTTAAACTCTTTTAGCAAGGAGGCCATTTTACCAGATGTGACGTATCAGCAAAACATCAGGACCTGAATGGAAACATTTGAGGCCTTTTGTGCGTGAGGTAGGCTTAAAATATTTGAACGTGTGAAGGATTTAGGCAGATTATTTGGCTTTGCTTGGCAAGTAATTTGTCAACATGTCTTGGTAAACTTGCCCTTGTTCTTTGAATCTGATCTGCTTTTGATTCTTTATGTAAACTCAGACTGAGCTGATGGTGTTGAGCACAGTTGTATTATGAAGCAGGTTCAACGTATCCAGGGTTTTTTTTGTTTTTGTTTTTTTGCATTAGCTGGCTTTACCAAACCTAAAACTTTATTCAAACATAATAAAGATTTTTATTGATTCTCACACTTGCATAAAAAAAGGGAATTTGATGCACATGACTGCTTCTTAGCATAAAATTGCCAGATTGTGTGATAGAGATCTATGAAGAACATACAAAAATATAACCTCAAATGGCAATTGTTGCTGCTAGACATTGTCAACAGATCAAAGCTAAATTGATTTTATTGGTTAAATATACTCTGTGACTGATATACAGCAAATTGACTGATTAATTTCTAATCTGCTGTATTTTCAGCAGTCTACTACGAATTATGACAACTGAATGCATGTACATTTATATGACATGTGGTCCACAGTATGCACTGTAATGGCTTCATTTATTTTTATTAGTGTTGTTCAGCTGGTGCTATATATAAAATGGTTTCCTTCAGCAGAGAATCTGTAGCACACTTGGATCATGCTGTCTTTAAGAGTACCAATTAAATTGTGGCAGTTGCTCACAATTGTAAACCAGAACTCTGAACACACCTGCTCTGGACCAGGCTAAGAGTTTAACATGAGTTACCATGGTGACCACCTTTGTGACACTGAAAACTCTTGACTTTTAAGCTTGACATACGCTGCTGACCTATTAGTCTCGCTTTGTGGTACACCCCTCAAGGCTAGTTGAGTACCATCTGGTGTTTTTCTTGTCACTAAAAGTGTTTTTTTTAATCACTTTGGGGTCATTATCATGCACCCAAATAAATTTAGGATTAGTCAGAGCCTCTCTGTTGCATAAGAATTAAAAATACTTAAAGTCTTTGTACAGATTAGTATCATCTGTCTACAGTTGTGTCTCTAAGAAGTTAATATGGCTAAAAACCTTTTTGTGTGTTGTTCAGGAGGTTGTGGGTAATGTACCATGGGGTACGACGTTACGAGGTTTCAAGGGGAGGTGGATGAAGACCTGTTGTGTCCAATATGTAGTGGAGTGTTAGAAGAACCAGTGCAGGCAAGTCTTTGATCAAAATACCCCCCACCTTTTAATTCTATCTGTATTTCTGACATTACATTTGTCTTATATGCATATGCATTTTTCCACCTCAGGCTCCACACTGTGAGCATGCTTTCTGCAATGCCTGTATAACGCAGTGGTTTGCCCAGCAGCAGATTTGTCCTGTTGACCGCACAGTAGTGACGCTGGCTCACCTCCGTCCTGTGCCCCGCATTATGCGCAACATGTTGTCCAAACTTCAGATCAGCTGTGATAATGCGAGCTTTGGCTGCACAGCCACACTGCGGTTGGACCAGCTGCAGTCACATCTCAAGGACTGTGAGCACAACCCCAAAAGGCCTGTCAACTGTGAGGAGGGATGTGGGTAAGTGGATTCCATAGAATAAATCCAAAGCCTTACAAGCCTCCTTTGTATTTTATAGTATTAAATTTTCTTTTCTTTCTTAATATTGTTTTTCTCACTCTTGCAGGCTTGAAATGCCCAAAGATGAGCTGCCCAATCATAACTGTATTAAACACTTGCGGAGCGTTGTCCAGCAGCAGCAAACTAAAATTTCAGAGCTGGAAAAAACTGTAGCCGAACATAAACACCAGCTGGGGGAACAAGTAAGAGTATTTTGCCAACACAATAGTATATTTTTGACAAAATATTCAGTCTAGTCTTGATAAAATATTAACAGTTGTCTGTCTGTATGATATTTGGCAGAAATAATTCGAGTGCCATGTCTTTGTGGTATAAGACACAGATGCATGCCTATTATATGTGTTTGATGGACGTGCAATAACAATGGTCTCCTCATTCTTATTGCACTTTTTTTTTTTTTGGTGTGGATGTGAATCTATTTGGGTTTTTTAAATGGACAGTTACAGATTTTGTACTTGAGGCAGTTTTGAGAGGTTTTTCATTCACTGTATTGCTTTTCATTTCCAGAAACGAGACATTCAGCTGCTAAAAGCCTACATGAGAGCAATTCGCAGTGCAAACCCAAACTTGCAAAACCTTGAGGAGAGCATCGAGTACAATGAGATACTTGAGTAAGTGAAGCTTTCCTTTCCTCTCCCAATATTTGATCTGAAATAAATTCAGTTCCTAATTTTCTTTTTCTTTTTTTAAATCTTCAGGTGGGTAAACTCCATGCAGCCTGCTAGAGTGACACGCTGGGGTGGCATGATCTCCACTCCTGATGCTGTCCTCCAAGCAGTCATCAAGCGATCCCTCATAGACAGCGGCTGTCCTCTCTCGATTGTAAACGACCTGATCGAAAACGCCCACGAGCGTAATTGGCCGCAGGGACTGGCCACTCTCGAGACGCGGCAGATGAACAGGCGCTACTATGAGAACTACGTTGCCAAGCGTATCCCTGGCAAGCAGGCAGTGGTGGTGATGGCCTGTGAGAATCAGCATATGGGGGAGGATATGATCCTGGAACCCGGCCTGGTTATGATCTTTGCGCACGGAGTCGAGGAGATCTTATAACTGTGCAGCTAGCTGAACTGATCCAGTGACGAATAGGGACGTTTTTGCTTTGGGGGTTTGCTGTGATGAGTATGATTTCTCTCTTTGGAGTGAAACCTTTTGAATAAATCTGGCTTATTTAAAGTAAACTCTTAGGCTTACTCCTAAGCTTGATACCTATGCCTTAAAGTAAGGACAAATGCTTATTGAACCTGGCAAATATAAACTTAAACTGACTGATATCTAAGATAAAAGGTGAGATGTGATGTTTACAAGGTTTATATTTAGTGCATTATATGATCTGATTGTTCTGCTCCATGTCCTGATAGAGTAATAAGCCCAAACCCCAGTTTAATGTGCTCTGTTGTATAAATGCTTGTAAATAGAAATACTATATTGAATTATAAATGTTATACTCCTCACTGTAATTAGATTGTGATTTTCTGTTTTTGTTAATCTCAGTTCTCTTTAGTCAGCTTCTCTTACTGTCTACAGGGACGTGCTTGCTTTAGTATTTAGTTTCCTGTGAATATTCCCAGAGACATTGTGCTTCTCAGTTTAGATTGTTCAGACCTTCCGTGCCATTTGTTTTATTTATTGTGTTGCCTTTCACACAATTATGCTTGAAGATGTTATCATGTGACATTTGGAGCTCTGCCTTTATCGGTGCATTTGAAGTTCACTGCAGAAAGAAATTGATTTTGTGTTCTATCTGTTTGTTGCCTCAGTTGTACATATAGTCTGTATGTTGGGTCTAGTGAAAGTTTTAAAGTTTGGGATATGACTATGTATAATGAGCTTTGAAAAAGTGTTGTGGCTCATTTCTGATTTAAATATAGACATTTACATCATGGACATCTTTTCATTATTCACAGTTGGCTAACATTGTCGCTGAAATGCCACTAAAACCAGACACAGCTTGGAGATTGTACCAGTATTTGTAAAGTCACTTTTAAGGCTTTCAAGAGGAGAAATGCTTCGCCATTAGTCACTCATTGCTGTAGTAAGACGAGCAAAAAAAGCTGTTGTTATAGAAACCCACACAAGTGGATAATTCCCTTTACTATTTTCCTTGTTATTGTTTTTGTTATGTGTCTGTTATGTACCATGTTGTACAGACAAGGTAATAAAATGTAAAATCTGGGTGGATTTTTGTCATTGGAAAAGCCTGAGTTTTTATTTGGCTTCCTAATTAGGAAAAAATGCAGTTCCTTATTTTACCACAACATGTCATCAGAGATCTGCTGGGAAGTACACTTCATAATTCACTTCAGCTGACTGCTTTATATAAAGATTTAAGTCCAGAGAAAACTGCTGCAGCCTGTAAGAAGTCACGATATGGAGTGTGAGGTGGTGCCGTCCCAGTTTACGAAAAAAGAGGAAAGTTTAACCACAAAACTAAAGACGGGGAAAAGTCTGACTACTCTGACCTGACTCACTCTCCTTTTCTAACCCAGACACCCACATGTTTTCCATGTCTGTTATCCTCTCCTGCCAGCCTCGTCCTCATTGTGCAGCTTAATCCCTCACCATTGTGCTCAGTGGAATGTGAAATCATGTGCTTTACCAAATATTGTGGTTCTTGTTAAAGTCCACACATATAATTATGTCATGTGGTTGGTTGAGGACTGGTATGCTGCAGTACCGCACTGGCCAGAATATTACAATACACCTCAGAATATGTGTAAATGTATAATAAAGTACTTAAGCCTTTCCACAAGAAGCATAATTTAAATAAACAGAACTTGGTTTAATGGAGACGCAGAGGAAGCATTCACCTCATCTAAGAAAATTTAAAGTGTGGCTGCATTATACTGCAGCTATATATGTGTTTGTTAGGAAATAAACAGGCAGTGCAACTGTTTGAATTTCTCCGTTATATTAATGGGCTACTGCGTGAGCAACTCATTCATGTGCGATAACACCAGAAGCTGTACGGCGTTCACCCATAACAGACATCTTGCATGGTAAGTTCAATTTTTCATTTTATCTGTAACGTATCCGTTGTTAGTGGTGTACAAATGTAATGAAGTAAAAGGGAACAAAAAACAAAAAAACTTTTATTATTTAATAACAAAATACTCGTTTCTAATTGGATGAAGTTAACGTAAAACTCGCCAGCAATAGTATAGTCCCGGATTTGTTCACGTTCGATATCAATACGCACTGTTTGCTGTTTGTTAAAGATATGAGTTCATAGCCGCAGTATTTACAGTATTTCACTGTTTACTCACTATTTGATTAAAAGCATACATCAGATAGCAGCGTAGCCTCTATAAGGCTTATAACCACGTAAATACAATTAATATTTATCGTTATTGGTCACTATCTATAAACAAATTCTATCAACACCAAGGTGGCTCGAGGTCTGTAGTCTAAGTAGCCATAAGTTTAGTATTTATTTATCTATTTTTTGTTAATGTTGTTACAATCAATTTGAAGGGGTTAGACGGTGATATTGTTTTATTGTAACCACGGTGGCTTTTTTGTTCTGCGCCTTAACATGTGACGTCAGCTTCATCACTTTAAAAAGGCTCACGATGGACAGCAACACCAAAAACAACAACAGCGCTGCAAATGATAAAACTGTTGAAAGCATTACGGTGCAGCTTTTAGCGTATACTTCCTGAAAGATGCAGAGTGATAACTGCGCTTTTACAGCCGCATAATTTAAACGAAGCATTACTTTCTAACTTTGCAGATGGACGCACGGGACCGGAATAACGGGTGTGTATTGGCTAGCAAAGGAGGGCGCAGATCAGCTGAGGCGGTGCTTCGCCGGAGGGATCCTCAGTCGCTGCTCTGCGCAGTAGTTCACCGCTTCCACTCGGCAGACCTCGCCGCCTCCGTTTAAAGTTAACGACCACTTTGCTTCGCGTCTGAGAGCAGGATTTTGGTTTTGATTTTTTCTTCTGCACAGCGTCGAGACGGACTGTGTAAAGGCAACCAACACAGTGGCGGCGGAAAGGTAAATGACAAAAAAACAAAACCTTGCACCGTTCGCATTGATCGAAGTTTTAGCAAACCTCTATACGTCTTTCGGCTGCAGATGAGCCCCAGTCAAATAAGAGAGGGTAAAATTTCGTCTTGGTTTTGCGCTGCTATTAAGAATTGAATGAAAAGATCCGAGCAGATTCATGAGGATATCGATGAATTTCAGCTTGGTGCTTTTTTGCTGCTAATAACAGAGTAATTCACTCAGCAGATCAGCCTTTTAAAAATCCCCACAAACGTGCAAAATTTCAGTTCCCTTTGCCAATAAGTTTGGTACCTTTGTCAGCCTATTTCATGTGTCAGAGTAGGAAATGGTAAGCATGTAGGCTGCTGAACACCTGAAGATACTTCATGTAAAACACTTACTGTTTTCTGTTTGTCCAAGCATGTCAGCAGCATACTCGACAAACAGGTTATTGGGTGATTACACTGCCTGATAGGACTTTATCTGAGTAACCCCCATCTGAGATTACAGGTGTTGCAGGGTATGGTGCTACACCAGTGGGAAAAAACAATAAGTACACCCCATAAGGGCTTTTGTATGAGTTTTCGTCACTACTGGGAAGGCAAAATCCTTCCTGGTGTGAAATAGGTGATGGGGCACGTTGGTGAATAGCACTATTGCATTGTTTACTCAAACCTCTCCTTTCACTGGCATATGTCTGCAAAACACGAGTCCCCATGTTAAGTGGAAAAAGAAAGCATACAGGACAGTCTAGATATCAGGTTTGTGTCCCCCATCACCACTCTTTTTGTCCAAAACTCTCCAGTTTTGCAAGCACTTTACATCCAAGTGATTTAATTTACAGAGCAGTTTTTCCTTTGTCATCTTGTGAGCAGGTTATTTTTAACGCTGAATAGGCTCCGAGGTGCTCATTTGTTTGTGGCTGCAAGAGGGTTTTTAGGAACAGACAATCAATAGTGTAGTCAGGTCAATTGTGCCATTGTTCACGTTTGCATCACAGGCTAGAGGATGTAAATTAAGTAGAATTCAGCCCATTCTGTGACTTTCGGTTTAACTTGCACATTTTTAATGTTCCAGTTATAGTTTTGCAGGATATGAGAAAGGATGAGCTTCCCTTCCTTTATTATATTAGCAAACCAGCCTAAAATGAATGAGCTACTACCTGTGAATATGGCATGAAGTGTCCTACATCAGTAATTTTCAGTAACACACTATGGTAGCATGCTGCGACTTGTAATGCTGATCCTTTCCAGTGAAGAAAATTCCTCAAAGTACAGGTTTTTTTCCCAGTTCATAATTGGTCTTTAGTTGGCGGTAACTACACAAGTAAGCATGATCAGATCACATAAGTTAAAAGCAAAGATTAGGTATCTTATTTGACAGAAGTCCAGTTATTTCCACATTAGTGCTGACCATTTTGAAATAGAAATATGTATTATGCAAGAATTAATAAAGCCTCAATCAACAAAACTGGTTTTTCTGGCTCTGACTGAACCATTTAAAAATGTTCAATGCAGGAAATCCCGAATCTGTATATTATAGCTCTTTCGGATGGAAAAGACTAAATTACTGGTATGATAGTGGAAAATACCGCTGAACAGCACTTGAGATCATTTTAAAAGAAATGTAACATTTGTTTCATTTTTAGTTGTGGAGAGATCTGTGGGTGAACCAGACGAGACTCCCTGATAAGTGCAAACAGTCACACCATAAAAGCAATGTGGCCCTTATATGACAGCATGCACTCTCACTAGTCTGGGCAGGTTTGAGGGTTTTTTTTCTGAAGGCAGTATGGTGTTCTACGGGGCTGCCTCCACACACACAAACACGCACACACAGCTCTTATATAAGTCACATTCAAGTCTGAACTCAGAGTGATGGGCTGCTTTCACTTTGAAGCTTGTGAGCATGTAAAGCCCTGCCTACATTTCCAAGAAATGTGTGATTCATGCTGTAGTGAATAGCTTTTGTTGTTTTTTTGTTCAGTCTTTTTTTGTCTTGATTTACAAGCCATGTTTATTATGTTCACATTATCCAGTATTCCTCCTAACTGGAGCCTGCAGTTTGCATTCTTCAAATATCACCAAACAGTGGTAGACAAGGGAAAGCCCTGTTTAACAGAGCATGCTCAATTCTGACTGTGGAATCGTTTCGGCCCAGCTTTGTGTGCTCTATCTATCTATCTATCTATCTATCTATCTATCTATCTATCTATCTATCTATCTATCTATCTATCCTGATCGATGAAAGTTATAATGAAGTTTTACTGAAGATGACACCCCCCCCCCCCCCCCCCAAAAAAAAAACAACCCAAAAAACAAAACAAAACAGAAGTAGAAGCACTACATAAATGTGCAGAAGTACCATTTTTCCACCACCACCAGTTAGTGGTTTGTAACTTCAGGCTTAACCTGCAAACTGACCCCTTAAGCAAACAGTCCATTTATAGTTAGGGGAGTGTTTCCCTCTTCATGCAATGAGTCACAGTAGCATCTGCATGTAGAACGCAATTTGGAGCGTGTCCTTTAGTTTTGAAGGCCAACCAAGACCTGTGGTGTGGGAGGAGGCACCGATGAAGGGGGAAGACTCACAGTTATGACTGGGCTCCCCTTCCCTCTAATGGATCTGGATCCTCCTACCTGTTAGTCACCCATGGCAGCACTTTGACAGAGAGCAGCTGATGTAGGGAAACACTTTCCATAGCAACCAAACATGTCTGTCCTTCCACTTGTGTTAACCCGATGCATTCGGCACACGGTTCAATGAGCAGACTCGTTGTAGATTCGAGAGAAAAACAAATGGCCAACATTGTATGTTGACTTCTCTTTCTTCAAAGAACCTACGCAGTGTTTTCCAACCGCAGAATGACGGAGTCAGTGACTTACACCCTGCAAGTGTTGCAAAACAGCAGATTTCCTTGACACAAGGCGTAGGCGTTATGACAGCTTGCACAAACATTAGCCTGCGTGGAAAAAGGTCATCCCCAAGTATACCTTCAAGTGCCTGTTGTAAACATGGTGGTTTTAGGGTCGTTGACAGTTTTAAATGAAGACTTTAAGAGCTCATAATTAAACCCTTGCCATATGTTAAGGAAAATGTAAATGGAACTGTCGCTTTAATCCTCCAGTTTTATTTTTGTAGTTTTTTTTGTTGTTGTTGGGGTTTTTTTTTGTCCGTGTGGTGAAAGCAGTTGCTTTGGTGTTTTTTCTTTTGGGCAAGTGGTCAGAAGTTAAAGCCGCTGTCAGGCCTGAGACAGGTGGTTTTTTTCAGAAGTTTATTTGGGAAGTCGATGTTTCTGCCACGAGTTGTTGCTAACCACTTTAACATTTAAATTGTTCTTCAGTGCTATTTGAAGAACCACTACTGCGCCAGTAGCTTCTGTGCACGGCTGCTCAGAATAGGTTGCATCATTTATTCTGTACTGATTATATGGAGCAACATTTTGTTTAAACAGTTATACCTCAAACTGTCTGTCTGTCGAGCAAATCAAAGTAAATCACGTAGAAGAACTGTACTCTTTTTAGGCCAAATATGAATTTACATAGCCAAGACTCTACCACATAAACTTTATATAAAGGAACACAAACAGTTCCTTCATAAGGTATCTGCCATTTAATGTTATCAGTGGGACCTTATTGACCTGACTTAGTCACATGGTCTGTATTCGGTCTTACCGAGCTTCAGGCATTTGTGAAACCTCCTGAAATATGTATGCCCACTTTAGTAAGCTCATTTAGTCAAGGCGATAATTTTTCAAAGAAATCCATCCCATGCTTTTGAGTGTAAACAACTGGCTCGTGTGCATTACACTCTTCATCCGTCCTCTGAGAACATAGAATGCTTCTTCCTGTCCTGACTGGTCCCGATTTCCCACTCTGCATCGTGCATGCAAATCATTATCTAATCAGGAAGTGTGGAATCAGATTACTCAGATAGGCTCAAGATCTAGTGGAACCAGACAATAATGATGATGATGGTGATGATGATGACCATGATGCTCTGGGAAGGAGAGAAAATAGGCATGACGCTGTTCATGACATCATGAACAAAAAACACCTAGAACGTATCGAAAATGAGGTGTCTTTTTATCTGCAAATAAAAACTCACTCGTAAGCTTGTTTTTAGTTTATTTCTGGGGCAGTTTTTAAAGAGATGGAGACAGGAGAACATTTATAGAATAAAGAGGTTCAGGCTGTAATCTGGTGATCAGTAGCAGATGGCTTCTCATGATTCCTTCATGTGTCACTTTGCTGTCGATAAAAACCTGGCCCACCTGATCGGCTGCATAAACAAAGTGCTAGGCAACGGCTCTGACCTTTTGAGGGAATTAAGTGAGGACAGCCTGAACCTTTCGGAGCCCAAAGAGAGAGCAAATGGATTCAAAGGGAGTGGGTGTTATTTCAGATTATTTCATTTCATTTTCTCAGGACGTTCTTTAAGTACTCTGATTTTCCTGTTTGGTGCAGGCAGCCTTCACTAATGCCTAAACAGACTGCACATAGATGTGTGAAAACACCTGTAGACAGCTGTGTGAACGGCACATTTACAGTTCGTCAGCCCGGACGGAACACCACCATGAATTTTTTTTATTCTGTTATTCATAAGACTGGATTTGCAGCGTGTGCATGAAACTCGTCTTTAATAAGAAACAAACAAAAATGATTTTTCTTGTAATAATTTTATTAATGAGCACATTTTTAAGCATGAAATCACAATCATTTCTAGTGGGTGCTTTAAAGTTTGTTCATAATCAGATTATTGTTCTCAGTTTTTCAAACCTGAATCTATTTTGTTGTTGTTTGCCTTCGAAGTCTTATTTTGCATTCCAGTTTCCATTTCTAAACAGTAATAAAATCAATTAGGAGACGATTCAAACTTTCACATAGTGTGCTTGTACTCTTAGAGAGTGTTATATAAACGGTATTTAATGGTTTTAAGTACCCATTACCGCTGCACAAGAATGCGGAAGAAGAACGGATCGATTTATAAAAAGTCTTCCCTGCATTGCCTCATCATGGTAATATAATTCAGACAAAACCTAATGTAGCTCGCTGTGATTTATAGCACAGAATGACAAATACAAAATATTCTGTCATGTGGAGTATTCACGGGTTAAACCAGTGCTGGTGTAATCCTTTTGAGAAAAGCCAAGTAAATTTAGCAAAAGGATGACAGGATAATAATAGATGAGAAAATGTGTAAAAGAAAGAATTCGTGACAAGTTCAGAGGAGCCATAAAATCTTTGAACAGCCTGAGTCTTGTCAGTTTTACAGCAATATTTAACACTGTACCTACGTATCCTCTCATTTATTTAATACAGCAAGGGTTCTGTTTGATTATTAATTCAATATTTCATTTCTAGATGGGAGAAAAATGGCACGTTTTTTGCCTTAACATTAAAGAAATGGATAGTAAATCAGAAAAGCACGTGTGCTATTTCTTGGTGCCAGACGTGATGGAGAGATTTCCTGGCTCACCTAATTGTAGAACATTGATCACGAGTATGTTAGGTATACTAGAAATTTGCTATTGATTTTATCCGTGCATTTCCTTAGGAACCGTTTTTATCCACACACATCTAAAACAACATTAAACAGGATGTCAGGATGCCACTTTGCTCCCTTCCATTAACCAGTTTCTCCTCTTTCTTTAATTAGTTATGAGCTGTATGCTTTCCTGTCATTATAGAATTCATCCCCCATCATGTGGAGTCGTTAAAAGAAACATACCAAATCTTCATCTGCACTTCACGCTTCCTTGCTTCTGAACAACTTGCCGGGCCAGTTTTTATTGAACTTACAAGCTCTTTTTCTGTGTCAGATTCAAATTCACGCTCTCTTTCAGCCTTCTGTGACATTCAAGTCTCTTCCTTTTGTTTAACGGGGAGGCCCCTTGACGAGCCAGTTTGGTTTTTGCAACCTCTCCACAAGGTTTTATTGTTTATCTGTGCATTTTAACACACCAGTGCATCTTCTTGTCCTAAATGAAACCAAAATACTCCCTGTAGCTGGTACTTTGCAAAACTAATGTGGGCCAGTGAGTACATGGAAAAAGACTTTGGGTGCAAAAAATCCCTAGACACAAGGCATCATGGGAAAATTTAGCCTCAAATTATTTTTGAAAGCCTTTCGGCCCAGTTTCCATTGGCTAGTCGCATACTCTGATGGTGTGAGATCTAAAACAAACAGCGTAAAAGCACAAGTGCTTAAAGTTTGCTGTGTTTGGCAGTGAAGTTGCATTTTAGTGCATCATACGAGGAAAAATGTTATCATGTTGAGGAAAAACTGTGGGCGTATGCACCTGGAGCACAGTGACAATATTGCGTTCTGATTTAAAAACGCCCTGTTGTAGTTGTTTTCTGCTTAAAGACATTTTAATGTGTGCACAGTTCTGTGTACTCTTGCTTCTGCTTCAAAGAAAGTTTGGATGTTAAGAGCGATTCTCCCTGTCTATAATCATGGATTTTTACAGAGCGAGATGAGAGATGCTATCTTTTGCTTGCAGCCACGCTTTTATGTTTTACAAAGAGGCAGGCTAGCGTGCACCCACCTTCTCCTTTCTCTCCGTCTACATCTCACTGTTTCTCTCGCTGCCTGCTTGTTCACAGGCAGGCAGTTTGTGCAGAAGCAGGCACCATGTCCTCCCCCACAAACCCAGAGGTGAAGGAACTGAACCCTGTCGACTTTATCCAGCTACAACAGTACATTGAATGTGAGTACAGACAGGCGGGCAGGCAGGCAGCTTTCTCAGCGCTTAACACCCCCCCCCCCCCCCACTTCCACTTCCACCCACACACACTCATTTACACTCGCTCATGGTTTCTCATATCTAGAGGAGGTAGCAGTCTACCACATTCTCTTTTTCTGCAAATTGAGCATGCATATATATATATATATATATATATATATATATATATTGTTGTACTCCAGATAAATCTATATTTATGGTGTAATCATATACACAGATGACATTTAGAAGTGTGGATTAAAAACGTTTGCACACAAAGTCGAATGGACGAAGTATGCGTGCGTATCCCTGTGTGACCTGCGTGTCTTTGCTTCCAGACAACAACTTGAAGGTGAAAGATGTGCTGAGGGAATTCTATGCAGATGGCAGTCTGGCCCGGCACAGGCATGGAGAGGTGAGGGGACAGAGTGTCCTGCTGTTCACAGTCAAATCCATCCCTCCAAAACTAATTCACAGAGATGCCATCTAAAAGCTTCATAGCTCAACAGAATAATAGGTCTGAGAGTAGCTGTTCGCTGTAAAATGAGAATAAGATTTACGTGTATTGGGCAGTTATTAATTATCCTTCGCTGATGAATTAGATTTCAACCTGCAGTATCGATCAGGCTGACTAAGCTGTCCATGAGAAATATCGTCAGCGTATCCAAGCGAGACTGCAAATGTAAATTACCTCCTTAGATTTGCCCACGCAGCAAGGCCTTGTTTAACAGTGTGCTGGCTTCCCTCATGCAGTGTAAGCTCAGATGTGATTGAACAGCAAAAAAAAGACTGCTCAAATCAATGGCTGATGCTGACTAGTAATTTGTGAAGACAGCAAATACAATAATTTCTTAAGTATTTATTACAGCAGTGAAAGTTTATTTGCCACTTTGAGTTTAATTAGAAGAATGAAATGTTGTTTTTCATAATGGGAGAGAACACAGTTGCGTCCATAAAGTTACAAGTTAATTGCTGTCAAAATACAAATACGGCTACAAGACTACATTTAAATGATTTGTTGGAAATGTTGTTGTGTTTTGGTGGTGCAGCTCCGTTAGTCTCTCTCCCTTGTTTTTTTTTCTTTGTGTGATCCGGCTGCCTTGCATTCATGTTATTTATTACTTGGGTGGCTCTGCAGGGTAAAAAGTAGGGAAATGCATAAGCAACAAGAAATGGGTTTGTAGTTCACCATTATCAGGGGACTACAGCTTGTTAGCCCTGCAGCATAATATCATGTGAGAAACACAGATGCCATGCCAGACAGATGGACTGAAATCTTCAAGCAGGAGCTTATTTTTTTGTTTTATGTCATTGTCACATGACACCCTGTAGACACTTTGTTTTGGTACATTTTTAAATTATTGATTAAATCTATTTGAGAAGCTTTTGAGGCTTTTGAGATCTTGCCAATCCCTATTTGAGCTTAGAACAGCTGATAAAGCGACACTTGTAAAATATACGTTTTTCACACAGTTGTTCATAGTATTATCTTTTTTTATTTTCAGAAGTAACAAGCATATTATATACAAATAAGCTTCAACCCATTCATTTCGCGCTTCACTAGACCGCTGTAAACAGAACATGCTTCTCCCATTCATGTTTTTTTCCCAGTGCATCAATGAAGAAGGCTTTCGTCTGTTTCTCAAGACATATTTAGAAGTGGAGGACTTCCCTGTGGATCTCTGCCAGAGACTGTTCCGCTCCTTTCAAAACTCTGAACCCGGCCAAGAAGACAGTACCAGTGAGATTATACATACGCACCGTGCATACAAACAGCTTACCGCCTTTTCAGCCGACCCTTTTCGCCTCATGGCCGATTTGGCATGCGTGCAGTTATCACCACATCCCTGCATCGTACTGTTTGTATACATATGGTAACTAGAGAATTCACAGCCTCCTCTCTCTCCTCAATCTCTCCTGTAGAGGAAGTCTTCCTTAAAGATGTCTCATGTTACTTCTCTCTACTTGAAGATGGCCAGCCCAGGGACAAACTGGAGTGTGAGTTTTTGTTTTCTTTTGTTCCCAAAATAGTAATGACTCATCTAGCAGCTCCACTTTCATTTCCATTCTTTCTTTAGTTGCTTTCAGGCTTTATGACAGAGATGGGAATGGAGTTTTGGACAGCTCTGTAAGTTGTTGAGAAAATCTTTTAAAGTATATTTAAAACATCTTCAAAACAGCCACAACACTAAAACAAGCCTGCTACATTTTGAACAGGAAGTGGATCGGATTATTGCACAGATGATGCACGCTGCAGAATATCTCGACTGGGATGTGTCAGAGCTCAAGCCGGTAAGTCCCAGAATATAAATGTAATGCAAATGTTCTGCATGCACTGCACTTAGGTAACGTATAGTAAATGTATGTGAAGACAGATTTATTTGCACAAGACATCCATAACAGTGTCGGGTACACACTATATGGCACTTCTTGTTACTCATTTGCCAGAGGTTCATAAAGTGATAAGCTTCTCTGCATATACAATTTACAGATTCCAGCTTGACTAGTTTCAGAAACCACATGGCCCTTTAAGTAATAGAAACGTGTGTGCTGATTGGATAATAACAACTGAATGTGATTTCATCAGGTTCTGAAGGACATGATGACAGCAATTGATGCTGACAGCAGCGGCACAGTTTCTCTGGATGAGTGGGTACAAGGAGGCATGAACAACGTTCCCTTGCTGGTCTTGCTGGGTCTAAAGGTGCTTTTAAAAGGAGCGTGTGTTGGCTCCAAAGTCCAAGCTCAAATATATTTCTTTTTTATAGCAGATATCTCACAAAGTGGTAACTACTCTTGTAAATTCCTGGCCTCGCATGCCTCGCCTCTGTCCTTCGCCTCCTCCTCCTCCTTTTCCCTAAAGCCCTTTTTGCCAACTCACTGTTACAGGGTGTGGTAATCTCATTCCTTCCATGCTCTGCACCATCAGAATGCCTTTGTGTTTTCCGTTTATTCTGCACAATATGAATGCTGGAATGATATAGCAGTGCTTAACGCTAAGGCCGTGTATATACAGCTAAGGAAATAATTAAAGGAAAGCACCCTAAGATTAAAAGAAAACAAATGACAAAAAGGGTTTCCCTTTGTTGGTATGTGCCAATCCATGTAATTAAAGAAACATTTTCATATGCTTGCACCTCCCCTTCCACTCAGAGCTAGACTCTCAGCTTTTCGGCACTTAAAAACTTAAAACCCAAGGAGCTGAAGCATATTTGTTTGTTACTTTTGTAATTTTATTTTTGGGACTACAAACCAAGCAGAAACATCTTTGGGTCTAATGGAATTTCTCTTGCGAGACTTTTCTCACGTGTCACTCTGACCTTTTCCTAAAACGTTTTAATCCCAAACAGAGTAACAGTTTCCCACCACCATCTGTACAATTTGTATACAAGTCTGGTATATTTTATTTTATTATAAATACTTAAGGAGTTACACATGCTTGCATTGACCAGTTGTGTTAATCTGAGGCTAGTATTCACAAGAGTTAAACAGAACTCTCCATTGACAATTCAGTTTTTCATTTCATCCCTTTAAAATGAATCCATTTATTATTGGCCCTATACTTTAAAGGGGTTTGATGAGATCCGCTTTGTGTTATCGGTGTTTAATGTGTTGCCAACAATATAGAGCTACGCACAGTCTGTTTGACAGTTAGCTGCAGCGACCTAAACCCACAAACTAGATTGTGTGTTTGGCCTCTGCAACAATGCCAGGGACTTCCCCTCCAGCTATTTCTAGCCACCAGTGGACATTTGAAGCCTAGGGTGCATGAATTCAGCCCCCTCACAGTTCCTGTATGCTGATTCGCAATTCTGTCTACTGATCCTCTTGCAGCAAGTGAAAGGGTGATACATCCTGTCATTAAAAAAAAAATGTTTCAGTATCTAATCTGGATAAGAACGCTGACCACTCAGTAAACAGATTGAAACAATTTTATAATCTTCTGTTAAGCGAGATTATAGATAGTTTTGATTTGAATGTCCATGAAGTTGTGCGTTGTGTGATGATATGTAGAGTCCCCGCCATACTACATAATGAGCCATCTCATTAAGTTTAATAATGAATGGGTGCAAAAGATGAAAATCATGCCTTGTTGTGGAACTAATATCTAAGAATTGGAAGAGAGAACAGCTTCTGTTCTTGCAAACATATATTTTTCTGTTCAAAAATCATATTCACAAAATAAAAGATCATAAACTGTTTTATTCTTCCCTTTCTTGCACTGACTTCTTCATTGACTGTTGTTTCAACAAATAGATGACCCAGAAAGACGGCCAACACCTGTGGAGGATGAAAAATTTTAACAAGCCTGTTTACTGCAACGTGTGTCACAGCATGCTGCTGGGTTTGAGGAAGCAGGGACTGTGTTGCACCTGTGAGTACAAGAACTAACCAGAAGAGGGCGCAAGGAAGCGTCTAATTTGAAAATTGCATAATTTTGTTTTGGGATTAATCAATGCTCATCTGCCTCCTTGACATTTACCACAGTAATTTATATGTATTTACAAATTATGTGACAGCTGGTTTGTGTGTCGTTTTGTGCAGCCTGCAAATACACAGTCCACGGTCGCTGTGCAAACAAGAACCCGGCCCCTTGCGCCAGGACATACGTGAAGTCAAAGAAAGAAATAGGGGTATGCTGATGTCTCCATGACAACCTTTACAGTCACATGCACGGTCTAAATTTGATTTCATGCTATGTCTGAGTGCTCTTACATGGACAATTTAAAATCCATCTCACTTTTCAGGTTTCAACACACGACTGGGTGAGTGGGAACTGTGACTCTAGGAAGTGCGACAAATGCCAGAAGAAGATCAAGAGCTTACAAGGCCTAACAGGCAAACACTGTGTGTGGTGCCACACGATGGTGAGCAAACATATCAGTGCATGACTCATTGAGGAATAAATTTGAGTAAATTATTTTCTAATCAAGGAGGAGATTTGATTTAGTTGCATTCTGGAATTGTTGTGCGCATTTGTATCTATTGAATCCAGGAAGCCTCCTTTCTATACAGTTTTTTTTATTGTATGCTCTAAATCTGCACTGTATTTCTGAGTAATTTTATTTGTATTCTACAGCGTCATGATCAATGTGTGGACCAAGAGTCAACACCGTGTACGTGTGGGCTGCTCAGAGACCATATTCTTCCTCCATGGGCCATATATCCTGTTATAAAGGTACACAACTATCCTCAGGCACATCTCAAGCAAATGCACAGCTCAGAGAGTACGCAAACAGTGCCTCTCTCACACCAACGCAAAACATAACATCAGCCAGAGGCTGTTTTTTTTATTGGTAAATCATTCTCACCTGTGTGGCATTTTGTTAGGTACACAGTGTAGATATTTTTTATCCAAGAAACACTATGATATTTTTAATGATTTATTTACTCTCTGTCTTTATTGTTCTCCCTAAAGGAGAGACCAAATAATGTAAAAAATGGCTGCTCTGGGTCAGGAGATGACAGCGAGCTCAATACCACTCCTGACGGACAAGTGCTTCAGGTATTATTCATGCAAGCAAAAGCTTTTCATTAAAGCTGAATAACAAGAGCTCGAAAATGTACACCATGCTATTAGTGTGGGGTTTGCTTTTTATATTCCTTTAGTATAATACCTGTAACATTTGTTTATTAATCATCAGATCTGCCCTGTGCTGAACGCCCATCCTCTTCTAGTGTTCGTCAACCCTAAAAGTGGTGGTAAGCAGGGAGAAAGGTGAGCTCGGAAAAGAATATTTTACTGGAAAAAGAGATTTCAAATCCATGAACATTGTGCAACTTGGTTTTCTTTATGTTTTCTTTATTTCAGAGTGCTGCGCAAATTTCAGTTTTTACTGAATCCACGACAAGTATACAACCTTTCAAATGGTGGCCCTGGACCAGGGTAAGTAAAGTGATACAAGAGTTTTTGTTCAAATTGATTTTAATATTAGATTATTTCTTACCACATTATCCTGAGTACTTACTTAAACCTCCATAACTTCCCCCAAAATATGTTTCACATTTCTTTCAGTTTAAGTTTCTTCAGAAATCTTAAGGAGTACAGGATCTTGGTGTGCGGTGGAGACGGCACAGTTGGGTGGATTCTCGATGCAATAGGTGAGATTGTTGGCATAAACTTCACAACATCACATGTGAAATTGATTGTTACACGCTTTGTATTTCCTTCCCTTTTTTTTGTATTCAGACAAAGGCAATCTGCTGGTGCGGCCACCTGTTGCTGTACTTCCTCTTGGCACAGGAAATGACCTTGCTCGATGCCTTCGCTGGGGAGGAGGTGAGAAACGAAGAGATGAAGTGTTCCCTTATGTAAATAAGATAATACTTGCACGTCACTATTTTCACGTTATGGCGCCACTGTCTATGTGTGCTTTCAGACAGTGGTTGCACTAATTAAATGGGCTTCAGCAAGTTCTCAAAATTACAGTTCTCTTGTCTTCATCTTTAAGGGTATGATGGTGAAGATCTGAACCGTATTCTTAAAGACATTGAGGGGAGCTCCCAGGTGCTGATGGATCGCTGGAGCGTGCAGGTTATCACTGATGAGAATCAAGAGGAGGGTGACCCAGTGCCATATGAAATAATCAACAACTACTTCTCTATTGGAGTTGTGAGTTTCTCATAAATGTGTAATACAAGAGGAAGTGTTTTATTTTCGGTTTAGTAGGTCGTATAATTGCTATATTGTTTTGTGTTTGCAGGATGCCTCCATTGCCCACCGGTTTCACACAATGAGGGAAAAACATCCTCAGAAATTCAACAGCAGGTTTGCATATTTGTTTGAATATTATGTGTCTCTAGGGCACATTGTCAGGAACAGTAAACAAAGCGAATGCATTCCTGCTTATAGCAATACAACAGTGTTTCATAGCTTAACAGATGCACAGTTTAAAAACACAACAGAGCTAAAAGACAGCAAATTTTCTCTTCGCAACATGACTTCTATATTTCCTGTTTGCCTTTGCAATTACTGATTTTTTTAAAGCAGTAAAAGGCACGAATGCTCGAGGTGACAGCAGATGTCTGTGGCAGCAAGTGTTGCTGCTTGACTCCTACTCTTTCTAAAGCGCTGCGTGCACTAAAAGGAGAAAATGTTCTGTGAAAGTGAAGTATCACGTAAACCTAAAGGAGACGCTTTTTCTAACGGCAGAATGAAGAACAAGCTGTGGTATTTTGAATTTGCCACTTCAGAAACCATCTCTGCTTCCTGCAAAAAACTGAGCGAAAACTTAACAATCGAGGTGAGAGCACAGCACACAAGTTTGCAGTTTGCTACTTTGAAATAAGTAGCCTCGATACAAAACAGCAATCAGAGACAGCGCACTGATATTTCACTCTAACGCTGCGGTGTGCTGTACTGTCTCCAGTGTTGCGGTACTCCCCTGGATCTCAGTGCTGTGTCTCTTGAGGGTGTTGCTATCCTAAACATTCCTAGCATGCATGGTGGGTCCAACCTGTGGGGTGAGACCAAAAAAGTGGACACTAAGGGACTGACGGCGCAGGAAGAGCCGGAGGTGATCGTCAATCCAGAAATCCTGAAAGTGACTTCCCAAGGTATTTTGCAGTTGACCTGTATTATTCAGATGTGTGATCTAACAGCAGTGGTCCTGAGAGAACACAATGAAATTAATGAAATTATAATTAGCAGCAAGTATAAAGTTTACCTAAATTCATCCTCACCACAAGCCTCATCTCCTGACCTGAAGTCACGGCTCTAATACACAGAAACGTGCAATAACATGTTTATTTATTTCTGATATTGTAACGATTTCTTGTCAGCAAATTAGACATGCAACAACTGACAACCAGCAACATCGAAAACTAAACAACGTCAGACGGATATAAGCTAACATTATGTTTGCTTTAGTGTCCTAAAGATTACATTTTCCCTTTGTTAAATTCCTTCCTTCAACATATGGAAGTTTATTCACTATGTGAATGTTATCAGCAGCATTTACTGATAGAAAAGTTCAGCTTATCCTCAAACTCACGTCAGCATCAGCGTCATTGGACAGAAGTAAGGTTCACTGACTCATCGACTCACCATAGACACATTAGACTTTTCACAAAGTTTAATCTGTCACCAACTCCTTTATGAGTCTTTTTACGAGCCACCAGCAGTGTGTTCATTAAGTACTTATCTCTCTTCATCCATTCTGTTGGTATATATCCAGAGTATATAAACTTACTTCCTAGAGGAATTTCACCATTAAGAATGTGTTGCGGGCACCATATCTCTCTCTTTGATAGTTTTAAATAACCAGACAATCCCAAAATACACGGTAGTCATTTGCATTTTAATTTCCAAATTTTCTCCAAAAGACAGGGGGTTAGTGCTCTAGTCTAGTTAGTGCTCTAGCAACAGTACTAGAGGGTGTAATAAAAAATAAAAATCAATTTATTCCAACCAAACTTCCTCTGTTTCTAAATTACACAAATTATAATAACAGTCCAATGAAACTGGAACCCATATGATGATGTTTGGTCTAACTTTGAATGTGGAGTTACTGATTTTTCCGGCCACTTGAGGGCAGCATAACCCTGTGTACGTGATTTTGACCCCTTTAAGGTCATCTATGCTGTACTATACTGTACTTCTGTCCATCTCCATATATTTATTCTTGGATTCTACTACAAACATATTTACTGCATAATTCACAGTTAAAGATAATCCCTATTTATCCTATTTATTTGTAGCAGCCCCCTTCTCTCTTTGAAAGCGATAGTCCATTTAAGTGTATAACTTTTTTTTTACTTGCCAAAATATTAACACTTAAATGCATGGTTTTAGTGCATACATACAAATAAGTACCTGGTGCTATTTGTGTAATCTGGTTATTGAACTTTATGATACCGAGCCACCAGAATAGCAAACCAAAATTTCAATGCATCTGTATTCTTATCTGCAAAAAAAATGTTTATGTGTTATCTTCTTTTGATTGTACTGTAATGTCCCTCCATCATCTTATCAGAAGATTTCAGCATTCATTTGAAGTAGGCCCAATTTCTCACAGAAGGGATGCTAAGTTTCCACGTGCTTCTTCAGTGCTTGAATGACACCATGCTAACATTAGCCAACTTCTCAGAAACGATGACACATACAGGCTGAAAGCTGTTGACATCTCAGCTGAAATCTTAAGAAGCAGAAACCAGCTTCTGCAAAAATGTTGTTTTTTTTCTTTTTCTTGAGGTTCTCTGCACTGGTGGTTAGTTATGGTTTGCTTCTCAAATCCGTTTCCTCCTAACTATTCATCTCTATGCTGTCAGCCAAGACCTGAGTCCAACCATCCTGCCACTGCATGCACAGAGAAACTTGTGCACGTAAACTGCAGTTGTTTGCAGGTGCATGATGATTATACATTATGTATGATTATTGATATACATTGGTGTGCTTCAAATCGCTGCTGTTATCGATCTCCACTCTGATGCACATTAAATATGAGAAGTGGCATCTGCCTCAGGCCCAATCTTGTCTTCCTTCTCTGGACTGATTAGCCTCTGCTTTCTTGTCAGACCTCAGTGATCGGCGATTAGAGGTGGTCGGCCTTGAAGGAGCGATGGAGATGGGCCAGATTTACACTGGACTCAAGAGCGCGGTGCGGCTCGCGAAAACGTCTCAGATCACCATCAGGTGAGGGGGGAAAAAAGGCACATGGACATGTTCAGACATGACAAGGCTGGGCTCTCAGCTTCAACAGTGGGTCATAGTTAGGGATCATCGTTAGTTAATTTACATAAGAAGATACATTTACATTTTAATGACACATGACCATCCTGATGCATTCTGTTTATCCCTCTCTACACGTAGGACAAAGAAAGCATTACCAATGCAGATAGATGGAGAACCGTGGATGCAACCCCCCTGCACGGTAAACACTGCACAGGCACAGAAACACAGTGGCTGCTTAATGTAATGAAGTCACATGCCTGAAATGCCTGATTTTATATATATTTTTTTAATTTACAGATTCAAATCACACACAAGAATCAAGCCTGTATGTTGATGGGTCCTCCAGCCAAACCATCTGGCTTTTTCAAATGAAACAGACTGACGACATGCAAGTGTTTGCTGTAAATAGACAACTGACTCTTTTTCTTTGTAACATAAAATCAGTTTGGATGTGTATGCTGTAGAAAAACTGCATTGTGACAGTCAAAGTTAGGATAACTATTTCAAAAGTTCTGCATTACTGTAACACATAAACTAAGCATGGCATGATACAAATACAAATGTTATGGTACGATAAGTTTGCATTGTGGCAAAAATGACTCTGACCAAATTTTCTCAGTGTTTTCTATCAATACTCAACACTTGCTGTGTGAGTGCTAAGTGGAAGTGCTGCTCTGTAGAAACTTAAAGCAAGCTGAATATCATGCGAAGAGTAGAGTATTCAGCTCCATGTGCCTTTATTAGCTGTTCTCTTCATTATGGCTTAGGTAGACAAACATACAGGCATGCACTTTGAGCATAGACCATGTAGTATTGCTGTTTCGTTGTTGTTTTAAAGAAAGTCAGAAATATGTTTGTGTGAATTTGGAACCAAGACAGAAGAAAAGACAAAGCTATATTTCAGTGATGTTGAAGATACTTGAAAGTGTTTTTGGGAATAGCAAAGAGGCTGCATGTTGATTCACTGCCTGCTGTTCCCGTGTGTGTGTTTGTGTGCATCAGTATGAGTGTGAGGGCATAAAGCTGAGATATGTTGATTTTAATTTGTAATTTGTGATGAGTTCAATTCGAACTTATTGGTTAAGATATGTTTAAACATGTTTATTTTTATTTAAATGCTTTATAAATCATATCATTCCAGTATATCAGAAGGATGTTGATGTAATAAGTGACTGTGTAAAGATTTTAATAAATCACCTGGACTTCAGTTTTTGTTTTGTACTTCTTACAATTCGATAATTTTTACATACCACAAGGGGGCATTGCTAACTTTTTTAGTCCTGGGTCATCCTCTCATCAAAGTCTCTCTCTGGGAAAGACTTTTGACTTTTTTTTTTTTTTATCTTAGAGATTAATCTGTTTAGTGTCACGGATCAATAATCTGTTCAGATTTCCCCCTGCTGAATTTTAACAAGTAATAAAAACACTAAATTTGCAACTAAAGGTTGGTTTGAAAGCAACAAATGTTGCTGTCACAGCAGTGTGAGCACTAACAACACAATGACAGACTTGTGGAAACTCTGTCAATGGCTGGTGGTCACAAAGGTTTACACAACTGTAATGCAAACAGTCGGCCACACAGAACATTATGTAAGACCCCAGGTTTCTAATGAAATTTACACACGATTATTTCTGCAAGGCACATTTGCTTTTTTGCAGCTTCTCCCTCATTTGAAATAACCCCAATTGATGAATGAGCAAATAATCAAAGCAGTTTTTCAATGTTATTAAAGAAAAATAAGCAGAATAGTTTTTTTTTAACTTTTAACAAAAGGATAGAAAATCATCAGTCAACTTATTATATTGGATTGATTCATAATGCATGGACTGGTAATAAACATAAATGAAAACCTTCCTGCGTCACCTTATCAGAGGATTTAAATCTATCCAAATGGTCCTGCTGCCTGGGTTCAGATCCAGCACTCATTTGCAGCAGGCTTAATCTCTTTTGGCAAAGACTCATTAAGATTTCTAAAGACAGAAGGAAGCTGAAGTGGGTGATCCAACATTCAAACTGCTACCAATTAGTATGAGAAGCTGAGGTATTTCAGCTGATAATTTTGTCTGATATTCTATTTTCGGTCTGTTAAAAAATCAGAAGTATCGTTTTGTCCTATCAGTTGTCCCTATAGTGAAAATATTTAGAAAATATTAGCAAATAAGCGGAAACTCCGTCTTCTTTTCTGGAATTTTTGGATTACATTTTTACCTACTGGTTGATTTTCTTTCGACTTTCTTTCTTTCAGCTAAGAAACTAACGGCATTTATTTATTTTGTCTTGATAAACACTGTTTGCTGTTGTTTCAATACGAAACAGAAAAGATCCGAGGTGCACATGAAGGCACCGCGGAGGAGGCAAGTCTCTGTTGCTATTGGCACTCATTTGTGTTCCTCAAAACAGTCCCCGCCTCCAAACTATTCAAAGGAAACAAGAGAAATTGTAGTTGGCTCCACGCTGAAGCTCCAAATTCGATCAGCATCTCCCTCGGCAGGTTTCAGACTCTGTGGGAGGACACCAAGAAAGTTATTTTTACTTTTTTCAGTTTTCATTTTCAACAACAATGACGTTCAGGAGGCTGAAGAAGGTGAACTCCAATGGACCGGACAGCGGTCCCGCATCTCAAGACGACATTTATTTCCCTTCGTCAAAGTCGGACAGCTGCAGGACTATGGACACACCGAGCAACTCCTCGGAGGTTTACAACTACAAGACCCTGGCTTACTCGGGGGGGACGCTGCCCAGAAACTACAAAAAGGTATTGCTACTGTTCCTTTTAAAAGTTTATTAGCTGAATGTACCTGCAAAAGTTTATTTATTTGGCAGGTAAACCAATAAATTAAAGTTTTATTAAATTTATTTAGTGCTTTTTTTAACTTACAAGGCAAAAATCATTTACACAGTAATTTCTGTATGTTTCCTATTAGTCCTTTTATTATTTAAGCAGAGACTGTAAGCTTATTAAAAGGGTTATCAAGTTATTGTATCCAGTGAGTGGCTGGTCGGCGCCACAGGACATCTTATAGCAGCCCATCTAGAGGCAAGGGTGCCCACCCAGACTCTGAATCTTATGTTGCATGAAACAGACTTCGCCCATGTTCTTTATGCCTTAACATCTTCATTTAGATGAAAGTGATCTCTAAGATTAAACACATGACTCATGACTGATAAGAGTTTTAGTTGAGAACAGGTAGATTGTTACAAAAGCAAATTTGCATTTGATGATTCATAGAAAGTTTGTCACTGTTGTCATTTTAACAGTAAGTTGCATCAGAGCTACAGGATGCGCTACAGAGTCCGGAGGGACGTGCTTATTTGTTTAAAACTTACAGCAGTTAGTCACAGCATGCAGATCACCTGCCCGGATCTTTCGCTTCGGGCTGTTTGTCTTCTTCCTTCCCTGAGCTGTTTTGCAGTTAGGGACAGCCGTTGACTTTGGGGCAGGTAGGTGGGGGTGGGTCAGCATGAGGATCAGTGTGATCATTGTTATTTACATCACCTGCCATGGTTTGAATGTTGTGGCTGATTGTGATCTGATTGGTTATAAATTGGCCCTGAGTCTTCTTATTTCAGGGGAAATGATTTTAACCCGTGGCCTACATATTAGTCTGGATTTTAGGAACGGTTTCAGACAGCCCTCATCCTTTAGTCCATGTTGCGTAATGCTTAATGTTTATACTGTAAATTTGTTTGGCTACTGCATCAGTCGCTTTTATTTTCCTCTCATGAAGCTGATTTCAGTGAATTCTGTTACTCAACTTGCTTTGGAGTTTCTGCCCAAAGAGCACATCAGAGTTGGAAAAACTCCTTTCACAGTGCCCTGTTGTGACTGAGGCATAGTTAAACCCACACACATACGCTAGTGCGCCGGGTTACAACACAGCATTGTGTACACTCGGGGATGGAGATCCTGCTCGAGCCACCCCTGTTGGTCTCTCTGGATATTTGGGAATAAATGCACTCATTGAGACTCCTCTGGGTCAATTCTGTAAGTGTTGGGACATAAAGAAAGCAACATTTTACTACCCAGAGAGACTGTAGCACAAAGCAGCCTTTCATTGGAGCAGGATTTGAAAATGATTGAGCTGGAACAGAGGTGGATTGATTCAAGTGATTTTAGTGGAGCCTTCTGGACAGATACCTGCCTTATTTACACAGTTAGGTGGGGCGGGGACCTGAACTGCTCCTGCTGGTGAGTTGGCTTTTCTCTCAATGCTGTTATTGTGCTCACCTCTGTGTCTTATTTGCTTCTTTTAATAGACTGAACTTGGTGTAAACAGCGCTGCAGTTTTTAGATTGGTTGACAGTTTGTGCCTGAAGGCAGCCAATTTGCTGTTATGCTTGTAGGTATGCGTGCAACTTGTTTTGATGTAATGAGTAAACAGAGCAGCAGTCACGCATTTCTGGTTTCGTCAACAATATCTCCATGCTGGTATGCAGGTTAAGTAGCTTAACAATACCAAAACACTCTTGGCTCATTATTCGAGACGACTGGATGGACTGGCCACTGATCGCTGAAGTGCTCAGTAGGTGTGCCTAGGAAATGCCCGGAGGGGGAGGGGGGGAAATCCTCATGAGTAAACTTGAAGCTACGCAGGTGTGTGACATGCTTCACATCTTGTTTCGTTTTCTCCTTGCAGGGTGGCGGCTTACAGAAGTGGAAACCCCTTACGCAGACGCCAGAACCACAAAGGTACAACATCCCTCATCTTTCTCTGATATTTTTTTTGGACTTTTTAAATTTTTCCCTCTTACTGTGCCTTCACATGAATTTTTTCACGATGGCATCTTCCTCAGAAAAATGATTCAGGGCGAGCAGCCTCATATCGGAGTGACTAGCAGTTGTTCAAACAGGGGGAACACTGATTAAAGCCATTGTTAAGGGAGGTTATAAATATTCATTGAGCCTCACTCCAACAGACCGTTGTACTGTTACTGTACGTCTGCATGTGACGTCCACATGCTCCTGCATACAGAGGAAGTCCTGTGCAGCCAGTGGAGGAGTTTTGTTATGCAGTTTAGTTAAGGATGCAGAGAAACACAGACATTAACCTCTCACTGACTTTCACTCTTCCTTCCTCTTGAATTTTGTGTTTGACGTACATAAAAGGCTGTTTTATGGATGCGTCAGAATAAACATCATTAAGCTATGTTCGAACAAGCTCTAAAACCATAAGCCATACTTTTATTATTGGACTGTGCTAGAATAGATTTGCACCATCGTTTATCTCATTCTGGGCAGCCTACTCCATGGCCCCTGTGACAGAAAGGTGATATAAGCCTCTAAAGGATATCCCCGCTCTTTAACATCCTACAGTGTCACACCCTGACCTTATCATTTCAAACTGACCATGTCTAATATAAGCACACACCATTGCATAAATTACAGAAACTAAAGCAACTACACAGACTCTGCTGGCTTTGAAGACTACGAGTTTAGAGATAAAACTAAAAAGCTGTGATTGTGGTTCATGTAACCCCCATTAAATTTAAAAAAGGAAAGGACATTTATGCCTCTGCTGTGTTGGAAACAGAGAAAACTTCTCCTTAACTATATCCTAGTGTTCAAGGCGACATCTATAAATGTCCTATTTTGTCCAAATCGTAGTATAAAACCCATTCATCCGCCCATTGTCGTAACTAAATGTCCCATTCAGGGTCGTGGAGTTGCTGGAGTTGATTCCAGCTATAATTGGGTACACCCTTGACAAACCCCCCCTTGTTTACCCATCGTTTATTGAGATTGTTTGTACCGGTTAACCTTCTTATTTTTCTTGATTCTACAACTGAATCAGAAGGTGAATACCTCCTTTAAGACTAAAAAGAATTAGGCATCAACTGTTAGACCGACATGACTCTTACACGATCACTTGGTCTTTGCACTGCTACCTTTAAAAATGTAAAAGAAGCAGCGTTGGCTGCAGCAAACCCAGAGGAGAGTTTGTCCAGTTAACAGTGACAAAATGTTCCTTTTATCATTTTATTTTAGGAAGGTGGTGGTCCTGGAGAAAAAAGAAGAGGAGGCATTTGGTTTTGAGATTCAGGTAAGTTTGGGAGTGATATTTGGGGGGTTGGAGTGGATTTCTGAACTTCTCGAGTGCCACTTTCACGATCCGCCACTATCTCAGTCCACAAATGATAAAACCTAAGTGACAGAAGCTTGTACATCCTGTTCTGTGTAGGAAAGGTCACACATCAGTCAATACATCAATAAACCCGTTGATGTTAATCTCATGACTGTGGAGATGCTTTTATTTGTACTTTTTCTCCCAGCATCTGTATTTTGAGCAGTGTGGTTTATTCACATGCCTTCCATGTAATACCTGCCCCGCTCTGCCCTGCTCAGCAGACAGAAACTTTTCACTTCTGACCTCAGTTTGTCTCTGATCTCACTCGTGTGCCCTGAAGCTCCCTACCTCACAATATCGGCTCTGTTGCTCAGACCTCATTCTTTAAATAGATTGCTAAATGATTAAAGCGTGCGAGTACATCTTCACATTATCGTGCTTTGGCGGTCTTTTTAGACTTCTTGGACTGAAGTACTTCTTTGAGGAAGTGATATAACTATATCGTTCTATTTCTGGATTTTTGCTGCACGTTCCCACCCTTCCTGACCAGAAGGAAGTGAGATCATGAGGACAAGTTTGATGCTACACAGAGAAAGAGACAGAGAAAGACAAATTTTTGTTTTGTTTGTTTTTTTTTCTCTCGCCGTCTGCTCTGTTAATACTGGGAGTCGAGGATCGAGCACATCAATGTGATATTTGCATTTGAAACAATATTTGCATGGTTGCGTGAGAAGGAAACGAGCAGCAGGATCAGGCTGATTTGAATAGGATACAATCTGTCAGGCTGAATTCGGGAGCAGATAGCCTTTATAACTTGAATTTTATTTTATGGGATACTTCGTTTTCTTTTTTCTCTCAGCTGGAAGTTGGTTTTCTTTGTAAGGTAGAAGCTCCTTCAGCAGCAGCATGCTGACTAACAGTTTTGCTGCTAGGGGAAGTCTATCTATGTTCTGCAGTGGTCTGACCTTCTGTAGAGGAGCTGTGGTGACAGAAACTAGGAAGAGCATGCAAATATGTATGGAAGTTACAAAAACGGTTGCCAGAACAACAAAATATTTGGCCTTTGAGTTTAAGTAATGCTCACGTCATGTGGTTAGGTTAAAGTAGCAAATACAACCCAATATCCTGGAGTCAGATTGAAGTTTTCAAAAGTAAATACTACTTGTTATAGAGGACATTTATTACCCTTGAGTAGTTTACAGCAATTACTTTTTGATTTTACTTTTTTTGCCAATCTTGTCACTTTTGCTTGCAGCAGTTAATAAAACCCAACAACTGGTTATGAAATTGGTCATGTGATGATAGAACAGTAAGAGTTTTTACAACTGTAATTTGTCTTTTTGTGTTTTATTATTTATTATTTGTGAACTGTGATGAGCGGGGCATTAAAATAACTTCAGTGTCGCGCACCAACCGGGCATGTTTCATCAGACGAGGGGAAGAAAACCTCATTTGCTTCTTTGCGTCACATCTCCGCGTGTTCAGTGATATCTTCTTTCCTGCATTGTCTGTCATGACTTCCTCTGCCGGTTATTCAGTGGCTTTTCAGCGTTGCCACATTCATTTACAACACGTATAAGACGGCACCTAGGCTGGGAAAGTTTTTGTGTGTGTGTGTGTGAGTTCCTTTTATTCAGTGTGATTTTTCTGTCTCCTTCAGACTTACGGTCTTCACCATCAGGACCAAAACTCTGTAGAGATGTGTACGTTTGTGTGTAAGGTCCACAATGACAGCCCGGCTCAGCAAGCAGGACTTAAAGTTGGTAAGCAAACTTCCTCCTTCTGTATGTTTTCCTCTTTTTATCTGAGCTGTATTTAAGCCTAAAATAACCTGGAGAAAAACTTGAAATAGATTCGAGGGGAAGCGAGCGTGACACGAGGCTTCGGTTCAGGTCGTTGTTTGCCAGCTGACGCTTGTGTAACGTGCGTCAACATAAGCACTCGTGAGTTTCTGTTGGTTGTTTAGGGAAGCACAAAGAAGACTGTATCCCTACTCATTTTTCCCAGTCAACAAACAAGCTGGTGATCGACTACTCACCAACGTGGCAAATGACACAAAAGCAAATTAACTTTGAAGGAAGTGATATTTTTTTAATGTCTGGCTTCCTTCTTAAAAAAACAAAATAAAATGAATTTTAAAAAAATGAGAAAAAGAAGTCAAAATTACAAACAGCTAATGTGTTATAACTAATTAATTAAACCAGGAAGTGCATTCATATTTTGTGTTTTTGAGAGACTGGGGAAAGACAAGAAAATATTTTATCAAGTGAATTATCTCAGTCTTTGAGGCTTGTGATTGGTCAGTCACAAGCTGTCCACACCCAGTGTTATGTTTCCATTATGTCAAAAAAGAGGGAAGGAGATTATGTGCTGCTGCTCTTACCGCCCATTTTCTTCAACCTGCGTCTGTCACTTTAGTTTCACTTCCTAAATTCCTTGCATACTCGCTCCATTGTCCCCCCCACTCTCAGTCTTGCTGTGAACACAATGACTTCATCGCAGTGGGGACTTTTTTTTTTTTTTTCTTTTGAAAGGTCAAAGTAGGCTAAAATCTCACAAAAGATGCTGTCACATGAGTATCCACGCCGCATCTTTTCCTGCTTTGATGAAACTGAAGTAGAACTTTGTGACATACACGACTTTACAGCTACCCAGATGTAAACGGTTTAATGGCAAATAAACGCTTTTCTGCGGTCCTGTGACGAGCCATATGCCACGAAGGCACGAACTAGTCCTTCCACATTTGTCTCGCACATGTGTTGAGGTTTCATTCAGAAGTGTGCCTCATCTGGCTGCTTCGTGAGGCGCGGCTGGCTAACATACACGTTTGTATATTTGTGTTTGTGCAGGGGATACCATCGCAAGTGTGAACGAAGCCACCGTGGAGGGGTTTCGACACAAGGAAATCGTTCAGCTCATCAGAGCCAGTGGGAACTCGCTCAGGTACACAGACTCACAAAACCCAACAACAGTGGCTTCAAAACACTTTCCTCAGAATTTGTTAATAAGTATGCTCAGTTCATCGCGGTGGCTAAACGGTTGATAGAGCTGACAGGATGCTCACTTCATGGTTCACCTCTCTAACTCTAACAAAAGTGAATGTGTTTCACATGGGAACAGAAACCAAAGAAGTTTGAAAGGTAACAGAGGGCCAAATCAGGAAAGATGAGAATAATTTCTCACAAAAGTGTCGTTTTGGTTTTGAGATTAACGTCAGAGAGGCGGTACATCCTGAATTCTGTTAAGGTAACATGAAAGATGTTAGTTACAGTTTTTCATTAACAATGCAGATGGTAAACATTTGCACTGGCATGAAACGTGGCAGTTTGCTTTTATTGTCACTTGCATAAATGTTCAGTAGGATAGGAAAACAATCAGAAGATGCTATTTCTGTTTTTGGAGTCCAGGAAAAACTTGAAAAATAATTGAGGTTAACTTAAAAAATCCTTCCGTCTTGTACTCGTTTAACTCTCTTAGAATAATTTGTGTGCCTCAGCTTTATTATCTGGCACATCGCCGTTTAGAGTCCTTATCTGTCGGTGTGCTGAGTGGGTGTTTTTAATTTGAACCACACAGTCTTCTTCAACCCCCTTCTCTGCTTGTAAAAGATTAAAAGAAAGTTAGCATGGTGTAAGATTCTCTGAGCTGATGCAGAAGAAGTGAGGCGAACCGCATCAGAGCGCCAGTGTAGACACACTTTACAGACTGACATCATCAAATTATACTTACAGTTCAAGTCAGTAAAAGCTGTTAGAGTGAAAACGAGCTCTGTATGTTCTCTCGCTCATGTTATTTGAACAGATTTGCGGCACTTAAGTGGAAACTGTGTTTCTTGTTCTCCCCCCTTGCTTGTAAACCAAACCCGTTCCTGTTACTAACTTTATGAAAAGAGCCTTTCATATGGTCAAGTTTTATTTATTTATTTTTTAAATCGCTGTTTTCTGCCCTTGTAGTTTTTATGCGCTTCCTGCTACGCCTGTTAACTCTACTGCCTTCTGGTTTTTCGTTTAAAGGCTGGAGACGGTTTACAGTGACTCAATTCGAAAAGCTGAACTAGAGGCCCGGCTGCAGTATCTAAAGGTGAGTTGTTCACTGTTTGTCAGTGGTGAGTCAGAACGGATGAGCGTCCAGCAGCCTCTCACACACGCGCACCCGCTTAAACATTAAGTTACACGCTGGATATAGACACCACACCTCCCTCCCTCCACACCTGTCCCTCCAGCAGCACCGCCACCTGTTACATTTGCAGTTTGTGCAGCAGGCCCACTGATGGCTGCACACATTCTTGACTCGAGCTGCCTGTGAAGTGGCCTTAAGTGAGCGAGCTTTCCCCCAAGATTACAGCAGCTGTCCTTTTTCTAATCCTCAGCGACACAGCTGCCTGAGAGAATAAACCAACATTTTAAAACCTGCTGCTGAACACGGCACGTTTGACGCACAAGATGAAGTAAATGTTAATGTGTAAATAAATGTGACGTGGTTGTTGACTCATTTATGAAAAGATAAAAAAAAAAAAAAAAGTGAAATGAGTGAAGGCCGCTTATGCAACGATGACAAGTCTAAACTTCAGTTAACAGTCTATGACATGTAGATTTACCATCTTCAACTCCGTTTTAGTCTGTAGCTTCTAATTCTAGCCACGTGGCATGTTGGTTGCCTGCTCAAGCACTGATCTAAACTGGCACCGTATTTTTAATATTATTATTATTTTATTTTATTTTTTTGTTTAGTACACCTGTGGTGTGGGCTCAGATGATTTAGCTTTATTGCTTTTAAAGGTTGCACATGAGGGCGGTGGATTTCCTGTCTGTATGTTGTGTTGTTTTGTTTTCCTCTTGTAATCAATTCCAATATCTTGTGTTGTCTTTTAGCAAACGCTTCATGAGAAATGGGATGAATATCGCTCACTGATGGTGCAGGAGCAGCGCCTTGTTCATGGTAGGTGATTTTTTTTTTTTTTGGCCTTGTGCAGCTCAACTTGTACATGCATACAGAGTCTGCATTCTTCTATTCTACTTTATTAGTACTTTTTCCACATCCAGACAAGATTCCAAAATGTAGTCAAATTCCAGGTCACACTAAATCCCAAATGTAAAAAAACAAACCATAAATTAATTAAAAACAAGTTCATGTACATGTATCCAGAGCATTTTATGTCATCCTGATAACCAACTGTACCAATCACATTACCTCTTTCTTGAGGGGGAGAGAATCAGGATGTGCATGACTGCTGCTTTGCAGGAAGTCCTGATTACATAGTAGAAAACAAACAGCTCGTTGCTATAGTCGGGTGGTCACTTGTGCAAAATGAGGCAAACAAGACTCACAGAAAATTAAGGCAGTGTTTTTTTCATTTATTATTCATGTTTTCTTTACAATTGGTCAGTTTCCCATGTCCTCACGCTGCCCTTCTTCACCGCAGGTATAGTAATGAGTGACGCCGCCTTGTATGAGTCCCTGGAGTCAGCCGGTGTGTATGGCAGCCTCGGCGCTCCTAGCCCTGCGCTTCAGAGAGCCCTGCACTGCACAGGCAGCACCAGCAGCAGCGCCAGCTTTCTCAGCACGGCCACCGAGGATGACCCTCTCTACCAAACCTGCATATATCAGGCGGATGGCAGCGTGGACTCTGACAGTGCAGAAAAAAAGAAAGAACAGTTACCGAAGCTGCAGCGCCTCCGGCCGACCAGCGAGTTCTTTTCAACGCCCAAGACGCAGCTGACCCGCAGCGCCAGCACTCGCAGCTACGTCAAAGGATCGTCGTCGTCGTCCGTTCCGGGGGAGAAGCCGGGAGCCACGCTGCAGAGGAAGCCCAAACAGAAAAGCTTCCGCAGACGCCTCCTCAAATTCATCCCCGGCTTAAACCGACCACTGGAGGAGGAGGAGAGCAAACTGTGAGCGGCAAACTGTTCACAGACAGCAGAACTAAAGACTTAAAGTAATAATTACTGCCAAACTAAAGTGCCAAAGAAAACAGCAAGCAACCCCAAAGAGTGAAGAATTTAAGACCAAAGTGTATTGGTTCTGTAGTTGCACCTCTTCCTGTTTAAATGGGTAGACCAATGGACATTTAGCTACATTCGGTAGCATTCAGTGTTTTATGGCTGTACATAAGAAGTTTTTTTTTGTTTGTTCTAAGTTATTTATTTATTTTTGCATGTTCAGTTTATGTTCAGAATGAAGGATGTCCCAGTTTGTACTGCATGCACGAGTTTAATTTTGACAGCTGAATAAAACACCAATGATCACTGTAATTGCGTTGCAGAACATTTTGTAAGAAAAAACTTTGATAATGACTTCAGATGACTCAGGCTGATCATATTTTGTCTTCTCTACTCGAGGTCACGGTTCCCAAAAATAAAACCTGTGGCTGATGATTATATGCATATTATTTTGTGCAGAACTTGCTTGAAAAGCTATTTTCCTCCCCAAGCCACAACTGTTTGTGGGAATTGTAGCTGCCAAGCTTAAATTAGTGCCAAGACCCCGAGTGTACACACAATCTGTAATTTCCCCTGGTGGAGATGTGCTCTGCTCCATGTGATGCTTTTAAATATAGTAAGCTTTTATAATTTCACAACTCTTCCACCGTTTAAGAATCTTATCAGCCGAGTTCTGGAGGTTAGCGTGCGGCTTGGGATGCTTTAGGCTTTTTTTGTGGTGTGAGATATCCAGAATGGAAGCTGTTGTATCTGCTCTGACACAGTTTATTGTTGTGAGAATAGTGAGGAATGTGCAGAGAAAGGCATGACCCAGAATTCCAAACACAACCGCTTTCTTTCAGCTCCTGCAGGCGAATGCTGATTCCTACTCTTCCACACTACCATATTCCCATGGCGGCTTCAGTTGTCCAAAGGCTCGCTGGGTGTTGGGGTGTGTGAGCGTTTGTTGGGCGGGGGTCGCTTGGAGTCTTTTCATTCCTGGCTCCCAGCTGACCCATGAGGTCATGGTGGTCACTCTCTCATTGGCTCTGTTGGGTTGATCCCTTTTGTCCTCTACTGCTCGTTCACAGATGCATTAGGAGTGACGATGCTGGTGAGCGATGGTATGTGGACATGTGTCAAAGCCAGGCCCTCTCATCCTCGTTTTTCTAGTGAGAAGCAGAGGAAAGGACGTCGTTATAAAGGATTGTTATGCGTGTGTGTTGGTGCTTAAAATATGGGGTTGGAGTGAATGGGCCAAATGTGTAACGAGGGTTTAATTAGTCAAGATAATTGTCTTTAGTGCACAATGTGTGGAAGAGCTATATAACGGAGATGTGGGGCCCAAACAAGCAGGGTGCAGTTGATGCTCAGCAATTAACACCACAGGAGATTAGGCTAGGCGTGTGGTTGCTGTTGCAAATATTTGCATGACACCCACAAGCTTAAAGACTGCTGTTGACATAAAGACTAAGTGGAGAATTTGTTTTAGTCTTTGCACAAGTGGGTTTGACAGGTTTGCTTCAGTTTCTGCTTCTTGTGCTTCGTGAACTAATTACTAATAAACTTAACTGCCATCTCTACTGTCACAATAGTTTATGACAATTCTTAGTAAGCTGGATTATAAACCACCTTCTCTCACAATGTTTAAGTGGAAAAGCAGCTTCAGAATTGGAAGTAGGTGATGCAGGTACATGACTAAAGGGAAATTAACAGAATATTTTCCAGGTTTTTTTTGTTTTGTTTTTATATATATATCACGCCTCGTCTCAAGATGTTTCTACTCAATTTAAAATAAAAAATCCAACGCGGAACATGAGACTTTTCTAGCTTAAATTTCCACTTCACTGCATCTGACGTGTGAGATGATGGGCCACTGGGAGCAGTCTACCCGCTAATGTATGTAGCACGATGTCACCTGAGGTGAAGTCCGGTGATTTTATAGACTGCAAGATTTGGAAATGACCTCTGGGGCCAGCTCTTGTGAGATGCCTTTAAAAGCATTATTGAGAACTTTCAGTTGTGTGTGTATGTGTGAGCTGTTTGTCCTATTCATGTCATACTTAGTGTGAGTTCCCTCCAGACCAGGAATGTCAGACATGTGGCCTGAAGGTGAGAACCGACCCCGAATCTAGATTACTAAATACTAATTGCTTAATAACCTCAGAAAGCATGATAATTATGCTAAGTCAATAATAGCTTCAGTTTTATAGCTCTTGGCCTGCAATGTATTTCTAGGTCTTGAGAATGTCTTTGACTGAAAGGGTAAAATACTGCGCTTGTTTAGATTCACTTATTGTCAATGTGTGAAAAATGCACAAAGAAATCCTGCACACTACCTGGGTGGCTGTGGCTCCGGTCGTAGAGCAGATCCGCTACTGATCGTGGTTGGTGGTTTGATTCCTGGCTCCCCCAGTTTGCATGCCAAATATCCTTGGGCAAGATACTAACCCCAAATTGCGTTCATCGGAGTGTGAATGTTTATTAGTTGCACTTGAGTGCTTGTATGAGTGGGTGTGAATGAGTGAATGAGGCATGTTGTGTAGAGCACTTTGAGTACTCCGGGAGAGTAGAAAAGCGCTATATAAGAATCAGTCCATTTAGCTCAGGTGTGCATAGAAGACAATAGCATGCTTGTTCAGCAAAACACACACAGTTCCATATATTCTTGTATGCTTAAGATAGTAAAAATGCCCATAGCAGTTTTATTGCACTTGTGTAAGAAAATTGTGTATATATAGTAAACAAGAAATAACAATAAATAGTGTGGCCCTGGGTGCTTGTAGATTTGATGTGTTATTGATTTTAGTGTGGGTGATTTCAGAGCAGAGCTCACTGTGATGGATCTGAGATTAATCGTGCAGTCCATCATGCTTTGATGGACCTGAAATGTTTGCCTGAGGGCTGACATTCAAACAGCAGATAGGCAGGGGAGATGAGTCCTTTAGGATGCAGTGTACTTTCAGCAGGCAGCGTGATCTGTTGTTGAGAGCAGAGACTCCCTTCTTATCTGCTGCAGAGTTCCAAAAACTTCTACCTGAGAAGATTTTGTGGCTTTGTAGATGGAAGTTAAACTGTAATGGATGTGCATTAGGAAATACTGTTAAAATGACAGTTATATATTTTTCATGTCAGGCGGTTTTTTTAAAATCATTACTGTAAATGGATGCACGTCTTCACACTGAAAGAAAGGTAGGCTGCCACACAATAGGTTTAATGGTCTGGCCCACTTGAAATCAAATTGGGCTGTAAGTGGCCCATTAACTAAAGTGGGTCTGACACCCTTGCCCTTGAGAGACTTTCTGCCTACACCACTTTGTGTGTGGAGAGATGTGCATGCATACACAGACACAGACATGGCTGCTTGGCTATCTTTGCGTGGACATTCAAAAACTCTCATCTAAATGCAATTCTGACTTTTACCCTAAAGCCAAGTCTTAAATTTCAAACAGGCTCTTTAAGGAGTGTGGAAAAAAAAGATAACGTTTTATGCACTCTTACAGTTTCAAACTGAAACTGGTTCTGACAAAGATAGCATAAAATGTTTTTATTCTGGTTTATTTATGTCTTGTATTTGGTTTCCTGTGAGTTCAGTCACTTGCTGAAAGCCACAATATGCTTCTTCTGCACAGCCACATGTAACTTTTGTTACTTATTGCGTGCATGCGTGAGTTTTAATGGACATCTGCAACTGCTGCTACAAAAACAAACCAGCACTACACTCTCCCCAGTCGAGCACTGAACTAGCTCTGAATAATGCCTCTAATAGTTCCTCATACACTGCTCATTACTCCAGCAATAACAAACAGCCATCACAACACACGCGAAACAAAAATGCCTAAATAAAAAAAGTATGCTGTCTCTGGCCTTGCTGTACTTATTTATCTACTTAATTTTAGTTTTGAGCTTTTCATCCAAAGTCCCAGAGCCTTGTTTCGACAGGGTTTAATCAATTGGCGAATCTTAATTTTAAGACTGGAGATCAGAGGGGAAAAAGTTCCACTGACCCCTCATGCACATGCACGTTCCTTTTGTGTCCCTTTACATGCAAATTCAGCTGTAGAGTTAGACTTTTTAAACCAGCTGAAAGTAGCTCAAGACACAGTAGAACAAAATGTGCCTGGGGGACGAGTCCTCTTCCCGTCTGTCAGTTGTGAAAATGAACATTTGAGAAAGGGAAGCGGGAGGGCCTGTAGGACAGAACTGAGCCTCTGTGGTGAAACAGTTCAGACCAGAGTGCTATTTCTCAATCCTGCTACATGCTGTGGCATCTGATTGGCCGTTAGTCCCCTCAGGTTCAAATGCTGGATCAGTGTGCTGATAGTTAATAATGAGGAAGCAGTTTAGCTTAGCACTTACACAGCTACTTATTTGCAGAGACGAGACGCCAGACAAAACCACTAATATTGTTCTCACGCAAGATACCAGCCTCTCTGAAGCACAAATATCATCAAAAAAAGGAGGAAGTTTTTAATCTCAGAAACTGGGGGTGGTAAGTTGTGTGTGTTACGAGGGCAGAAGCTTGTGTGGGCCATCACGGCAAAGGATGTGGGTAACAAATGTGCCGGAAATCCACCCTAAAGATAAGAGAATAAAACTCAAGGCAGGGTTTGAAAAAAACAAAACAAAAAAACCAACCCCCAGCTTTATAGGTATGCATGCATCTACATATCCATCTGTCTGGCAATCTGCGTGTGTGTTTAATGGGGAGAGCGAGAGCAGGTAACGTGCAATATTGAGAAATGATGTCTGAAATAAAGACAGAAATTGTCCTTTACATAGAAAATATAAAAAAAGGAGTAACACTGAGGACCAAAGGGCGAAACATGCCCAGCGTGACTACTAAGATGACTCAACTTTATTGCAAACCTGAGTGGCTGTCAGCTTCAACAGCGGAACAGCTAAATAAATGCAAAGCGCTGTAATCGCATCATAATCTACATATCAGATAAAACTCCTGCATTTGGTTTCCCAGCAGCGGGGTACTGATACCTTCAGTCGTCTCTTCTATCATCACTTTGTGGATTTATCTGCCCCTTTCCTGTACGGTTCACAATTTTAACCCAACAGCTTGTTAAAGAACAGCCCAGAAACTCTATTAAGGAAGTGTGCAGATGTTTAATTTGTAAAACTTGGTCTGTAGCTGCATCGGTTTGAAAGATTTAAAAATAATAAACATTTCATCCCAAAGTAACCGTTTCCTTAGAATAAAAGATTAATGAAAATATGCAAACAGCAACTTGAAGTACATATTAAAGCCTCTTTTTGTTTGATAGACTGATGGGAGTGTTCAAAAGTGGGGAATTTGCAGCTACTGAGATTTTCATATTTTTATGTTTTTATATCTTGTCTGTGGTTCTCTCACTGGTTTGCAGTAGGCGAACCACGGCTGGGAAAAAAAACAAGAAATGTAATATCATGTGTTTCCATACGACAGTCAATCAAGACATCTGATGAAAGTGGTGTGTTTGTTTGCATTTGTTGCAGCAGCTGGTGAAAAATCTGATCAAACACACACCTACGCAGGCCAGAGGAGGCAGATGAGATAAGTATTCAAGAAGAAATTCACAAAATCTTTTTTATCCCACTCTGGAAACGTTCTAGACTTTATCATCTACCTGTATGCGAAAAACAAAAAGAATGTCATGTGAGCTGCGTGTTATACTGTTGATTTTTCAGGGCTGTAACACAGAACAGTTGAAAGATTTAAAGGCTTCATGCAACTCTGACAATACAAATCAAAGTACAGACGTTTCTGGCAGAAAATTAATTCTGTTTTCTGCATGCATGGTGTATTGGAAACACGTGGTTATATCATGTAATGTAAGCCTTGCAATTGTATCGTATTTGCATTAAATTTATGGGGAAAGAAGCTGCCCTTTAGTGCACAAAAGAAACCTGCGCCACACAAAACACTTGTCTCACAACAAAGTTCATCTTTACACTACTGACCCTGGAGTTTTGACCTACTCAGACATCTTCTTCTTAGAAACAGGTGAACTTGTGCCAGAAACCTTTAGTCTGCTTCCCCTTTAGAAAACAAATTACAAACTTTGAGAGACGTTTGAGGGACCGGGCAGAGAAGGCGTGATGAAAGATACTGCATAATGGATCCAGTGTTTTTAAAGATCAACAAGCGATATTGTATCTGTGGCTCTCCTGCATAAAATCGGGCAGTTCTTTCATCTAACTTAGTGGCAATGCCAAATGAGGTGATAAACTGCCCTATTATAGGGTAATGTTTTTGTTTATGTGCTTTTGGGTGGAAGAAAGGGACTTTGTGATCTGTTAAAATCCAGTTCCATGTTATGTGGTTGACACACAGATACATTTTAGGTAGAGGATGGATATCAAAGCTCTGGAAGTGACAATATTTGTTTTATTGCAGGGAAGCAGGTAACTGAGGTTGAAACTGTTTGCATACGTGCCAGACTGTCTACACAGACGGTTACTACAGCAACACTTCCTTTTCATCATCACTTCATATCGCAGCGTTAAATAAATTCAGCTTTAACTCACCATCCCACACTCTAAGCTATATTTTTATTTCCTGTTAAAAGAGTAGCAGGCGTTAAGCCTGCGTCATTGAACATGCTTTTGTTTCCCTCTGCCACTCATGTATCAGACACTCGTGACCGTTTAGCTTCACTGCCCACTCTGGGGAACAACAGCTGCATGCAGCTTATCTCAGTACATAATGTGTATATAAAAACATCCTGATGTGATGAATCATAGGCTGTCTTCTAATGCAATACACATGTGACTGTGTTTGGGTTAAACTCTGAATCTCTGTTTTTTTTTTGTCCTGCTTTCAAAGCATCATTACTGCAGCAGATCTGGAATAAATCTTTACATCTGGACGGCTAAATCGTCTGAATTAGATCTAATAATATGCAGGTTATTTTCTTGATTCTGTATCTTTGGAATGGTGAAGCATAGTGTGTGTCCAGATGGTGTAGGATGGGCCTCAGGCTGAACGTTCAGTTTTAAAGTGGTTCCTCTTTTTTTAATATAATGGTTTTATTGTGTTTGAGAACAAAAGTCAGATAAGGAAACACCTGTTAATCCTCTGCCACTTCCACTGTAACCGACGAACATGGAGGTTTACCGAAAATGACTGAACGTATCTTTGCTCAGTGGTCAGATTTCCAATCAGGTTCTGTTTAAGTGAAGTTTTCAAATGCTCAGATCAAAATAAACCTCCATATGTAACTTTTTTCACGTGTTTCTTTCTGTACTTTACTTTTCTATTGACCATTCAGCCTGAAAAATGTTTTACTTTAGTTTAAGGCATCTCAAATTATAGTGAAATAAAATTATATCAAATCCTATGCAGCAAAAATACAAAGAAAGTTAAAATCTAGTAAAATCTAGACTAAGTAATCACTGTGTACTGTGATGTCACCCAGTGGCACTAAAGTATTGCTGTCGTCAAACAGGATAGTAAGCTTTGTTAGCAAACTGCGTCCATACAGTGCAGCAAATATAATTCTAGTCTTCCATTAATACAATCAGATACTCAGGAAGCCATTTTATTATATAGGCATATTTGTCATATATCTTCAAAGCACCAACACCACAATCACATTTCACAGGTACAGTTAACCGGCTTGAGTTACTGCAGGCAAGGCCTTGCAGACAGCTAGTAGTTTAGTTTAGTTGACAGTATAAAACATGCAGTCAATACACAAGTGCTTTAAAGCTTCATTGTTTCTGAAGACTACCAGACGGTGATACCCGTGGCTGCAAAAATACCTGCGATCCTATAGAAATCTGTGCAAAAATAGCTTTTACTTTGGACCCCTGTAAGCACTTTCCTGCTGAGTTTATGGCCTCAGCAACTCATTTTGGATCACACAGACTAAATAATCAAGTCTATTTTGTAAATCTTGGTCATATTATTTTTCTGCATGCTCATTGGCTAAAGACATAAAACCCAAACGACTTAATTCTTGCATTTTTATTTTTATTCTAAGCTTTATTATTATTTCATTTGAAAGAAGACGTCAATGGCATGTTGCATGTGATGCTAATTGATGACAACAGATTAAGTGCTCCAAAATACACCAGAGAGGAGACAATGATGAAATTTAAAAAATGAACAACATGCAGATCTTTTTAAAAACCACACATAAAATAGTGTTTTTAAGCATGAGAGGAACGTGATAAACCTGACTGACAAAGTCATTTTTGACCCATACTGTATGTTTAAGGGTTAAAAACTCAGTCTCTGTTATATAAAACCCCTGCCAGCTGTGAGTGTGCACACAAAGACAGAGAAAGTCCTCAAACACAATAGCAGGAAGTGTCATGAGGTTATATATTTAAACACACAGTGGCCTCAGTTTCAAACTTTTCCCCACAAATTGTAACAACAAAAACATTTCAGCTAAATTATTTACCCAAACCATCACATTTTTTTGCCGTTTTACCCCCAACTGATTCTCATAACTGTAGTTTCCACATCAAGACTCCCTCCACATATCTACACTCGAATCCAAAGACGCAGAATAGTGACTGTAACTTCTTCCTGCCTCCAAAGACAGGAAGTGTTGGGGATCAACTTGTTCTGGACGACATTTTTTCCCCAGGAGATGCTGAACAAACATAACCTCCACGTCCACACTGATGGAACAGCACAGCAGCATATTGTACAGCATATTGTCTTCATCTCCCATCATTCCAGAGCAAATGAAACCAGCATGGCCGCCTGAAAGCTGCAGAGCAGAAGTGTCTGGCCTTCAGGAATGCTGGAAGCTGAAGCGTTTGGGAGAGAGGATGTTGACTCACCATTTTTTTAAGAGCCAGCTTCAGGAAAACAGAGGGGATGACGTTCAGAGATACTGTAGTGTGTTCCTTGAGCGTAGTTAGCTGGAATTTACAGGAAGAAAACCTTGTGCTTTGTATGATAACAAAAGGAAATTACACAAACAACCCCAAATTTTGTTTCTGTACTTTACTGGAGTACCTGCATGATTCACAGTTCATAATGATCCCTTTCTACCTGATAGAGGACCCAGTGTTTGAAACACTTGCCTTCTGTTTTAGCCAGCCTTCTTCTGATTGGTTGTCCCTCACAAACATAAGGTTTAAACAGCAGTGAAGTATACCATATTAAGATATCCCCTCTTACTGAGCAGAAAAAACTGTCTGAACCTGGGTGTTTAGAAAAGTCAAGAGTTACTTCTACATAAATGGATGCATACTGTACATAATGTGGGTCTGCCTCAGTACACCACCTCAGTGAATTCTAAACAAAACAATAAATATATGATTGAAGTGTGGGGCATCTTATTCTTCATTATCGGACTTAAAATACTTGGTACACCATTACTTGGGTATTTTTAAAGCTCAGCAAGGTCGTATTTATAAAACGTGTGGGTCCGGATTTTACACAGACTCGCTTTCATCTGGTGGTGTTTAGATCATTCTCACTTTTGCCCACACACTCTCCACCTCAAAGTCCTTCACTCTCAATCCAAGAAGGTAGAACTGACTCATCTGTGGTAATGACACATGCACAAACACTTCTTTGCGAATAAAGTGACGACTGTGAAAGCAGACACTACAGCGGCTGTGATATCATATTCCTAAAACAACTGAATTATCTTTGTTGGTAAAAGAAGAAGTTTGCATGTCTGTCTTTTGACTTTGTGGCTGCTTCGTCTGCTGCCACTTCTTCCTTTTGTTTTTCATTTTGGTTCATATCCCATGATTAAAATCTATTTCTAAGAGCCAGAAGATTCCCCTTGGTTAATCATATCTATAATTTTCATATCCTTTATGCTCTTCAGTTTGGTACCACAGTAGTTTGTTGGGCTCGATTTAGCACCAGACAAATAATGACTGTATACGCCGTGTGCTGATGAGATCGGGGAATTCACTGTGATTTGAAAAGAGACCAAACAAAAGCACACTGGGGCACAGCTATTATCCATTTCGGTGAATGGCAGCAGTGGTTCTTGCGGCTGACGTCTCTTTTCCGCCTTCTACGAGTTTCTTCAATCTCTGTTTAATGCTGAGAAGCAAGCCTTTGTATTGTTGGGGGATTTCACCTGCATCAGTGCAATCAACCCTGTGATACAAGCGCTTTATAAAGTCCCCTGCTTACGCTTAAACAACTAGATCCTGACCTTGAGCAGGTCCAGGAAACTTTGAGACAATAACACCACTATTTCATCCACGGACTGTATCTGGAAAAACAAGAGGAAATTCGCAGGGAAAAAAAGGGAAAAGTTTAAGATGAAAAGCGGCCAAAGTCAGCCAACAGCCAATAGAGTGAGTCACTTATGGCGACTGTCCCAGACCTGGAGAGGAATCAAAACAAAAAGCACCAACAGCTCACCACAGCAGCTCATGAGGAGATGCTAGTTAAGGGGAGTTCCTGGAAGACCTTTATGCTGCCCCCCACCACCCTGTTTGGGGCCTCGTGTAATACTTCCTGACTGTTTTCCTGTGGGACCTGTGAAAACAGTCCCCACCCTCGTCCACGCCTCTGCGGAGATACAGCGAGAATGAAGGCAACCACGACGACCCAGAAATCCAGAATAAAGGAGACAGCTAACCAAGGTGTGACTTTATGAAGAGGTGCTTCCCCCTCTGAGCTCATGACCTCGTATTATTTTCCTACAGAGGCGCTAAGTCTTTACTCAAGTAGCACTGATGCTACTTAAGAATTGCTTTACAGATGAACACTTCAAAGTCTGTTGTGTTCCTTTGATTTGTTACTCATAAATACAGATCAGTAACAAATTAAAGACGCAGTCGTGTCTATATTGAGGGCTATGTTGTGGAATGGCCTTACTGGCTGGTTTGTCTTCTTAAATTAAGTCACAGTTCCTCTAAGTCCACCTTTTATCCCTGGATAAAACATTTTTATCCTGATAACAGTGGTTTCTGTAAGGATGACAATATCCTCATGCCCTCATGGGCAGTGAAAGTTTTGATGTTTCTTAACGAGATACGAGCCATATATAACTGCTTTCTTCCAGTCCCTTAAACCTGTTTCATTCTAAGGTCCAGCAGGGGGAAACCACTCCAGCGGTAATCTCTGTTCCCTCAATAAACATTTTCCTGGTTTTAGTCAGTAGTTTCCCACCACGTTGAAAACATGGACGGACGGACGGACAGACGGATGGATGGATCCTATCGCAGGGCTGAGACAGAGAGACACACACAATCCTTTGGACTCACATTCACATTGGGCAAATTTAGAATGACCAGTAAACCTAACAGTTAATCTCACCTTCTGCATGTCTTTGGACTATGGGAGGAAACAGGAGAGAACCCGTGCAGACATGGGGAGAACATCCATACTCCAAGCAAAATACGGTGGACTTGAACCCATAACCTTCTTGCTTTGAGGGAAAAGTGCAAACAGCTACACCACTGTGATGCAACCATCATACTTAGCTAAAATCCTGCAGCATTTCCATAAAGTTTTTTATTCATCGCCATTTTTCTTGGTTTTGATGGCCTTGGTTGTGCCCCAGTGACAGCCACACATGTATCCCTGAGAATCAACCACACACAGTGGACGAGGCCCAGCGTGTGTGGCTAAGTGAATGTGGGCAGTTGGAGGAATGTGAGAGTGGGAAGGTGGGGGGCATTCTTGTGACCTACAAATGGACGACAGAAAAGATTTTGTCCTCTCCGGGTGACAGAGACAAGCTTGAAGACAGAGCTCGTTATTCAAACTGTGCCGTGATGAAATGTCTCTGATGGCAGCACAGCCGGGTCTTACGTCACTTTCACTTAATGTAATCTGGACCCAAAGTCATTGTGCAACACTGGCAGCCACATGGCTTTGGAGACAGATTTAGAAATCCACAACTTTAGCATTACATCTGCAAATCATCTTCATTTACTAAGATCTCTCTTTTGATTCTCAGCTGTGGAAAAAGTACCATCATGCCGAAACATAATCCTATTTAATCAACTTGAATCTTGTACAATGTGGTCTCCATCCTCACATCTTTTTCCATTGAAATATTTATTGGATCAAGCCAGCAGCTGACTTGAGCTTTATTTAATCTATTGTTGGCAAATAATACATTGGTTGCTGTTTATTTATAGTGTGTTGTAAATTTCTTCCTCTCTTATTGACAAACTCTAATTTCACTTGTTATTATTGTGTTGTTTTTAGAAATAAGATCTCACTGGCACAATCTTTGTGTTTTTGTGTCTCATTACCTTTCAAATGTCAGAAAATAGTAAACAAAAATGTCCTTGCTAGATTCTAAGCATGCATATTGAAGTCTTTAAGTGTCTTGTTTTGAGTTCAAAACCCCAAATAGAGCGGAAATAGCTGGATTTAACACAGCAAATTACTTTTATGTAAGCTTTTCCTTGTGTTTCCTCGTGTTTACTGATGACAAGAAAATAAATTACAACCAAATATGCCGAATACATCATTTTAATTAGCTTAAGCCTTCTCGAGTAGAAATAAATGACTTTATTTCAATGAATAAAATGAACGTATTCATTTGTTTCCTCCCTCTCTGCTTCAGATTGCGTCATGTAGAAGATGGACCCTCAGTGTGCAATACACAAATAAACGAACTAACTTAATTTTGCTTAAATCCGCCTCCCGTTATTCAGCCAAAGGCAAGAGGACAGTAAGCTGCTGACATGCTGTAAAGGTCCTGCTCTGCAGTGAAGACACGAGTGTTTGCTCACTTGTGTCAGGATGCTGCCCTCCAGTGGTTAAGTTCAAACATGACAGTTTTTTTTAAAAAAAAACAATTTTTTTGTTGTTTCTTTGTGGATCACAAGCTAGTTGTGTCCCACAGCACTGGGACACAACTTACATGAATATAAGCAGCTGGAAATGATATTGTTTCATTATAACCTCAAAGACTAAAGTGTTACTAATTTCAACAATTAAAAAACAATCTGTCCCTTTATGTGAACAGAGATTATTCATAAATACTTCCACAAAGTACAAAGTTAAGGCTTTGGCTGTTTACTGACTGACAGATATGATATGTAATCAGGTTGAGCTTTTTGACTTAAATAAATACACTCACCAAACATTGTATTTATTTCATATCTCTCCTGACACTAGTCTCATTCTCAAGAGAGATGATTTGAGGTTTTTGACGTGGCCAATTATCCTCCCTGAAGCAGCATGGGTACACTGTGGTCACAAGGAGATGGCCTTGGTGAGTAACAGTCTGCACGCTCTATGTTTAAATGACCCTCAGTTAGTACTAAGGGGCCCAAAGTGTGACAAGAAATATCCCCCACAACATTACAATAACAGCAGCAGCCTGAACAAGGATAAAAGGCAGGATGGATGGCTTTTATGTTGTTACTGCAAAATCCTGGGTCAAACATTCAAATGTCACTGCAGAAATGAAGGCAAGGAGACTATTTTCTTCTTTCCAGTTTTGGTGACTCTGTGCAATTTATAGTCTTAGGTTTCCTGTTCTTAGCTGACTCAATGCAGTCTTTTGCTTCTGTAACCCATCTGCTAATGTGTATTCAGACATGCTTTTGTGTATAACTTGGTTGTAATGAGTGATTATCTGAGTTACTATTTCCTTCCTATCAACTCAAAAAAGTCAGGCGATTCTCCTCTGACCTCCTCAGACATCAACAAACCATTTTTGCCCAGACATCTTTTCGTCTCTGTACGTCTCTGTAAATCGCGGAGAGTTTTGCGTGGGGAAAATACCAGTAGATCAGCAGTTTCTGAAATTACTCAGACTGGCACGCCTGGGACCAACAACTGTGCCACATCAAAGTCAATTAAATCACATTTCTTCCACATTCTGAACTTCAGCAGCTCGCCTCGATCGTATCTATATGTGTAAATGGACTGAATGGCTCCCACGTGATTTGCTGATTAGAGATTTACATAATGGGGCAAACAGAGAGAGAGCTACAGTCAATATTATAGTCACATTTATCCTCTCAGATTAAGATTTTGTTGTGGTCGTTGTTGAAAGCAGATCAAAAATCAGTTAAATGTTGTTTTTATTAAATTATTTATTTGTTTATTTTAATCCAAATGGATGTATACTAAAAGCTTTAGCGTG
>NW_024582392.1:3187184-3238245 GCF_018398535.1 Haplochromis burtoni
CATCCAAATAGCCTTGCTTTGCCTTGGTTTGACACGACATTTCAGTTGTTTCTGAGCTGATAACAGCTCTACCAAAGTGACATTTTCACTCTGACCTTCTCACAAGGTTTCATTTATGCAGGGCTGTCACATCCACTGACTGTTTGACTTCTTGTCTCTGAGAGTGTGTGTGTGTGCCACACCTGAATGCCACTGAACAGCATCTGCTTGTTAGTGAAGCTGCGTATTGAGGCCCAGCTGTCTGCCATTTGGGCACTGAGCTTGTCTTGGATGGATGTTAAGTTCAGCCTTTGATGTACCTTGAAATGTGTTTCTTGAGAGTTACTTGTGGCAAACCTATACATTCTCAGTTCCTGTTCTTTTTTGTTGAAATTTGCCTGTAAGGCGATGAAGCTTGGTAAAAGGTTTTCTGATGCTTTATTTTTAGTATGTTTTTCCTGTTTTGTGGCCTGTCAGGGAACCTGTGTCGTCTAGTTTTTGTTTGAACCTGTAGCTTAGTGTTTCCCTTTTTTTTAGTTGGGGTTTTGCTCGTCGTTTTGGTCTGTGACCTTGGCCCTTCTCAGGATGTTCAGTACTTTTGATGTGAATTACCAAGTTTACTGAGAAAAATCTTTGATGTCACTTCCTGTGCCACCCTGGATTCCAGGTAAGGGTTCTCTTATGTGCCTAATTTGCTTTTCCTTTCTGTCATCTGTGGTCATTTTATTAGGTACACTTAGGTACACGCTCAACAACATAACTCTCTAATCAGCCAATTGCATGCCAGCTACTTAACGCATTTACATGGCATTTGAATTGAGTAAGCCCCTCTAAATGGAGTGAAAACTGCAAACATTACAGAAAAGTTACAAAACTAGACTTATAAGATACTGCTCTCTGATTGACAATACAGAATTAAAGGGACATAAAGACATTGTACACGTGCAGCTGCTATGATCAGCCTTTTTTTTTTTACTTTCCCCGTTATTTAAGTCGTTCTTATTTCTCACTAAAAACAGTGAATGCATTTTCTTTTAAATTTATTACACAGAAGGAAAGTTTTGGCTGCACTATTTTATAATGATAATATACAAATAAACAAATTTTATATTTTAAAAAATGTCAGAAAATGTTTGAAATATGTTTAAAATCTTATTACACGTATCTGTATCATATGTATTTTTATACCATTTTTTATTTTATTTATTTATTTTTTAGAAATGTATACTTTCACTGTTGATACTCTAAGTACATTTTTTGCTTTGCATTTTGAATATGAGGTTTTCTCTGTGATGGAGTACTGTTTTATTTTTTTTTACACTGTACTTATACAAATATTTCAATATTTTAAGAACTTTCTCATACATGTTGGTTTGACTATTCAGAGGGAAAGTTCATTTTTTGAAATGGCAACAATAAAACCGTAACTAGGCTGGTATTTTTCCCTTCTTCCACCAGAGGGAGCATGAACAGTATGTGCTGCATCCTCTCCTTTCTGCAAACATAAGCAAAAATTGAGAACTCTGTAGTCACCACAGTCATAACAGATTCGATGTCACTTGTTCCTAGACTGACCTGTAGCTCTGTGCACACCAATGTGGCTGTTCACACCCATTAAAAACAAAGTCAATGTGTTATTTTACGCAGCAAGAAGAAAAAAAAGTTTAAACCCCCCCAGAAATGACCGTTTTTGGAGATGTGAAAATGAAGGGAAGGAAGTGCTAATTTATGTGATCTGAATTTAAAACATGAGCTGTACTTTATGTGTGGTGCCTGATCCTCTTTTCATTTGAGACTGGAAAGTGGAACCTGATAAGGACAGTGGCGATTTAAGCCTCATGGAGGAATGTGGGGGTGATAAAAAGTGTCTCACATGTTCGGTATAAAAAAGAAAGGGGAAGAGTGGCAACCAAGCCTAGTCATGTTTTCGTCATGGGTGCGACCAACAGCTTCTGCAAATACGTCTACTCCAGAGTCTGACTTGTGTTTCTTGCAAGTTATTCAGCATTGTGGCATTAAATGTGGCACGAAGGATGTCCCACATATCTCAAAATTATTTTCACAGAACAGTTAACAAAAATGAAAACGTAAATAAATAATAATTTGTTTTTATTTATACAAAATGTGATTGGAAATGTCAAATATCAAATAAGTGGATTGTTTTATACCTTTGAATGCACATTTAATAAAAACAGACAAACAAAGGCATCACAGAGCACACTAGCTTTGTAGTTCACAAAACAGCAAAAAACACCAACAGTAACACAGCTTATTGTGAGCACCTTAGTGTATAATTTACCAGATGCTTTAGTTTATGATAGTTTAATCCTCTGTAGCTATGAAATTCCCTGACAGTTGACTGCTTTGTGTCAAAAGCTTTGAAATCAATCTCTCTTTTAAAAATATTAAAATATATTTTGATGTTAGATTATAAACTATCTATCTATCTATCTATCTATCTATCTATCTATCTATCTATCTATCTATCTATCTATCTATCTATCTATCTATCTATCTATCTATCTATCTATCTATCTATCTATCTATCTCTATTATCTATCTATCTATCTATCTATCTATCTATCTATCTATCTATCTATCTATCTATCTATCTATCTGCCTGCCTGCCTGCCTGCCTGCCTGCCTGCCTGCCTGCCTGCCTTAAGATGTGGAGGATGAAGGTAACGTGGTCCCCGTGGTAATCGGAGCACTAGGTGCGGTGACTCCCAAGCTAGGCAACTGGCTCCAGCAGCAACATCTGAGATCTCTGTCCAGACAGAGCTCAGTCCTGGGAACAGCTAAGATACTGCGCAGGGCCCTCAAGCTCCCAGGCCTCTAGTAGAGGACCTGGGCTTGGACAGAGACTGCGCACATGAAGTAAAGAGTCCCCAGTGTATTATCAGAGGCACATTTTGAAAGAGAAAGTAGTAGTTAACTAGCTGATATTTTATTTCATTATGTTCAAGGTTAAATAATTTTCATTGCACTGTTAAAAAAATAAATCTCTGGTGCACCGACTGATATTCAAGCAACAGATAGCATTTGACAATACTATACTATACTATTAGATATGATAACTTTCTTTTTTAGTATATATGGGTGTTTTAGTTTATATGGGTGTGGTTAAATTTTCATATCGGGGGGAGGGGTCAGTCAGAGGGTGTAGTGTATTAAATGTTGAAATCAACAATTTGTAATTGTACCAAGGAAGTGGAATTCCCTAAGGTTTGGAAAAAGATGTGATATGGATATCATATCTGCCTCATTTACATCTGTATGCAAACTACCTGGGATCTGGCTTCAACAGCTTTAGCACTTTTTTCCATCTCTAACGAACAGATGATTGATATTTTTTATCAGATGGTAAATGGTAAAGGTGCACAAACGTGTCTTCAGTTTGCAACAAGTTTGTCTAGAAGAACTGGAGGATTTTCTCCACAATCCCAAACATCTTCTCAACACTTAAAATAGCCTCTGGAAGAGCAACAGGTGGTTGGTGTATGTGTGAGCAAGAACAGTTGCACATTATAAGGTCTAAGATCTTGCATCAGCTTTAGCCTAATGGAAACAGAATAAAGTGCAACCTCCTAGCAGCTATGATTTAGTGACGACTTCCTCCACGTTTTGTGAGTAAGCGCCCAAAATTAGATACAAAGAGCGGATGTCACAAAGCAATGACGTTGTGTCTGATAAGACAGATATGATAACAAGCGAAATTTGTTTCTGTGCAGCAGGGAGGACCCAGACAGTGCTCACATGACATCACAGATTAACAGGAAAACAAACGCGCAACACCAGGGTGATTAGTTTCCACCACCCGAGGCTGCCATCAGTAGCTCAGAAGCCAAAAATGTGTACCGTCCGAGAATCTTGTCTTGAAGCCAGTAGCAACTGTGTAACCATGTTGCCTTTGGTGCACGCAGCTCAATCATTCACCATCACCCGTACTCACAATTTCTGCTTGACGTGTGAATGTGTGCGCGGCCTGCTTCCTCTGCTGTCAGCTTGTGAAAAGCTCTTCCTCCCATGTGGCAACAGAACTATGACTGACATTCGGGGGCAGTGAGCACATCATTAATGAGAGTCTGGAGGTTGACAAACGCTTTGAGAAAACACGAGTCGAGGTGGGAAGAGATGTGACGCAGTGGGGTCTCGCATAAAGCCTCGCAAGACAGTACTGGTTTCTGAGTGGTAATAGTAGAGGTTTCTGAGTGGAGGAGTGAGAAAAAGAGAAACGCAAGTGCACTACACACTACTGCACGACAGCAACACCTCGTAGGGGTGCCCTCTAACGAACTTGTGTAGGTGGACAGGAGAGCCTCATATGAGTAAAGGCTATACGCTAGCAATTATCACGTACAAATGTCCAACCCAGAGTCTCTCTTGATCTCAATGTGTACAGTTTTTCTCTACTTTATACTGATTAATATCTTTGCAACAAAACACAAAAGAATTTGCCAATATGCGAAACAGAAACAAGGATCTCAAACTAGGCTCTGAGACTGTGATCCTCTTTACAATTAGGTCTCAAAAAGGCACACACACATAAAGGCCTTTGTGTCACAGTCAAGGGCTCTCATTTAAATCAGTAAAAACCAGTTCACACATAGCAAAGATCAGGACCTCAGCTCTAAGGACTGAGTTTTCACTTTAACTCAAGTTTTAATTTCTGTTTTACTCGATTACTACTCTGTGAATCACACTTAAGGCGATCAGATGCTAGCAAGTAAATGTAGGGCAAATGTGGGAAGCATTACTAATACTGAGAGGTAGTCTGCAAAGCTGATACATATAACTCGTTGAATAAACATAAGCTATACGGATTAAAAGTTTGGTATTAAGAATATGAACAAAAAGTGTGCTGTTTTAAAATTAACATTACTGCCCAGTTTTTTGAGGCATAAATTGAAGGCTTTGTCTTTGTATGCTCTTTTATTCACCTTTTCCTGTTGCAGTAACTGTTATTTCAGCTGCTGTTCTGTCTGTTAGTCATCTCTGGCTGGGAATGCAGATTTCTGCACAAACACGTGGCTGAAGAAGAGGCAACTAAAAAATGTGGGGAAGTGTCTCGTGAGACAGGAGCATGAATGGATTACGATGGCTCTCCCTCCTGCTCATGCAAAGAGTGCTCGCTATGTGTGCCTTTCCTAAGCACTCAGTGTTTAGTCTAACAATTATGCAAGGCGGCTTTCTTTTTTATATGTTAGGTGCAGGACAATATATTCGCGTTAAGGATGCAAACACAAGCTTGAATCAAAACCACAGTAATAAATCTGACTGGCCCTCATTAGCTAAAGGGCCTTAAAACCCAGCCTAATTTGTCCATGTAGCACACAGAGTATAACACATCAATTACAGATACTGCTGATCTCAACTCATTTTGTGTATATAGCACATCTCTCCACAAAGTCATTTTCTTCATTCAACTTCTCCCCCACCATGGACAAGACCAAAGAGCTTTCAAAGCAAGAAGCTTTGTGAGAACATAACACCTGTTAGTTCGACCATTCAGAATGCTATGCAAGATCCTGCCTGGGTCCTGGGTCCATCAGAAAGGTGATTGATCGGCCCATAGCAGGAGCAGTTAAGGTAATTAATATAGCCAGTCTCCAGACTTCAATGCATGATGCATCGTGCTGGCAAGTACCACCCAAGAAACAGATTTAGACTGTTTCTGTGAAGAGGAGTGGGCCAAAATCCCTCCTGAGATGTGTACAAACCTGGTGACCGAGTACAAGAATCTTATCGCTGTGCTGCCAACAAGTGCTTCTCCACCCTTGTACTACTAAGTCATGTTTTACTTAGGGATTAAGGTCACTAACTGACATGCAAATCAGTTTATAACTTTCATGTAGTGTATTTTTTTTTCAATATTTTGGTTGATATACTGTCTCTCTACATTAAAATGAAACAATCATAAGACAAATAGACTATTCAATTTTTGTAACTGTGCAAACTTACAAATTCAGCTGGGGATCAAATAATATTTCCACCATTGTGTGTGTGCCTACTTTGTCCTTGCAATAACCCCTCTATAGATGGGAGATTGAAGGATTTCTGTGCAGTCCCATACAAAGTAGAACACCTGATGGATATGTACACAGCAGATATGTAAAATGTAGGTCTCAGCAGTATTCTTCTCCATTCTTACCCAAAGACACCAGGCTTAAAAATAGCTCTTTTTTTCTCTGTCTCTCTCACAGGAATAGAAAAACATCTGTGACTTCCTGTTTGTAAATGATAAAATCACAGTTTTTCCACCAATAATCAGCAAAGCATTCGCAGCCTATAACAAAGACATTCTTGTGGGGACTCGACTATCAGTGTTTGCATGCGCAGAATTACTTTTATTTGTATTTGTAGAGTTTTATTTAGCCATGTGTGAGAGTGAGAGCGTGCCTGTGCGTGCGTGTCTGCTCAGGGAGGACAATGCTGCGGTTCTTGGTCGTATGCGCGTCAACGGAATCCCGTAGTGCGTCATCCTGTGACTGTTCTCTCGAACAGCGCTGTGATTGGCCGCAGACTGGAAATCTCCCCGCCCATGTATGGAAACCTTCCTGCGTCATGGGTAGAGTAAAGCCAATCGTATAAAGTTGTTCCCGGGTCCCGAGCTCAGGGACTGCTTCTCAGCTGAGAGACGCATAAGATGACACACGGTCGTTTGTGGAATACGGACCGTTCAAAACACTTGTAGACGGACCCAACAGGTGAGAATGAGGATTAATGGTCTTTAATACAATAGACTTGAATGCGGGATGTCGTTTTTTCAGTTCTCAGATGTACGGCTGCAGCTGAATGATACTAAAACTTAATCTGGCAACAAAGTAACTTTAAATCGGAACGAAAGCAGTCATCTGTTTACACCTTTATACACGAAAACGTGTTTGAAGTTGTGCTTGCAGAAATACATCATGTTGTAAGTTTGCTAGATTTACATCTACACTAATATAGGCTACAATTGGAATAAGTATGTCAAGTGGGTTCCCTCATCAGTCTTCTCCGCGGTATCGTAATATGTAACATGTGATTCATGGGTTGGCATTGGACCCATGTCTGAAAATCAAGCTCAATGAACTTTGCAGGCGTGACTATATATATATATACCCCACGACTAAGTGATATAAAAAAACGCGTAACCTTCTCCAGTAATGAATGATGCCTAACGCGCCTCCAGCCGGGCTCTTTAATTTCTTCGAAATTCACCATGTGGCGGTTCCTTGTTGTGGATTTGCAGAGGGGTTCAAGAACGTCGCGCATGATGGTCTTCTTTTAAGACTTTCTGCATATCTATAGATGCTGCAAAGAAGCATACTTGATGTTAATTAGTGTTCTATCAAACTAATGCTTGAGAAGTTAAGACATCCAGGGCAAAGCCAGTCATTTTTCATGCAAAAATCTACAGCAACATAAATTAAAAACAGGCAATATTTTGCTATGAAATTTTGAGCTGAATCACTGCGGTTTCTGCAATGACTTTGGGCCACTTTTCAGATGATTCTAGAGTGTTTATAGTATTGTGAGCTTTTTCTTTCCATAATAATACTTTTATTCTAACTTTTAACCATTGGTTATCCAACGTGTGGCCCTGCACTTATGTTGTCTAAGGCTGTGGAGAAACAGTGTCTTCCACCTCTGTTATAGCTGGTTAACCTGCCAAAGCTTGAAGGTTGGGTAAAGATAATGACAGGATTTTGTGGCTTCTCTTATATTCTTATTTTTTGTGTTTTTCAGTCTTGCAGTCATGACTTGCATATATTCCCAGCACGGATCTCAGCCTAGTGAGAACAACCTCGGCAGCTCAGAGTTTCAGAACACAGACTTTGTCTCCAGGCTGGCTGTGGGAATGAGTAGCCCACTGGACCAGCACCTCTCTGCACCATCCTTGCCAAGCATCGGCTCCCTGGTGGGCACTCCCACGGGAGACTTCGATGCATATTCATGCCAGTTTACTACGGCTCCTGCCCATGTTGCTCCATCCTCAGCGCAGGAAACTCCTTTCAAGCTCGATGAACTCCAAGTTTACGGCTGCTACCCTGGATCTTTCATGTTGAGTTACCCCGATGAATCTGTGTCCCCCACTGGGTCAGATTATTATGGCAGCCCTGCATCGGCCTCGGCTCCTTCAACCCCTGGGTTTCAGAGTCAGCACACATCCACCTGGGATTCAGCCTTTGGGCCATATTCACCCAGTCCAGGGTACTGGGCAACCGAGGAGACATCAGTACCCCATGCACCATCTTTCTTCACATTTGGTGCAGGATCCATGGAGGATATGTCCCCTTTGGGTCAGCCACACTTACGAGATCATGATGCTTTCGCCTTGAGCCATCCTCACCCATCTACGCTGACCTTTCCCACCTTGGAGATGGAGCATGCACGCAGCTTTGATGGTGCTGACCAACTGGACGCTGGAAGCTTGTCACCCAAGCTGAAAAGTCCAGGTGGAAACGAAGGCTGCTGTGCTGTGTGTGGGGATAACGCCTCCTGCCATCACTATGGAGTTCGCACTTGTGAAGGATGCAAAGGGTTTTTCAAGGTAATAACATCTGATATCTCTGTCCTGCAGAATCACCTATTTGAAAACAGTTGTTATCGAATTGTTTGTTTGTGCTATGTGAGTTAAGAGCATTTCTTCTTTCTGTTTTACAGCGTACTGTGCAGAAAAATTCAAAGTATGTATGCCTTTCCAACAAAGACTGTCCTGTGGACAAGAGGCGGAGGAATCGATGCCAGTTCTGCCGTTTCCAGAAGTGTCTAGCTGTAGGCATGGTCAGGGAAGGTGAGCGCAGTGCAAACACACATGATTCATAGTGTAGAAGGATGCTAACACTGAACCTGAAGTAACAGATTTACCACATTTCTTATTTTGTTTGTTTTGTTACAGTTGTCAGAACTGATAGCCTGAAAGGGCGAAGAGGCCGCTTACCTTCCAAGCCTAAAATTATTCAGGATGTAACAGCTGCTGTGTCTCCAGTGAGCATGATCGCCGCACTCGTGAGGGCACATATTGACTCAAACCCCAGCGTTGGGACACTGGATTATTCCAAGGTAAGAAAAATACATTTTCTACAGCTGTTTCAGTTCTTTTGGAGTAATCTTTGCTAAAAAATAAATGAATAAACTGAGATAGCTACCTAAATGTCTGCGCTGTGTTTAATTTCAGTATGTTGAGATGGATACCAGCCCTAATCAGAAAGAGGACGCCAGTGACATCAGACAGTTTTACGACTTGCTTACAGCCTCCATGGAGGTTATCAGGCAGTGGGCAAATAGCATCCCGGGATTCTCTGAGTTCTGTCTTGAGGATCAGGAACTGCTGCTCGAATCGGCATTTGTTGAACTCTACATCCTGCGTCTTGCATTTCGGTGAGTTTAACTTCCTTTAAAAAAAAATTAAACTACCTCTTTAGCATTTACTTTTGACATTCTTGAGATATTTTATACAGCTAACAAACTGTGTTTCTCTTGTGCAGGTCTGATCCTAAAACGGAGAAGCTCATCTTCTGCAATGGAGTCGTACTTCATAAAACGCAGTGCGTACGGGGTTTTGGCGACTGGATCGAGTCCATCTTGGAGTTTTCGCAAAATCTCCATCGCATGAAGCTCGACGTTTCCTCCTTCTCCTGCCTCACAGCCCTCGTCATAATCACCGGTAAGAAACTATCATGCTGAGTTCAGATTACAGCACTATATATAGGGAATCTGCTTCAAAATACTGACATGACAGGTGTATGACAAAATACAACATGGAACACATTATATATCACAGCTGACCTAAACGCAATCTACACTGTGCTATATTTCAAAATATAGTCCGCAATTTCAAAGTGGAGTCATCTTTGATACCCTTATATTGGTCTTTATTTGCTTGTTTCCTCCCTCTGTGGCCACGATGCTATGCTTTCCCATCTGTATTTAGTTTTATTTTGTTAAAGTCAGATAAATGATTGCTTAATGACTCTTATATTTTCTCAGATCGGCATGGTCTTAAGGAACCAAAACGTGTGGAAGACCTGCAGAATCAGCTCATCACCTGCCTCAAAGATCACGTCTCTGGCTGTGGCTCTGACTCTTTGAGGCCCAATTATTTATCCAGACTTCTCGGGAAGCTGCCTGAGCTCAGGACTCTGTGCACTCAAGGCCTCCAGCGCATCTTTTACCTTAAACTAGAAGACCTCGTTCCTCCGCCACCGATCGTGGAAAAAATCTTTCTGGATACGCTTCCATTTTGAGCGTGAGATGGGAGATATGCCATCTGTGATGTGAAATCTGGAGCTGATCTGAGAGTCAAAGCAAACAGACTGAGTGCTCATTCTCCAGGTAGCAAAGTAAAACTGCATGCAGCTAAGAAATAAAAAAAAGCAATCCTTAGGGATTATGCATTATCAGAAGTAAAGTGCTACTTCTGACTTATAAAATGAAATAAAACTTGTAGAAGTCCCTTTTTTTGGAGCAATCACATGATTCTTTATTTGGTTAGGAAATTGTAATCTCTCAAGATGGAATTAGAGAGGTCATCTCATGGATCAAACAGTAACTGTTTACATACGAGGTGCCATGAATGGAAACTTTGTTAAACTGAGGGAAATGACAACACTTTTCCAAACAGTTACAAATGAATTCAAATAAGGTCCGCACCATCATTTGAATGATATAAGCAAAAAGCATTAATGTGATATTTTCAGCTCCAGTATTAAAATAGCCAATACCCACAGATTTATTCAGCAGTACAGTTCATGTATCATGAATTGACTCTGAGCAGCTAACATACTGTGTATTTTCCAGTACAGTCTTACACACTGGTCTTGTTTGTAAATGATTTTATATCTGTTATGAAGTCTGGTGTTGGTGCCACTTGAACTGTTTTATACAGTTTGTTTTGGATGAGTTGTTTTTATGTACAAAGATGTTCTCTTCTACTGCAGATAAACACTTAATAAAATGTCGAACTGCATGTTTTGAGTGCGTTTGTTGTTTTCTCTCTGAATGTTTAGGATATTTTAAATGTCTTAATTTATTTATTGTTTAGCTCAGGCAGCGTTGGGGAGTAATGAACCGATCGTACATCTTGATCATTCACTCGCTTCTTTTTTTTTGTTGTTGTCATTTTTGATATAGCTTCCTACTGAAACTATAAAAAGGAAAAGAACCATAAAAGGAAAGGAATGTTTTTTTTATCTCACGCTGCCTGTCTTACTGTAATTGAAGCCCCTTTTGCAAGCTCCGCCTCCAATTTCCACTACAAAGTCATGCCCAGGCAGTGCATTTGGCAGGCAGCCACCACCACACACTTAGAGCATGTGCAAAAGGTGTTACTCAAGTCTCAAACTGCAACAGCATAATCATGGATGAACTTCCTGAAAATATCAATCATTGGTATTTATAAGCCAAGGTTCAGGGTAGTTATTGCATGGTGGAAGTTGACTGAGTGGTGCAATTCCCCCACCATAGAATCAGGTGTCTGTCTGATGGTCTTTGTATAAATATAAAGCCAAATATGATATTAACTGTGCTTTTTCTTTAAATACTGAGTATTTTTTAAATGTAGTTCTTCTTATGCATAACTAGTGAACAATTTGCTGCAATAAATCCAAATGAGTTGTGTGAATTATTTGTTACATCTTACAGTTTTGTGTCACTGTACATTGTGAATTTAAAAGTCGTTCCCAGCAAATGCTTGTTGACTAAGCTATGAAGGTCGGTGTACTACAAAATGAGAAAACATCTTCATCAGTCTTACAACCAATGGCCTAAAAATTCTCACAACACAATGTAAAACTTATCAGGATAAACAAAAACAAGTGTTGAAGTCAGTTGGACACACGCCTTGATGTTTTGTGACTTCTGAAGTTGATTGTCACCAGTGTTGGAAAATTAACTAAGATGTATGAGATTCTGTTTGTTCATATACAATGTTCTGGTGCTATAAACCTCATAAAAATGGAAATAACACAACATACTGTAACTAAAAGAAGGATGAAGCCACTGTGGTAGGAGCCACTGGTTTGCAGAGTCACAGTCTGCTAACCTGGACTGAGCATTCTGGTAACTCTAATGGCTAGCACCACTTATGAAACGATCAACATACTGCACTCAATAAAATGAAGCTAGCAGCTGATACCAAAACACCAAAAATCATTTACTGATTTAGTACAGATCAAGATCGAGAGAGCATTTGGGCTGTTTTCCCATTTACTTGTATGTGACTTGTAGGACTTTCTCCAACCAGAGGCATCACCCGCTGCTATTAGAAAGAATGCAGGCTTAAGGCACTTCCACATTGGCTCATCAGAAACCACCTCTATCTTTTACATACAGTCTATGATAACTAGGAGGAAAAAAACCCCATGGAGAATACTTTTCCACTCACCAATTTAGTTAAAGTTTCCTCTTCAATGTAGCGGCATGTATTTCTATTTATGGTAGTTTCCATCATATTCCATCAAACAAACAAAAAGAAAGAAAGAAAGAAAAAGAAATCTGCATTGCTTGTGACTGTCTGGTGACCTGCAATTCACCATCTTGAAAAACTGTAACATGGTAACCTGCAGGAAATCTATGATTAGGGTTTTCTTTAAAGCCATTTAATAAAAGCAGGAAAATAAGGAATGTTGTTGTAATAAGCAGGACAGGAGGACAAGGGATAAAAATGCTGTGCAGTCCCACATAAAGATGCACACTTTTTCACCCTGACAGCAGCTGCAGCTGGACTCATCACATCACTTGTGTTTTGTCTGCTTTAATATGCTTTCTTATGTTGCAGCGTGCTGAGCTCTCTCTCAGTCACTGTATACTGTTGTGAATGTAGCCTGCTAAACTGAGTCAAGGTATTCTTGATTGATTGCCTCAATACCCTTTGACCTCAGTCAAGATGAGTTTCTTCCTTTGGCGACAGATCAGTACATACCGCTCAAAAATGAATCCCCTCCACCCTCTTCCCTCCCAGATATGTGCTGATCTGTTTTTAGAAGCTGGTGGATTTCTCAGTTCGGTCTCAAGTGACCCAGACTACTTCATCATTGCATAACGAATACATGTGTGAGTGTATGTCAACACACACATGAACCTCATAAAAACAACAATGGGAAGTGACTCAAAATGCTTTCCAGTAGAGCCAAAACACATTTAACACATAAATATGAAAAACACACAGATAAATAAAATTGTGTGTGTGTGGGTTAAGCATGTGGCACTGCGACCCATTTAGCAGTATTTACATGGGATCATATTAAAAGTCAAGCAGGAGAAAGAAGATGAGATGTAACAGTGAAGGCATGGAGACCTTTTTGACCTGATGATGTTGCAAGATGAGAGTTCAAAACCAAAATTAGATCAAATTCAGAGGAGGACATGATTGAGCATAAAATGTATTTAAAAGTCAGAGTAACCTTCACTAAAAAGTATCATGTGGCAACAACAAACTAAAAATGTGTTACATTTTAATGCTGTTCTTCCATTGTTGAAATGACTGTCTGGACCAACATGTTGTAATGATGCACAGATGATGCCACACTAAGGTTCAGGGATCACAGAACTATTAAGAGTCACTACACTGCATCATTATGAGTGGCTCAGGATAGTACTTTCTATCCTTAGCTGCACTGTACGATAGACCCTCAGTACGTGTTGTTCTCTACTGTGCACATCTCATGTTTCTTCATGACAGTTACAGAATCTCAGATCTCTGTCTGGTAAGGTAATGTATCTTAATACACAAGCTGGAAGATTATATAATTGGAAAAGTAAAGACTTGTCCAAAAAGAGCTACTATATAAAACCAGTATCGCTTTGATTACCAAACTTATGTGAGTGATAAAGATAGTGTGGGTAGGACAACTCTTTTATGATCTACTCATTACACTTTGGTTGAAACTGGGGAAAGTGAGAGTAACTTGAACATGTCTTGTTAGATTTCAGGTGATAATAGATGAACAAGCTGTGACAGAGTTCCTAGTGTGTGTAAAAAAATTCAAAACAAGACTAATTGAAAGGTTTCTGTTCCAAATACATGCTTTAAGCTTGCAGAGTGATGAGCTTCATAAGAGACTCATCTGACCAGGAGTGAAATAAAATCTGTTGGGTAACAGATGAACACGAGTGAGAACATGGTGATCAAGGGGTTCATCTACCCATGCAAATAATTGTCTTAAATATGTCCTTGAATGTGTTTAGATTAATTAAATTTGTTTAAATCATTTTAAAGAATTGTGATTAATTCACAGTAACACTCAAAACTCATTTTGCACAATGTAGAACAATCTTGATATCAGCCCTGCAGAGGCTTTGATCCTTGCCCAGCTTGTTTGGGTCATCAATCAAGCTGGGCATTCCTTGTTAATGGATTGAAACCATCAGAGATGTTTTTGTAATAGATTTTTCCAATTACTGAAGAAATCCATATTATTGCAAGTTATATATACATGTTTCTTTCCAGATGTTGCATAAAGCTTTTATTACAACAGAAGTTGTTGCAGCCACAAAACAACCATAAAATTGTCTCCTAAGAGAACCAACTGAAAAGAGGACCCAGAGATCCTCTCTAATACAGAAGATTTATTAGAGCTTCAAAAATCACCAATTAAATGCACTCTACAGTTCATATCAGCGCTTCTCAAGACACATCTTGACATCAACTGTTGGACAGGAAGCAGCATGTGAGGCTGGGAAAGAATGTCTCGGATTCCCGGACCATCAGCACCGGCTCCCCCCAGGGCTGTGTTCTTTCTCCTCTGCTCTTCTCCCTGTACACCAGGGGTGGGCAATTCCAGGCCCCGGGAGCCGGTGTCCTGCAGGTTTTAGATCTCACCTTGGGTCAACACACCTGAATCACATGACTAGTTCATTACCAGGCCTCTGGAGAACTTCAGGACATGTTGAGGAGCTAATTTAGCCATTTAAATCAGCTGTGTTGCTTCAAGGACACATCTAAAACCTGCAGGGACACCGGCCCTCTGGGCCTGGAATTGCCCACCCCTGCTGTACACTAACTGCTGCACCTCCACCCACCAGTCTGTCAAGCTAATCAAGTTTGCAGACGACACCACCGTTATTGGACTCATCTCGGACGGGGATGAGTCTGCCTACAGAAGGGACGTTGAACATTTGGTGTCCTGGTGCAGCCACAACAACCTGGTGCTGAATGCCCATTCGGACCAAAACCTCTCGCCATAAGAACAGTTTCTTCCCTTCTGCTGTTGAATTCGTGAACAATGGCCATATGACTGTTCGCACCACAAACACATGACCCTATACTGTGTTCTCTGCATCTGTTCCATTTTTGCACTGATCATCACCTGCATTCATGTATATATCTATCTGCTTAGCACTTTTAATTTACATTTTTATTTAAGTGTTGTCTTACAGTATGTTTTGCACTAAGTACCGCAGCAATTTCCTAATGTTGTAAACCTGCTCGACATTTGGCAATAAAACCCTTTCTGATTCTGAAGGGGGCTACAAAACAAGTTTTTTGCAGTCAAAGAGCCACAAAAAAGCCATTGGAGGAGAAGAAAAGGATAAAAACCACAAGACAGTAGATCAGGTGAAACCTAGACTTTAGTCTGATATGTTCAAACATAAGCAGACAAACCAGAGCAAGACAGCCACAGCTTCCAATCTCTGCAACTCAATGACATCTAGAGTGTAAAAATTTGACTTTTTATTGTAGTTTGACTAGGAAACATTGTGCAATTCGTTAAGAACAGGAGAGTGATTGAGCTTCATCTGAGCCAAAGGTCTGAATCGTTATCAGTTTTAAAGCCCTTGTTATGACAAACCACAGTGAAGCAAGAGTTAGTTAACAATGGGCTTGAACTTCGTCAGACAAACAGAACAGAAAAAACTTAAACATTTGTTTTTAGAGAATATTATTCATCTATTTTACCAAGCTGAGATCAGAATGAGATCAACTTGGTTTCCATGTGGCCACTAATTTAAAATGAGTTTGACCCCATTTGTTGTCCTAAAAGCTGATACCGCCCACGTAAAGTCATATTTAGTAGTATTTAAATGAAACAATTTGAATGGGAAAAGAGCAGGAGTTCCTCGTATTCTTTTCCTTGCCCCGGGATATTTACAGTACGTCACCTTTTCTCAGCACTGAGTCTGGAACAAAGCTAATTTATTTCAATTTATGTTTCCAGAAGGCGTGTAAATATTGATTTGGTGATAGATGTCCAACCAAAGTACGAGAACATGTTGTAATCAATAATGTTTTATTGCTAATCAATAGCAACACATGTGGGATGGAAATCAGATGGGGTGGTGAAATGAAAGCCATTTCTTTGCACATTTACAGGTGTTACATTCTCTAATATATACTGAGCCATTTTTCAAAGGGGTGGGGTGGGGATGGGGGTAACTTAATGCAATATATTCAGTTTTAGAATTCATATTCAATGTTAATTGTAGCTAGGCTCAAAGTGTGTTCACGCTAGTTTATTTTTTATAAACAACATTTTCATATGCAAAACTAGGGTGGCAATAGGGGTGGCAAGAGGTTGTTTTAGGGCCACCCCATGCCTCCACAGTAGAGCTGCCCCTGCAGCAACAGCAGGATTGTGTTAAAGGAGAACAGTTTGGAAAAGAACTGTGATAAGAGATGCAGTGAATCAAATTAAGCAACTACAAAATTGTATATTTTCATCTGTTTTAATAACAATAAGTCTCATAAAGTTAATCCAGATATTGTCATTAAGAGAAAACTTAGACAAGCAGATGACCCCCTAATAGCAAGCACTTGGTGACAATGGGAAGGGAAAACTCCCTTTTAACAGGAAGAAACCTCGACAAGAGCCAGGCTCAGAGAGGGGCAGCCACCTACTACGACTGGTGAGGGGAGGGAAACAGGACAAAAGACACACTGTGGAAGAGAGCCAGAGTAATAATAACTAATAATTAAATGCAAACGGTAGGTAAACACATAGTGAGTGGAAAAAGGGTGAGTGAAGTGCAGCATGGGAAACCACAGCAACCTAGGCCTATTGAAGCATAACTAAGGGAGGATTCAGGGTCAGCTGATCCTGCCCGAACTCTATGCTTTATCAAAAAAGCAAAGTTTTAAGCCCAATATTAAAAGCCACATTATCTGTCAAACACAGTGTAAGCAATATTCCAGCACAGACATGCAAAGCTGCGAGCAGAACAGGGTCACTAGTGTTTATCTCACTAGCTGGGACCACATCCTCAGTGACGATGATCGATGATGGATGAGGAACCGTGTACTGGTAAATGGTAAATGGCCTGTATTTGTATTGCTTTGTATTGCGGTCCCTAAGGACCCCAAAGCGCTTTACACTACATCCAGTCATTTACCCATTCCCCATGTACTAACGAGAAGTGGATGAAAGAAAGATTAGAAAAAAGAAGAAAAAAGGGGCGGGAGAAGGGTGGGGCATGAAAATGAGAACAGCAGGTATTGGTGAAGGGGCTTATAGCCTGAGGCCGGAAGGGGCGTGAATGAGGTGTGATCCTGCTCCTGAAATTCAGATAATATCTCCACTTATGATGTGACTGTTCATGGAAGGATGAATTGTGAAAGGTCCTCTCTGCTCAGATTCAGCCAATGCTCTAAAACTGCAAATGGATAATGCAAAGTGCAAAGGCAGTCTAAGAGCGATCAATCTAATTTCTCTCAAAGCAGAGAACTTAGATATTTTTCTGTGGCCAAGTCAGTCACCTGATCTCAACCCAACAGAGTTTGCTTTTCAGTTACTGAAGATGAACCTAAAGGCAGAGAGGCCCATAAACAATTTAGGGCTGGCAAAGCATCTCAAAGGAGGACACAGAAGAATTGGTGGTTTTCCAGTCTTCAGACAGTTATTGACTTCAAAACCATGACTTAAAATTATATTAGCTTGCTGAATTACGTTTGAGGTTCTGAAAATGAGGAACTTAATATAAGGAACTGAATATTAACTTCTTTATGAATAATTCCTAAAGAGTTGAAAATGAAATTAAATACGGTTGAACACCTGCACATCAAATTACATCCTCTTTGTATGGAGGCTTGTATGGTGACTTTGAACCTAATGGTACCCCTTTCTTTTTCGCTATTTTGCAACTTCTGATCATTTTTACTCTGTTCATTAGCATCATCACAATTAATCCTAAAACAGTGACTCTGGTTAGTTGTATGCTCCCCAGTCTGAAGCCTGGAAGGAGACACGAAGCAGTGAACTCCCAATGAGAAACAAGGCAGCAACCAAAAGTAACTTCAAGTGCCAGTGCATCGAAGACTGTATCACAAGATGAACTGATACAATATACTCTTGTCACTCCAACATGTCAGCATGTAGCTGATAGAGCTGGTGACTGCAACCTACCATTAAAAAAAAAAGAGTAAAACCAGAGACAAAGATGATTTTAACTGATAGCATTGATTACTTTACCAGTTCTGTTGGTTACAGTAATTGTGAAATTAAAAATTGTGATACATATGACAATTTTGTATGACAAATTTAATTTTACTTGTTACTACAGATGAAAAAATAAACATTCAGGATGTTTAAGTTAAATTCAGTATTTACAACTGTGGTACTTTCCGTTTTTTAATTCTACTTTTAAATCTAATACATTTTGATTCTTCACATAAAGACCCTTCTTTTTCAAAAGTTTTAACACAGTCCAACTTCTCAACTAAGGAACGGATCTTTTTCCACTTTTTGACATAACATAACACCCTCCCTCCCTGTGATGTCTTTAAATAAACTGGCAGCCTTGAAATAATCACATATGTATCTGATGCACAACCACGGCAATGAGCACAGGGTACTACTAAAAATCTGAAGATTTCTTCCATGCTGAGATAAAATCACTTTCTAAAAATACTCATAAAATCTCAGATACGAACACCCGCGGTATTAAGAAATCAGAGAGCATCTGAAGAGCTATTTATAATACTGGCTCAGTTCAGTTTACCTCCTTTTTTTTTTAAAGACACTTTATGTCACATAACGTGTTATTTAAATAGACAGCATGGGCTCCTACTAGCAGTTATTCGTTGATAATACACAATTACATCATTGGCTGGTTTAAAAAGGGCACCGTGACATTTAAGCCTGCTTAGTGGCAAGGTTATAAGATCTATATCAATACAAGCATCTTCATGTTCCACCTTAAGTGGTCATACAAGTAGTAACACAACCATAAGCAGCTCTTGTAGCTCATTGAAACATATTTGTGTTAATATATAGAACAGAGGTCCCGCAGACTGGGTACAGATGCATGAAAAATAAAAGGAAAAAACAGCATCAAGTGTCTTAGTCAGGTGTTGACACCGTGTCTTGCTTGATCAGCTTCAATGATCCTTGGCATGGATTCTACAACTGAAAATTACTGGTAGGGATTGGGGATTGTACAACAATCCTAAAAAAGAAATTCCCGTATTTGGTATTTTGATGACGGTTGTCATCAAAAGGTCAAACATATTTAATTAAGTTGATGTTAGCTAAAATGGTTAACATCAATTTAATATTCATCAGATGATTGGTGAATGTCCATGGATGGAGTTAATGTCATTCTGTAGGATACCAATCCCAGAAATACAGAAATATAACAAATTTGGTCACGTACTATAAACTTTTTATTGCTTTGTAGAGATGCTTTCCTCTAATAGGAAACCTTAGAACAAAATGTTCCCTCACTGCATAATAGAGAGATCACTTCGCCTTAGAGGTGAAGGGTTCACGTTTTTTTCTTTACTCAGTCACCTGTTCTTACAGATGGTCACAGAGCAGTTTAGCGCCCCCGTGAACATTTCTAATAATAGTCACAACTAAAATAGACAGTCATCACATGAAATCAATAATGCCACTTAGATATGACAGAGTGGGCTGGCATGCTGCCCCTCACACTTGGATTATCGTGACACTTGCAACTACGTTCACTCTTATGCAGCAGCTTTGGATGCATGACAAAGTTAATGTCAAGAGAGAAATGTTCTTTATACCTGGAAAAGCCACATGTTAAACATGTCCGACAAGAGAAGATCATTGAATCGATGTGTGATAATGAAGTCAAAGTGACAGAACGTAAAGAGAAAGAATGAATGTAGAAGGTTGACAAATAGCGCCATCCAGAGGTCAGAAAATGACAGTTAATACACAGCTGTGCTCAGACTGATCTTGGGTATGAATGTTACTCTGGCCTTTTAATGGTTCTGCATAATCCACACAGGATCAAATATTTACGTATATTCACTTTAATCTTTTAATACATGATGAGGGCCAAAGCACATTATCTTCTAGTTACTGATCATGATTGGCTACAACTGGTAGTTTCTTTTTGCCAGAATAAAAAGGATTTGTTTGACAGCACTTACTGGATTGACCAATACCCAGCACAATGTGAAAGTCCAAGGAATTCAGTTAACATCTAAGGACAATTGTAGATTTACACGAGTTGGGAAGGCCGTTTCTAAACAGTTCAAACTTGTCCTCAGGATCTCCTTACCTGGATGATTGAGCATGTTCAGACAACTGTATGCAAGTTCAGGAACAACCCAGGAATCACTCAGAGTGAAGCCTGCCATGAACTGGAAACCAGTATCAGTTTACCATTGTCATGGTCTAAGAAGGTGCTGGCCAAGAAAGACACCTCTGCTCCAAAACTGACACCTTCAAACTCGACTGAAATTTCCAGCTGTCCACGTGGATTAGCCTTCTGGAGAAAAGTTTTATGGTTGGATTAGACAAAGGCAGAACTATCTAGCCACAATGACAAGAGGCATGATTGAAGGAGTAAAGGTGAGGCTCTGGGGATGGTTTACAGTCAATGGTGCATTATGAAAAGTGGAAAGAGTAATAGAGGATGACGTGTACCTACAAATTCAACTTCACCTCAAACCAACAGCTAGACCAGTTGAAACCTAAAAACAATTAGGTTTTTACTTCAGTTAATTTTATTTTCAAGCGTTTAAGAGCCCTGATCCACAGGATATTTAAGGGCTAAAAAACCCAAACATTTTACCTCTATTAAAAATTACAACCACATCCAACCACTCCACACAAAGGCCCAGCAGGACTTTGCAAACCTCTTAAGTCATGTCAAACTGGTTTCTTGAACTTGATAGCAAGTTCACTGTACTCAAATGACCTCCACGTCATCAGATCTCAATCCAATAGAGCAGCGGTCCCCAACCCCCGGGCTTCGGACCGGTACCGGTCCGTGAGTCGTTTGGTAACGGGCCGCGAGAGTTGAGGCTCAGGTGTGAAATGTATAGTTTTCAGGGTTTTTAAATCTGTTTTCAGCGTTATTTTTTTATCGTTTACTCTGTTTTCCTGGGTCTTTTCACGTGTGTTATGAATAAATTTTCTTTTTTCGGTACCGGCACTAGTTTTATTTTGTTGTAGTTATCCACGACACCTTAAAGGCCGGTCCATGAAAATATTGTCGGGCATAAACCGGTCCTTGGCGCAAAAAAAAAAAAGGTTGGGGACCGCTGCAGTAGAGCACTTTTGCAATGTGGCGGAACATGAAATTCCAGTCATGGATGCGTAGCAACTGTGATGCAGTCATGTCACTCAAAATCTGAGGAATGCGTGGAGCACCTTGATGAAATTATGCCAAGAACTCATTCCAACTCAATTTTATATAGTACTAAAACACAGCTACCTCAGGGTGCGTTATATTGAATGCTAACCAATCAAAGCAACACTGAAGTCAAAGTGTTCCAAGCTGTTATAAGTGCACGCATGCATGCTGCACAACTAGAATAGCCATAAATAAAAGGTATTGCCACTACACAACTCATGTTACACCAAGCAGTTTGTTTAAAATGGCTGAATTACCTCCTCAAAATGTCTTGAAATTCTCCAGAGGCCTGGTAATGAACTAACCATTTGATTCAGGTGTGTTGACCCAGGGTGATATCTAAAACCTGCAGGACACAGGCCCTTGAGGCCTCCAGTTCCCCCATCCCTGCTCTACACCAACTGTTTTTGGTGTTTAATCAAACCTTGTGACTTGATGTCAAATATAGGATGTGCTGCAAATATAGGACTTGAAAAGTTTGCCTTTAAACCATCTTGAATCATTGCATAGCATGTGACTGAAAATGAATTTACTCAAGTTTCCTCACGTAAACAGCTTTATTAAACAACAATGCAGTCTGACTAAACAGTGAGGATGCTAGATGCGACGAAAAAAAAAAAAGAAAAAAAAAGTGGACATATCACATCAACGTAGTCTGCATCTGGCAGAAGGCATGAGTCACATTGAGGGAGATTTTAAAAAAAAAAAAAGTTAAAAACAAATTTAAAAAGGGAAATGCCTAAACATGCTTGCATATGCAGTAAATACAAATTATAGCTTAAAAACCAGACCATGGAATGTCACTGGGTGATCTAAACGTTGGACCAAGATTGTTGGTGGGTCTTGTTTCCTGTCTGGTGGGAGAGAGACAACAGTTAGAGAACAAAGAAAAACTACTGTTAGCCGATTCAGACTGATGGAAGAGCTGACTTACTTTGGCCCAATGGTTTTGGTTTCACCCCACACAAATGAAGGAGCAGCGTTATCTGCCTCTGCAAGATGGGACAGTTACCTTAATACTTTCACTAAGTATTGTCTCAATGTCTCAGGGTGCAGCACAAAAAGTTTATATTTCAGGTGCATTTAGACCCAGACCCATTCTTAAAATGGAAAGTATTGTTTAACAGTCAGAAACTGAAGGGGGAAAAGCAGTTTTCAGACACAAGGTTCGAAAAAGGTTGACCTAGGTGAGAAATGGGATATTTCACATTTTACACAGTAGCAGTTCATCACAACAGCCCTGAGCAATCTTCCAGAGTTAAAGAGTTTTATTCAGTAATAATTACTAAAACTAGCAACCAAGACCATTAACCCAGATGAAGCGTTTACAGAGGTCACAGATCAAGTGAGCGTAAGCTTCAAGCAGGAGGAGCAGTTGTCTTCAGCTTTCCATTACAAGGAAAACGAGTCTAAAGCACTTTAACGCTTGATTCACACAGCCAGGTAAGGGTTAGTCATCCTTGTGCCAATACCAAGATGATGAGGTTATAAGTCATACCTTGATCCCAATCCTCAGTCATGTTTGGGTTAACCCAAGTGCTGACTGGGACATGCCAGTTACAAGGTCCATTTGAACTTGAACTTCCATCTGTAACAGGGGTGTAAAATAAGAAATATTCACGATGTTAAACATGATTAAATTTAAGTTAAAGAAAAAAAAAAAAAAGGAGAAAAGCAGTCTTACCTTCTTCCATGTCCACAGGAACTCTGTCCTCGCAGGTCTCAGTGTGGTGAGCCAGCTCATGTTTGGGGACCAGGTGGCGAGCATTAAAAGGGCAGGTTTTCAGTTCACGCGCCAGTTTGGGATGGTTCTGCAGAGAGTTTATATAAACAATCAAACTTTCAATCATGGCTAAAGTTTCATTCAAGCCAGGAAATTACTCAAGACCAGTACCAGCTTCGCCACTTAGCAATTTTTATTCTCCCTCATCCACCAGTGGAGAAAATTTGGCTACTTTAGCGTTTTGATGTTCTGCTGAATAAAAATAATTGTAAGCGCTGGTTCAGTGGTTAGATTATTCAATAGGATCCTGTTTAACTCAGCTGCATGAAATCCAGAGGCCCTTCCAAGATTTAATGTTTGCATTGTAATGGCTGCTGTCAACATCTAACAAGGCCAAAGTCTCTTATAAGATTAAAACCATCACTGGAACTACAGAAACTAAAAAACAAAACTAAAATGAGTAAACTCAATTTGACAGACTAATGTAAAATAGAAAGAAAATACAACTAAAACCTAAAATTTTAAAGATACTAGCACTTGACTCACCTTCCTGCACTTTATGATGTGGTAAGGAAAGCGGCTGGACCGGATCTTGTGGTTTTTATCAAAAGGGCACTGAAGAAGTTTTTCTGGGTCTGTGTTTCCTTTCCCATCTTTAAGGGCGGCGGGGGGGAAGAAACAAATGCATTAACTTAGGATTTAAAGTACTGACAACACCTTAATGTTTAAAAAAAAAAAAAAAAAAAAAGTTTCACCATATTCCTCCACCAGCTGTGCTGGCTCTGCAGAAGAGGTCCTGCAGGGACTGCTGGTGCTTCCAATTACGAAATTGCTCGCCATCTGTAGCTGGAATTTACTGTGGGCAGGCAAACAGTTTAAATTAAAATATAACCACCCACCCCCAAATAGACACGCAGGAATTGTGTAAGCTAAATGCTTGCACTTTGGTAATGCCAACACATGGCACAGCATTCACAAGCTGCATAACCACATTAACCCTTCAGCTCTGCAGGTGTGCAATATTTTTCTGTTATCCCAAAGTGAGCTTAACTTAGCCTGCTGGTTTGGATTACTTTTAAATATAGAGAAGAAGAAGAAAAAAAATACTCCTAATGTGTGTACAAAGACAGAAACATGAGTGACCTTAGTGAATGAAGCTAGCTCTTTCCCCCCCAACTCTTTGTATCTCAGTATAGGTGCAGGTGGTTCCTACACCCCCAGTTCTTCTTTGACCTGATTAAACATCCCATGATGACCAAATGTTCACGTTTGACTGATATAAAGCCATTCTTTATGGCTAAAATAAGTCACAGAGCTAACTCGTGGACACGCTACACAGTACCTAGCTCATCAAACGTTACCGTAAAATATGCAGCAAGAAGACCTGGCCTGTTTCCAAAGTCTGTTAGCAAAAAAGTTGCCTAGCTACTCAGCACATTGCCTGAGACACTAACACGTGAATTTTAAACACATGCACTTAACTTTTGTAACGTTTATAGAAAATGGTTCGAATAAAGCCTAGAAGCAGTTTAAAATTACCGTGAAAGAGAACCGCTTCTCTCAAAAGATATCAAACAACCAGAACCGCCCCACTTCTTTAAATCTCGCGAAGAGTCACGTGATTTTTAGCACTTAAAATTTTTTTATTAGCTCTACGGGGATTTTACCTTTTTCCATCCATCCATTCGCTTCCGCTTATCCTTTTCAGTGTCGCGGGGGGCGCTGGAGCCTATCCCAGCTGTCATAGGGCGAGAGGCGGGGTACACCCTGGACAGGTCGCCAGTCTGTCGCAGGGCCGATTTTACCTTTTTTCTTTTTAAAAAATATTTTTATATGAAGTATGAATACTATCAATAAAATGTGCAAACTGAATCTCTGGCTTTTGGTGGAAGAAGCAGCTAATTAAATTAGTTGTCCGTGCAAAAAGTACCCACTCATTTTTAAGTAAAGATGATAAATAGCATCAATAAAACATGCTAATTAAATTGCACTGACTTTTGGAAGAATTGCCAAATTAAATGAACTGCAAAAGTAAGAGTACATACAGTAGACACTACTGATTACATGTAAAATTCCAGTACTCAAAGTAAAATGCTAACGTAAAAGTACACAGCTACTGGCAAAGAAGTAATATGAAGAATAAGAAAAAATCTGAAATTCTTTAGTGATCTTAAAAGGTTAGAAATTATTGTATTAGAGCAGCGAAAAACAACAAAATGGAATATACTTATAAAATACTTATTTGTAACTGGAGCTATTTGTATCACATCATATCATATTTTTCTTATATTAAAGCAGACGTTTTATTTTGTGAATAGATGGTTCATTAAAATATGAAAGAGTCAGTGTTTTTAGAATGCTTATTTACATTTATAAAACAAAAAAGGTTATTTTTTGCCATCATTTTACACACTTAGTAGCATGTGACTCATATTTACCCTGGCACCATTTTTTTCCATTACGGTAACTGACTCACTTTCATCTTTGCTGTATATGAGCGTCATTACGGTAAGTGCGCTGCCTGTCAAACATGGCGCTGTCCTGTTCGAGTCTGTGTAGTCAACTGTCTTTAATCCGACACTGTCGTCTCGGTAGAAACAGGATAACACATGGTCTTTACTCTCCCTACGTGGTCTGTCAGTTCAGGTATATATGAAGCCGATTAACATCGTCGCTTCCATCATTTATCATTTTTGTTTTACTCGTGTTTCGTAAACCTTTGCTAAGCTAGCTATACCTACCGGCTGATAAGAGATATTGAAAATAAAATTTAAAATAGAAAATAAAGTACGTTGTTGATATTTTCATCAGAGCAATTATTATATCGTGATCGGTGCATACCCCAACGATAAAGAGTAATCATGTTTAATTCTTTAATGTACAAACAATTATTTTATTCCTTTAATGACAGATATCTTTCCTCTCTGACAGACTGCCCCTGTGTAGACACTACTCATCGTCCGAAGTCAGACGAGGTTTTGCTCGTTATGTTGCCTCCAAACTCCAGTGGGCTAATACCAAATATGAAGATTTCCTTAAAAAGCGATTTCCCCGCTTTTTTCTGCTCTATCACACTTTCGTGGAAGGTAAGCTCACGGTTTACTCACTCCTGAGGTCTCCAAAAAACTGCAGGAGAGCCCTGTGAGTGTTGTTAGCCCAACAATGAGGTTGGGAAACCTGACTAGGGACCAGGAAACAGGCTGCTGTAGTACATAGGCACCTTATATATGAAGGTTTTTGAAGATGAAAGTTGCTGAGAGAGAGAGAATTCAAGACCCAACTCATGATCAGAATCTGGAGTTAAAATAAGACATTTAATAGCCAGATTTCTCATATTCCATGGCCTTAATATGATCGTTTCACCTGGTCTACTAACATCAGGGTCCTCAGGGTCTTTACTTCCTGTATAGGTGTGTCTGCTTTTGTTCTAGAATTGAAAAGCCTTTTGGATGGTAGGTGAAATGTCTTCAAAAACCTAAAGAAGTCCAGTTGTCTTCTTTCAAACATCACCCCATCAGCAGCATTATATCCAGAAAACACTGTTCTTGTCCATCACTTACCCGAGCTTATTTTTTTCAGGTCTTGCAAGTCAAATTTTCATTTTACTCTATTAAAACTGCATTAAACAAGCAAACAAACATTGCATACTACATACTGTTTGTAATATACAAATGATTATATAATTACATCATTTTGTGGCCCCAATCTAAAGCGAACATCTACAGAGTACAAGCAGGCTAAGGAGTTGGTGTCTAAATAAACAGAATGCTACAAAGCACTTTGTTCTAAGAGTCAAATAAAATTTTTAAATCTACAGTAATATTTAATACAATTTTTTCTGTCACTCATTCCAGGATTCAAGCTACTGTTCCGAGATGCCAAAGATATCAGGAGGATAAAAGGAAAAATGTGGTCTGATGGAGTAAAGTTCCAGGATTTGCCTTACAGGGACATGGAGAAACTCAGACAGGTGGGTCTGTTTACCACACTGCACACAGAAATATCAGAATTTTCCACACATATTAGAAATGGAGGGAATCAAACTGCTTATAGCTCAGTGAAAATGAGTAATTTCTTGATTATTATTAAATTTGTATTAAATATAATTACATTTATTTTGTTATTATTAAATCTGCAATAAGTCAGAAAAAAATTATTTGATTTTTTTAATCTTTCAAATTGCAAAAGTTTGGAATATACTTGATTTTGATTGTTAATATGATGCTATTGCTTCTGAGTGTAAAATTTTCTTTTGACTGCATTCTGTCTAATGGCCAGCAGGAGGCGAACCCTGGTTACAAAAAGAAATTCCCTTGTATAGAAATTCCCTCTGCTTTTTTTTATCTGGGATCTTTTTAAAAATCCTTTCCTTCATACATTCACTCTTAGCAAAAAAAAGTTGCGTTTTCTATCACGTTATCTACCAAAATGTGATGCATTTTGTCACAGAAAATCCAATATAATCCTATTTTATTTAGATTATCGATTGGAGTATTATTAGTGTAATACCGGCAATGGGAATTCATGTCGGGTTAACACCATCTCCATGCACACAAATAAAACCAGTTCTATTTTGTTTTGACACTAATTGGCAAAACTGTATAAAATTTTAAAGGCAAATAAACTATTATATTATTTAGTGCAGCCATCAGTTTGTATTCATTAAAAGAATAAATAGACAGAAAAACAGAATTCAAGATCAAAATAACAAATTAATATATTCTAATTTAAACTCCTAAAATGAAAAGGCTTAAATCAACCATAAAAAGAAAAAACAAACACCCACTGTTTGAACCGGTCATAATGAGTTAATTCTGTCTGATATTAGGTTAACAGGCGTAAGGATTTATCAAGATGCTAGCACTTTAGGTGCATAAGGGGTGGGATGGCATGCCTCAGGAGGTAGAGAAGGTCATCTACTTTATCAGCATTGAAAAATGTGTAATGCTGATGTAAGCAATGCTCTTATTTATTTTTGGCAGCTTCTTCTTTTTGATCAGTTCAGTGGAATGTCTGTTTCCAACTCTTCTTGTCTTCTAAATCTTCCCTTTTCATGCCAACCATCAGCGTTTCCTGTCAAAACAACCGTAAAGCTCCTTTTTCTTTTGTTTTTTTCTTGCTTGTCAGCCTCATCTTCTGCATCCTTTTCCCGATAATCCCACTTTCTCCCCTCCACACATCTCAGCCGATTCATCTCTCTGACTTTGTACGTCAGGTATTCAATCTGAGCTATCGCTCTGAATAAATACTAATGGTATTTAAAAAGAATTTCATAATCGTGAGGACTGTCAGAGCATCCTTTAAGGGGAGGGATTAGCGTTTAGTCACCCATTCTCATAAATTAGTGTAGATTTTGGTAGAGTTTCAATTCCTGTGTTTATGGCAGTGTAGTATTTTTAGTTTATGCATTGTCAGTGTTTCAGGGCTGTAATGTCTCACAGTAACTTGGCTCACTTGACTTGTGTTTGACAGTTTCGCAGAGACTTGATCAAGGCCATCCCGCTGGTGATCATATCCATCCCTCCCTTTGCCAACTACCTGGTTTTTGTCTTGATGTGAGTCCTCTTGAAATAACCATCTCATTTGATTTGCAGGCTTATTTATGTTGCTGTCCCTGTTCATTAATCATTTTCTGTCACTTATTGTGCTTCACTCTGCTAACAACACCTCCTCCTGCATCGACAGGTATTTCTTCCCCCGTCAGCTCCTGATCCCTCACTTCTGGACTCCCAGCCAGCAGCTGGAGTTTCGGAGAGTGTACCACTCCCTCAGAGCTCGGCACCACTGGCCGGTGCTCAAAGGACTTGAGTGCACGAGTCAGCAGGTCAAAAATGGTCACTTACAGAGACAACTTAAGGACCTGTGTGCAAAAGTAAGTATCGGGAATGTGTAGCAGTACTGCTTTCTGCTTGCAAAGTACACTAATCATTCACGAACAGTTTTTACAGTGTGGCCCCTTACAATGTTATCTTCCTGAATGTAGCACGAGTTATCAGGGAATAACTAGATATTATGTCTCAAAGTAACATCCTCATTAATGTCAGAACCAAAGATTTTTCAGCCGAACATTGCCCAGACATCACTTTTCTTCTACTGTCTTGCACTAAATCTGTAGCATATCCTGCCAGCACTCTTCCAAAGTTAAGGACACGCACACACATCCTCTTGGCCGTGCACATGATGTAAGAGAAAATGTGACTCATCAAACTGATCCATCTTCTTCCCTTGCTCAATAACCCAGCTTTGCACTTGCATAATCACTAAAGGCTATCCAGCTGATGATTTGGGTAGATTTTAGTGGTGGAGAGCCGAGAGCATGCGCACTATGACCTGTCTGTGGTTATTGTGCTCCATGCATGTGTCCTGTCAGCTTTCTTGGGTGCTTATAATCTTGTAAGCACCCAAGAAATCTTGTTGCTTGTCTGTGCTTGGCCTGCTTCTAGTACTAACCCATGCTTATTGGGGAAACACCTGATACCTGTGGTTTGAAGATGATCTGTGCAAGTGTTCTGGCCATTACAGTTCTGTCTGAGAGATTCTTATGCTGTCCAATTTTTTCCCCACTTCCATGTCGACTGTGAAAACTGACTCCTCACTTGCTATTTAATGTATCCCCCCTCTTATTAAGACAATGGAAATCCTCACTCTAAATTGTCAGTGGTTTAAAAATAGTGCATTGTTTTTCTGCTCTGCTAAGTATTCTTTCACACAGTTTTTCACTTCAAACGTTGGACACATAGCTGGGATACTTGGCCAGTTTGCGAGGATAACTGTCATTTCTTTTCATTAGAAAACTACAACTTATTTGTTAAATTTTAAACTGTTCATTATGGATGCACAAATAGTAAGTGCACCCTAGTTCTCATTCTTCAGTTTAATAAACATTGCAGGAGTCAGTCATGATGGTGCCTAAACGCCACAAAGTTTGGCTGTGAACTGTGTGAAACAGTACAGATTTGCAGATCTGTTAATTTCTAACCAGTACATGTATGTTTGATATTTGTTCAGGTCCAAAGTGGAGCAAACCCCAAAGCGTCTGAAATCCTTGCTATCCGAAGCCTGTTTTCTGGACCTCCTTTGGGTATAAGGAGGATGAGCGTTGATCACATGGTCAGTAAAACTCCTCCAATTTTCTGTCTCAGTTAACAGGAATGCAAAAGGCTTAGTAAAGCCTTCGTATTCATGTTTTTATGGCTAATCAGAGACACATCAGCCCGCTGCTCTTCTTGACGCCACGGCTCCCCGGCTTCTTGATTGGCCAGCGGCTAAGCAGCCACGGGCTGGAGTTGCTCCAACTGGACCGGGGCCTCAGCAGACTGGGCGTTCACCAGCTGAATGACTCTGAACTCAGACAGGTCCATCACTCTCCATGACTTTATATACTGAGTGCCTTCCTCTTTAAGCCATTTTATAAATACTTGATGTTTTTCTCCTTTCAGGCTTGTTATCTAAGGGGCCTCAATGCTGATGTTCTTGGTGTTAACCAGTGTCGTGAATGGTTGTCCCAGTGGCTACAGGTGTCAAGCTCATTGAAAGGTATTATTATTATTTGGATTTGCAGTATAGATTCTTTTTTTCTGTCACCTACCCTAAAGACTTTGATGAGAGCCAAAGAAAAATGACCAGAATTGTAATAAAAATAACTTTACCTGTTTCCTTAAGAGGATTTATGTGAAGAGAAATTCCCAGACAGAATATTGCACAGATTTCTCCCTAATAAAGTAGCTGAGACTTGATTGCTTCTACTGTGCTTACCTGTATAGTCAGCCCCAAAATGTCCATAATGAGTCAGAAAAACCATGGAATAAAATAAAACAAAATAATAGTTCAAAATGTAAGTAAATATGAGCCTAAACTAAAGTTCTGGCTTTATGCATGTGTATGTGGAGCACAATTTAGAGTTGATGTGCTTTGTGGATGCTGTGGATAGCTGAAGTGCAGCACATCTGTTGGATGTACACCGCTCAAAAACATTAAAAACACTTTGAAAGGACATCCGAAAAGAAATCGTGCTAGATATTGATGTGGACTGGGTAATATGTTAGGAATGAAAGAATGGCATACTGTGTGATGGACATGGAAGTATCAACCTACAGAGGGCTAAATTTAATGACACCCTGAAAGTTAAAGTGAAAAAGTTATTTAACAGGCTCGTCCTTTTTGCCAAAATTTAATCGATCCGGTGCTGCTGATGGGTTAACGACCTTCTACAGCCTGTCCCCTGGAATCCACCTGTTCTTGAGACTGCACTGAAAGACACAGCAAAACTTCTGGAAATTGTACACATTAATGTGCTATCCTGTAGAAGTGGGACTACCTGTGCAGCCTCTATAGGGCCCAGGTATTGCCTCATGTTACCAGTAGTGAGACTGACCCAAGCCATCGAGTGAAAAATCTGTCAGAAAAGATGAGAAGGGTAAAAACGTCACTTGCCCCCATGAGGTAAAATCATTCCTATTTTCATGGTTGTCTCATTGGTGCCCCTCCAGTGCACCAAAAAAGCTGAAAATGGTTATAAACACACTCTGCTACTTAACTGACCAGATCAACATCCCAGAAGTAAGTGTTCCTAAAAGGGGTTCCTTTAATTTTTTGATCAGTGTATAAGGCTTAGACTGTCCCACAGATCATCTCTGTTCCAGTTTTACTAAACTCCAGTGTATCTGTAGCCAAATGAGTGGAATGAGTCTGTACTGCTATTTGACATGATTCCAACAGATGGCACTCCACTTTTTGTTTCGGTAAACCAGGGGTGTCAAACTCCAGGCCTCAAGGGCTAGTGTCCTGCAGGTTTTAGATATCACCCTGGGTCAACACACCTGAATCAAATGATTCGTTCATTACCAGGCCTCTGGAGAACTTCAAGACATGTTGAGGAGATAATTTAGCCATTTGAATCAGCTGTGTTGGATTAAGGACACATCTAAAACCTGCAGGACACCGGGCCTTGAGGCCTGGAGTTCAACACCTGCACTCTAAACAAATGAAACACCCTGCAGATAATGGCTGATGAAATATACTGCATGCTTATCTAACATATAAATCATCTTTATGAAGAGTAACCAAGCCTTTCTCCTTCTATGTACTGCAGTAGTATCAAAGTAGCTCCAGAAACGGTCTCACTCAAGAACACGTGTAGTGACAGAACAGAAAATTATTTAAGTTAATTCTTATTTGAATATGAAGTGTCTGTTTGTACTTGAATGTTAATACTCAGTTCATTCACTGATGCAGGACTTTACTCTAAAGTTAAACATTTAAAAAATACTTAATCTGAAAGGGCATTTAATTGGAACCAAAATTCAATATAATTCAGCATTACCTGTGCATGTTGCATTTATTGTTCAGTACATGACCCTAGATGATGAGCCGGTGAACTTTCTAGAGGAGGTGTTTGGTGCACAGCTTATGGCCCTAACAAAGCAGTGTGAACAGCCTGATAAGTGCACAATCTGCTGCTCTACAGATTTATGCCAAGTCAAGGAATAAGATTTTTTTTGACACTAACAGCATTTTTTGTTTCTCTCATAATTCAGAATCTGCTGACAATTACATTTGAGCAGGCTTTGCTTTTAATCCAAGTACAATTCAGAATGAGAGCAAGAGGGATTGCATTTGCCAAAATGCATCTGGAAACCATCAGGCTATTGTCTATCTTTTTAATCAGCTTTATCAAGATATTCTGCATTCTTAAGTAGCGGCCGGACACAAAAATCTTGGCTCTTTTAGGTTATAACGGGAGGCTTGAAAAATTGTTTAGAGGCTAAATCTGCTAACTAGCTAATGTAATAAATGCACATTGTCTCCACACATTAAACAATATAGGAACTACTTGTTCTATGTACAATAGTCAAGACAAAATATCCACTACCTTTTGTGACTTAAAGATCAGGCTTTGAGTTATATTTAAAGCATTTTGGGGGGTGCTTTAAAAGACCTTTTAAGTATTTCCTAAATGTTGCATGATTCTTTTATAGCTATTACATTAGCATGTATTTTTTACTTTCATTTTTGCAGACTCAGAGGTGTCACTGCTTTTGCACAGCATTGTGTTTCTCTCTGCAAACTACCCAAGTGGTCCCAGCCATCACTGACAGGAAGCCACATGCTATCTGCTGTTGTGATTATACTCTTACGTGCAATGAAAAGCAAAACTTTCCAAGAGGTTTTCAACAGCTCCTTTTTGGAAAGGAAACATTTTAAGGGTGTTTTTGGCAAGAAACCATTTCTATTCAAAGGATTTACCACAAAAAAGAAGTCTTTGCAGTTGCAGTTAATAGCATTTAAAAACAAGATGAATCCATTGTCATCTATTAGACACCAGTGCTATACTGGTGATGTGGAAGTAATGTCATGATTATCTATTGCTATATGTGAACCTTGTTTGCATGTGTGAACTGATACATGTTATTACACTGTTTAAGTTCAGCAGTTCTTTTTGTTTGGTGATATGCTCAGACATTCCATTTAAAAGAATTACATTAAGATGGGCATGTTTGTTTTTACATTTCACATCAAACATGTCCTGTATTCTTTCATGCCAGTACCTCACTTTGTGCTTTTTTTTTTATATACTTTGAATATTGTTTACCATGATCAAGGTTGTGGGTAACAGGACTTGTGGTGGGTAATGTGGAGATGAAGAGGCGTTATAACTTGACGTCAAACAGCAGTAGACAATATGAAAGTCCCCGAGAGTAACTATGTAAAGAAAAAGCCCACTGGTGGCCCAGCTGTAAAGTCATTGAAGCTTGCTTGTGTGATGAGATGCTGAACATCTTGCACATTCTCAAAGTTTTTGGTTTGTGGCACAGCACACATTTCTGACAAGATATCACTTTATTGTTTACCTTCTTATTTTTTTGAAAGGCTGGAATGACATTAACTTAAGTGCAAAATTTGTTGTAAGCCCTTCGCCTGCTTTCTGGTTACTCCTACGAAGAGGAAATTCCTGTTGTATCTGCTGGTGACTTGTGTAAGTGTAAAACTGAACATGCCATCGCTTCCTGTGCCTTTTGCAAGAGCACACAGAGTTTATCTGAAATAGAAGATGCAAAAGTTATGTTATGTTTTTTTAAGGTTTTTTTTATTACTTGCTCTGCAAATGTTCAGTGTTGTGTTGTGCCAATATTATATACAATATCTTGGAAATGTGTCTGAAATAAAAATCTTAAAGGTGCATTTTCCTCCTGTATAACTTTATACAGAAAATTCAGATGAAATTAAAAAGGTCTTTAATGAAAAAATTATAAACTGGAACCCAGTACGACGTATAAACACCAAAGCAGTTCAAAGCTTAGAACAGATCCAGGAACACCAAAATAAACTCACGTTTACAACAAAGCAAGCAAAGTTAAGAGAGAACATTCACTTATGCTAATATGACACTGTACATTAATCCCCATTTCCATTCCATGTACAGCATCAAAGCAGAGCCATTAACTATGAAAATATTATCTGTATGAAGAAAATTATATTCTGCGTATTATGTGGAAAGTATGATGAACATTTTAAAATATCCAAGTGAAGAACTTTGTGAGTAGCCCGAACAGTCAACTCCTCTTCTGGTGTCGATCACATAACTTCGTAGCCGTCCCGAATGCCTTTGATCAAACAGCAGGCAAACACAATACCGAGTAACTGGAAGGAAGAGAGAAAACGGTCATCATTTTTGTTTACAACTTTTTAAAAACTAAAAGTCTGTAGAGTCCAGAAGCAAGATGAGCAACAACACATTACCATAGTAACAAAGGAAAATAAAATGAGCTGATAGACTCTTGAGTTTAAGAGCAAATTTTGTTTAATGGTGTTACATACCTGCAGGATAGCAATGACAACCGCTGCTACTATCACCCATAAGATGTTATTCTTTAGAAATGTCTCCATAGCAGCACTACAACCCTAAAGAGAACAAACAGAAAAGTTAGAATTGATCTCCACTGTGTCTGAGAAAGGTTAACTCAGAGTACACTCTGTATGCTTGTGGGCTTTTTGCCGTTTCGTTTTTCTTTCCTCCTTCCACATTTGAGGTTCTACAAATCACATAGTGTGACACTGAGAGCAGCTACCTCAACCATTTTCTCGTGCACGTAAAGCAGTAAATCTTTTTTTGTTTGTTTGTTTTAGTCACTAATCTCCTGGTGGAAAATTTGTTTCAAAGATTTAACTTTGGAGGTACTCTGTTTGCCAGTTGTATAGTCTGTGAGAAAACAGCACTAGGCTTATTTGCTTTGTAGCCTCAAACACTTTCCTTAAGAGTTTATGACCTCAGACACTCATTTAATAGCACAAAGTCCATTTTGTAAATTATGCTCACTACTGGATTCACAAAGGATGATTAACTAGTGCGCACTCATTGCCTAACAACATATCAATCAGTCGTTAGCAGATGAGTTTGCAGTTCCAAATCCTTTAATCCTTTTGTGTGCTTGGCACAAAGCAAGACTGTTACGCAGCTGGAGTCATGTTTCTAATATTTACATGCCATCCAGTTGCAGTTTGGTAACAATTATTTACTGTATGTCTCTTTAGCTTGCCAGATATATATATTTTTTTACCTATTTAAGCAACATGCTGATAACTTAGATGTTTTACTAAATAAACAGGACTTAAGAATTAAGAAAGTGAATTTCAGGTTAAATAAACTTAGAAAGAAATTGACCCCTGTTTACCTGCTGATACACTTTGTCAGAGTCAGTCATGGTTCCTATTCCACAGCCTTTAGTGTCATTCTTGCAGCATGAGTCAGGCACAGAGTTTCCTTTGCTAGTGAAGTTTTTCCAGTCAGAAGAACCGTTCACACCGCAGCATTTCAGCTGGAAAATGCAAACAAGTCTATGAACAACAGCTATGAACTTGAGATGTAGAGTAAAATGATATAGAACACATTGTGCAAACAGCAACAATATCCTGTCACACGAAACTTACCAACAGGATGCAAAATGTTTTGACAGGGTGGTACCATACTAACCAAACAGTGAACAGGAACATTTACAGTGAACTTACGTTATGCTGAAGATTGTCCACGGCCTCTTTGAATTCTGGTGTACCATTTTCGTACTTGGAGATCATTTCAGTGACGCTATCGTGGACGATAGTTGAGAGCTACACGGGAGGCACAACACACACAACATTGCAGCTCAAATTAAAACCACACCTTCTGCAGGGACTCACATAAAACAGATGTATTCAACACTTACCTTGTTTCTGAAGACGTATCCAACAATTGCTGCTGCAATCTCAACGATAACAATCAGTGAGAGAAGGACAGCAAACTGAGGGAGGAGAAAAGGAACGAATGAGGAATTGAATGATCTACCTGAGTGGTTGTCACACAAATAAACAGCAATTTTTACAATGAAATCTCATGCAAAAAAGTTAACAAAAACAAAGTTACTGCATATGGTGCTGTGTGAATTACCGTGGTGACCATGCAGTGGTTTTCTTTGAAGGCTCCACAGCAACCAAAGAAGCTGATGAAGAAAATCACCACACCAACTCCGATCAGGATAATGGGAGCTGCCGAGGCAGTGGGATCAGTGATCTTGAGGGTTTTGTTAAGCGACACCTGAACCATGATTCCTACCACAATCAGTGCTAGGCCACATAGCTGCAAGAATAAGAAGTTAGGCTAGAGTGAATTCATGGGGAAAGGTTTATAATTTGTAATGTAATATTTTATTTGGCTATTTGACAAAAGTATGATAGCAAAGAAAAGCAACAATAATTTGATTCTTATTAGCAGCTAAACAATAAAACTGTACCAAATACACTTGTGTTTTTATACACCCAGGTACTTGACTGTGATAGGGATCAATCTAGAAAGTGTCACACCTGTGTGCCAGTTATGGAGGGTGAATACCACTACTTTAATAGGTGTATGTTAACCTTCTCTGACAGTTGGCAGCAATGCCAAGGGGTAATGGTAAATGGACTGATTCTTATATAGAGCTTTTCTACTCTCCTGGAGTACTCAAAGCGCTCTATACAACATGCCACAGTCACCCAATCACCCCCATTCAAACAAGCACTTTCTTTTTATACTTAGTGCTTCCTAGCTTCATTCATACACATTCATATTCAGATGGATGCATTGGAGAGCAACTTGGGGTTAATATCTTGCCCAAGGATACTTGACATTCAGACTGGAGGAGCCTGGGATCAAATCACTAACCTTCCGATCAGTAGGGGACCTGCTCTGCCTCCTACAGCCACCTCAAGGGGGGACAAATTTCCCAAGACAAGTTTTTTTATCTTAATATAGCTACTACAAATTTTAAAGATTGAAAAAAAAAAAAAATCTGATTATGGTATCATTAAATCAATTTGATTTTTATATTATTGTACTTTTTCATTTCATGGAAGCAAACAACATGAGAAAGGTCTAAAACAAAAGAGGAAGTTGCAACATTTTTCAGTCCCTGAATGCGGATGTAAAACGATCAGATGATACAATGACACTGTCACAGTGTCACTGTCTGGTTTGGGTGATAAGAGCAATTCATTCGATCTTTTACAAACACTAATGTCTGACCGCAATCAGCTGTGTCCTTGAGCAAACTGTATTCTTTTTACTTTTATTCCCTTTTAACTCAGTCCTGCTACTTTTCTGATAAACAATTGTTCAGTTGTGCACTTTTTCAAGAAAAATAATAATTATATATATATCTATATATATCTATATATATATATATATATATATATATAATATATATATCATATATATAGATATATATATAGATATATATATAGATATATAAGAACAGGTGTTATTTATTTGCCATATCAAACATGTTTTGAATGACTAACAGTATAAAAATTGCTAAACTGTAAAATGTAGACCTATGTTAGATATTTTAAAGCTTTTGTATAAGGTGTGAGTAAGATTAAATTATTCATTAACCTGTTTTTATTGTTCTTGATACACATGGGCGAGGGCAAAAACAAATATATTGTGGCTGGAGATACCACTGGGAGTCCCTGAAGAACAACTTCAGCTCCCAACAGTATGCTCACTATTGTAGGGGTTTAATATTTGAAACATTTAAGGGAAAATAAATGTTTTCATACCAGTATGACAACCTGATACCTCTCCAGCCTCAGTGTCAGTCACATGTTTGCTATGCTATCCATATTAAGACCTGGCTGCTACTGTAGATCCTTCTGTGTTGGCTCCACCAATGTAAATATTTGAGCCTGAGTCAAACAAACAGCTAATGGTTGGTGTAGGACAAAATATAAAGGAGTGAACAGAGAAGCTAAGCAGAGCCCAGAAAGTCACAGAAATTCAGAAGAGAGTATACTTCATGTTTCCTGAGAAGGAAGCTGTGGCAAAATTTGGTGGCTCTCTTGCTCTCACAACTGAAGAGCTAATCAACAGGCAGATCAGACTGTGAGATTAACGTACAAGACAACTGTGCTGTTAAGACTTTTTGAACATGAACGTTATTTGGAGTTGTGGTTGCTCGTTTTCCTTTTGTTTTGCTTTGTTCATTTGTCTCTTTTAATTCTATTTTGTTGTACTTTTTCAACATGTTCAAAATAAAGATTCAATCAATCAATCAATCAATCAATCAAAAGAGTTCACAACACTCATCAGAATTGGTTATCATTGAAAAGATATAGAAGATTGTACTGAATAGATTTTCAATAGCTCTCTCCAGAAACTATTCGAATGTCTGTTATTCAGCCAGAGGCACTAGTTGTGTTGCCACTCTGATCTGAAAATCAAGAAAAACTTGCGCAAACTAGCAACACAATAGGGCTGAAACTCACAGGTCACTCACCATGAGGCTCCAGTTTACTTATTTACAGTGTCTACAGGTGTAACCAAAGTCCTTTTACAAGGAAGTATCACAACTCAGCAACCATAGTAAAAAGAATTCAGGTAGTAATTTTAAAATCTTACTCGAACTGAAAGGGAGAAGACAAATGTATGAACCAGACGCAGAAACTAGCCAATCAAATACACACAGTTTCACAGCATTAATTTTTCATGACTCACTGCGGTCACCACAGTCAGCATGATCGTTCCGCAAACAGATAAGGGAGTGGCTGTTTCTTTATTTTAAGAAACTGTATGCATTATTTTAAAAGTTGTTTTATTTGAAATCCAAAAACCTATATGTCTTTTATGCCTGAGCGAATGAAACTTCAATCTACAAAAAAAAAAGAGAAAAAGTGGCAAAGGGCTAGAAAAACAGTCAGTCTATGGCTACGAACATCCTTTTTTACTAACACTCCCACAAGGCAAAGCGATGTCAAAATACATAATGGTGCAACCAGCTGAGGAAATTTCACAACATGTCAAATAGAGGTGGGAATCACCATACAACTCACGATATGACATTATCACAATACTTAACGCACAATACAATATTATTGCAATTTTTAAAAATATTTTGCGATATGCAAATTCTGTACATAAAGGTAAACTTTATCAATACTCATTTTATCTAATATCAAAGACTCACACTCAGTCTTTCTCTCATTTCAGTCAGTTTTATAAACTGAACGGTTTGTATTACAGTCTAGTCCAACTTAACTGAATGCAACCATCTGGTACAATTATAGCTATTCTGAACTATGCAATTTATGAAAACTATGCAGCCCATTCAGCAACTGAAGAATTTGAAAGTAAATTAAAACAAACTATAATTTTACATTAAATAAAAAAGTTTTAAACTTCATTAAAATAAATAAACTGTCATGTTTATTGCTGCCAAAAAAAAAGTTAAACACATTTGGACAGTGAAGGAATGTCAGGATTCTTGCTCAGAAAAAGGAGCTGATCAACATGCTCTGAAGTCAGAGCATGTTCCAGTCCACGAAAAAATTGTTTGTAACAAAATATCGATTTCTGCTGTCCCTGTATCGATACATTATTAGCAAACAAAATATCACGATACTACACAGTATCGATTTTTCCCCCACCCCTAATGTCAAACCACTGCTCAACACTGCGAAATCCACTGAGTATTTCCTATATGGGGAGTTATCAGTGAGTGAACACTGACATGTTTCTTCATTTTTCTGTTATACTTTCTTCTTTAGCATGCAGGGCTCAATTTTAGTTATTATTAAGTAGTAAATTGTCAGTAACCAGTGTCAATACACATTTTGAACTTTTTTGAGAAAAAGGTCAAAATGTGGAGATTATTTACAGTTGTAGTTTCCTGACAACTGCATTAAAAATCGCACTTCAGAATCGCTTCTAGTAACAAGGAAGGAAATGATGTCTCATTTAGCACATAAACACAGCATGGTGATAAGTATAAGAACATTCAAAAGATGGTTCAGAAAGCTGCATCTGGTCACATGGAAAAACCACACAAACCTGGAGGAGCTCACAAGATGCCAATTTGTTTCATTAACTCATCTACACAAGGCTTTTTGTCGAGGTTATAGCAGCAGTGACGGTTTATCTTGAAAGAACATATGTAGTGTGCACATTTTGACTTTTTTCTCGAAATGCAATTACGACTTTAATCTCAAAATTCTCACCTCATTCTCAAAATGATCAATAATATGTTTTCTTAATGTGGCCATAATACACCTTTGTAGAGTTGTGATGTTTGAGTGGGTCATTGAGTAGACAATTTTCATATATGGAAAGGCACCATAGAGTCGAGAGGCATTTCTTACTACTGTCTAATTTATTTATTTACATTTTACAACTATCAATTAAATCAATTAAAGTAATAGTCAATTATTATTGATCGGAATTCGTCAGCATGTTTATATATGCCTCCACTTACATCAGTGTGCTACACACATTAAATTATTATATACTGTTTATAAATACTGACCAGAAGAGTGAAATAAGGTGTCCCAATAAATAATGAAAATAATGACAGCACTTCTAAAAAAGTGGAAAAAATTAACAATACCAAAGTGCATCTATAACAGTTTATTGTTTATAACTGTTTATTGTTATTCTCCGCTCACTCATGACCAACAAAAAAGCTCTTAATAGGAGTTGAGAAAATTGCCACCTAAAACAAATAAACAGCAAAAGTTTTTATTTCTGCCTTAGACTGTAGACTTTATGTGCCCAAGACTAGGGCTGGGCTATATCATACCGTTCACGGTAATACCAGTATAATGTTGGGCAACGATAAGAAAATGAAATATCGCAATAGAATATGGGTAAAACACGCATGCGCAGTGCCTTTGTTTTCATGCAAACATGGCGGAAAAAGCATGGCGGTGACAGAGAATGAGAAGAGCGAAAGCGGATCGTTGAATGAAACGGATGAACCAGAATTGGTTTGTAAAAATGCTGCAAATTCAGTGGTGTGGAACTGGTTTAGCTTTCGTCTGTCAGATACACAACAAAGCACTATTTTTGCTAGAGCATGCTAGCGGGCCGTCGTTATTACCTTGTTTTTGGAAAATACGGCACACTTAAAATCAATCCTTTGGTTTTTCTGAAAATCGACAGTGCCGCTTATAATCCCGTGTGCCTTATGTATGAATTCTGGTTGTGTTTACTGACCTTGAAACGATTTTATGTCGTACACTGCGCTTGAAAATCTGTCAAATGTTTTAGTACAACTTTGCTAAGCTACGAACCCGCACCGCTTGATGGATTGTCGGAGCATTACGACTATCGTAGGCAGGAGCCTCGCGGAGTGATACGTACTGTGCTTCAACATAATATTACCATATTGTGTGTGTATAACCTCTTTTTAAGTTTTGTGGATATTATACATGGTTATGCTGAGGATATGTCGGCCAACTTCCACTGGAAATGCCTTTTGGTTAAACTGTCAGAAAGGAATTTGCATTTGCACTGTTAAATTTTTATATAACTTTAATGCACACAAAAAACAGCTGCTTGTTTAAGTGAAAATACATTGATGGTTTGTTTGTTTTTTTGCACTAATAAAGTTGTGGAGTTGTAAAGTACTTTGTCTAGTGTCAATTATATCGTCCGTTATATTGTTATAGCAAATTTTCAAATGTATATCGTGATAAATATTTTTGGTCACATCGCCCTGCTCTACCCAAGACTTGTCAAACTTAAAGGCATGCTAGTGTTCAAATGTGAAAAAAACAGCCTTTATATCACCTGAAATAAAGGCAATGACAACTTTGACTGTATTGTCGAGTTAAAGGCCACTGACTTCACAAAAACTGTGTATTATTTTCTTAAAACAATTTCTTTTTCATTTTCTTTAGATTAAGTTAGGTTTTATGGTGACATCTTAAAACAATACTGCTCAGTTGACTCAAAATCCCAGGGTACACCTGGACTTAAGGAAATGCTGCTGTAAAGACTGAACTGTTTACCGAGTATAAGTATTAAATAATGGGACTTAAAGGGAAGTCCCGCCAAAACAGCTTTGTCATTTTTACTTCCTCTTGCCCTATCATAAATAACAGTTTGTTAATTTAGAGTTAACTGTGCAAACACCAGCTTACCGAAATTTATGGGGTGACTAAGCAGGAGGAAAAAATGATCTGGAGTCACATGGTACTGCAACACTTTGGAAATCTGGTCATAAGATTCACATTCCTGCCTCTCTTATACCCTCTCTCTTATCGTCACCATGAAGGTGATGTAAAACGAACTAATCTTGGAAAAAGTTCACTAATTGTCCCATTAGATTTAAACACAAAACTGAAGAATGGGTAATGTGACTTTCTGTGTGTGTGTGTGTGTGTTCATCATCTGATTTTACAAATGATTCCGCCCTATATGCTCAACCTTTAAGCCAGAGTCACAGTGCTAGTAAAAGGAGAAATGTGACAAAAAGGTCCTGAAATGAAAATATTGTGTAGATCAAGATCAAGAAGATAAGCCGAAAACATAAACTTATACTAGACAACAGTGTTGCCTTCCTTCCTGCAGTTAGTTTTAGGTGGTTTCCATGTCCACTCTGCTGTGTTTTGTTTCTTTTTTTCATAGCCCAGTTTTACTATAAAAGAAATGTGATTGCTGCTACTTACCCAGAAGATGAAGTTGAAAAAGAAAACTAGATACTTGACACATTTCATTCCTCCTGTTACGCTCATGATGAATGACGAAGATCCGTTTTCTACATTAAAAAAAGAAAGCAAGTTTATTGCAAGTTTAATTCTTAACTGATTACATCAGCTGTAATACGAGCAGCTGAAGGGTGGAAAAGCTGACTCGTTTTCAGTAGGATACTAACTCTCATTGCTATGAAAACGCTTGGTGATTTATATTTTTAAAGTTAGATCAACGCGTCACACATTTCGCTGATTGATTTTTATTTAGATTTACTAATTAAAAGTTACGAAGGAGTCTCAAAAAATGTTAGGACTGTACTTTAATGTCATTATATATAGACACGATAAAATTAAGGAAACACGCAGATCTGGATAACACTTAATAATTGGAGTAAATTGAGAAGAGTCTGAGGAACACGCAGCCCCACTTCTCTGACCGTTAATCACTGCTAGCAAGCAACAAAACAAGCTTTGTCAACGAGTCAAACTTTTTACACAAACAGCCAAGATCAAATTACCGACAGCTGTTAGTCTGAAAACTGAATTATTCTTAAATACACACAAATAAGTCTACAAATTAAGTTAAAAGAATTACGATAAACCACCCTTATCTACATTAGGCGACATTTTTCTTTTGTCTAAAAGAAAAGACAACGGAACCGCTAGATGCACAGTTTAGAAAGCGACCCAAAAAAAAAACACCGGACGGAAAACGGTTAGGAGAAAAAGAAAACTTTTTCGGTGCTATTTTAACACCTACCTTTCAGAAGAAGTTTTTAAAATCTTGCCACGAAAGGCGAAGACAAAGTTGAAGCTGTAAGGGACTCTGATGCGTTCCGCCGTTTACACTCCCTCCTCTTTCTTTCACGCTCTCTGCTACCTCCTGCTCCCTCCTTTTTACTGTCCTGCGCAACTCTACCCTTCAATGCTGCCTTCAGGGCCCCGTCGTTAAACGCAAACTCCTACTGCTGTGTAATAGTCTAGCGTAGTCGGTTAATGTTAGGATATGTAAAGATATATCGGTTGATTAACTAGTTGGTGTTATTGGAGAATTGGAGTCAGGTTGAGGTGTGGCAAAACCAATATGGCAAAGCTGTAATTCTAGAACTTTCTACATACCAATCAGTTTGACTTTCATTTCCCCATTTTTAAATGAGCCCCAGACATCCATCTATTTAGAAACTGACCTGACTTGTTTACATAGTCTGGAAGTTTGAATCCATATAAATAACTCCATCAGTCACCTAGAGATCACTTTAATTAGTATAAATAGAGGTAACTCTAGGACCACAGCATCATATAATTGCAGTGTCACTTCATGTTAGCTGTTTGTCTGTGTGCGCATGTTTATTATGTATAGCTTATTTTTTGAGTAAAGCTAACACTTTCTCTTCATTCACTCATACAAATATTTGCAAGTTGTAAATACCAGCGTCATAAGCTGCTAATTAATATAAATTCGTTGTAAGGCATTAACAACCAATTTTGGGTTGTCAGGGAAAATGTATTTTCTCTTCTTGTTATTTGTAAATTTGGTTCACATTCTCTTAACATGCTGCTATTGTTAAAAATTCACACATACATCAATAAAGGGCTACTGATTTAAAATATCTACATTAATTGCACCAGTTTGTATTTCACAACAAACGAGTAGTATACTATGTGCACAAAGCCATGATTATCTCCATCCATTTGTTATTAAATTATCTCACTTCCATTAAAAAAAAGGGTGCAAATGTAAAGTGTGACACAAGTTATGTTTAATACACAAGTTACAACACAATGTGTGAAAGGTGAACTCCTCATATATTTCCCCATTTTGCACACTAACGTTCTTATCCTGGTGATTAAGTGTCTTACTGACCAAAATTTACAAAGAATTCAAATGAGCTGTGATCACTCAAGTCACTGTCACTTCCTGTGACATATAAATTACAGTAAGGCTGTGCTTTTATAACATCAGAAAGTATTATTATCATTTATGATCATGTGGTAAAAGTCTGAATGATGTGAACAAATCCAGTACAGATAAAGATAAACCTCCAGCAACACTTTAGTTCATACAACAACTTTATTATTTAACCAACACATTTCAACTTATGGTATTCCTCAGGTCATCATAAAACAGTTCAAATGCTGAACACTTATATTTTTATGGCGCTCTATTTGCAAACAGTTATATGATTATTTTTCTCTTACTTTTAAATATGTTTTACAGTGTTTTCCAGAGGAAACTAAATCACTAATCCTAGGTGCTCTCCTTGTTACCTGCAAAGTAATAAATGTGTAGTTGGTTCATAAATGTATCACACACAAAAACCACACGAGTAACCTACATTCCTGAATAGACCATAAAGTAGTAATAATACGTGTGACCTAGTTTAAAATAAAATAAAATAAGTGACACAAGTGACAGATGGTGTTACAGTTGGCTAATTTGATGTATGCACAGCAGCAGCTTTTAGTTTAACCTTCACTGAGTGTCTAACTGCGAAATATTAAACAGCACTTTGCTTCCTTCCACGAACACATTTCAAAGCTGCTACACTCTCTGCATGCTGCGGGAACATAGTGATAACATTGTGAAATGCAGCGTCATGTGGTTCCGCCATTTGACAATATTAAATGACACGTATGCCAGTAGGTCAGGGCAGCTGTTCAGTTTGTAACCGGAGCCTAGAGCTACACTCACTGTGTTTATGTAGCACTACTTTGAGCTGAATGCTTGCTTCAGCATATTTAAAACATTTTTAGGTGTTGTGTTTGCCATGTTTTCAATTTTGCTAATCACACTAGAGACATATCATAAAAATATATTTATGCATTTCGTAAGTGTATGTCCACATTATTTTTGTTGTCGGTAAGGCGGTATCTTTCAACATCCTTTGAACACTTCACCAATTAGTTGCTAAAATTACATGCTAAAAGTCCTTTGTGCTTTAATGCCAAGCTTTTGAAGTGGTGGTCATTTTCACTCCTCATAACAGGAAAGGCGTGGGTGATACTAAAGAAGTAATGATGGCTTAACCCAAACAGTTGCACCACCCTTCACATGACAGTCTACCTCCTGGTCTTCAAGGCGAGACCAGGATCTTAAAACTGGGTGAGCACAAAAATGAGTCATGAATTAATATGATCAATTACACTTGTCCTTTGCAGCTTGTGACATTTAAATACGTCAGTGTGTGGTCTTGAGGGCTTGAAAAAAAGAAGGCAACTGGACATTTTTACGTTTCCCAAGACCTTTCAGCTCTCATGCAGTTGGCTTCTTGAGAGGTAAAATTCCTAAAGACGTCGAGTTACCTTATTCAAGCCCTCAAGACTACTATGATCTGGATGACTGAAAACTTACACAGACATTTCACTGTGTGAAGATAAGAACAACTTCATTTGTATTCAAGCTCTTAATAATGATTAAGTACTTACATGTCCACAAGAGGGCAACACTTGTTTGAGATTACTGAACTTAAGTGGAAGTTCACAGAAGTTCAGTGGAAGTTGTCACTGTGCTGTTAGTGCTGAGTTTTTCTCAGCAGTTTTCCCCTTTAGCAGCCAAAACAAACAAACAAACAAACAAACAAACAAACAAACAAACAAACAAACAAACAAACAAACAAACAAACAAACAAACAAAAATATCACTCTTGGTTACACGACCATAAAATGTAATAAAATGGCCTGATTTTTTTTCTTAATGCATATTATCAACAATTTAACAAATAAAATGAGCAGATGGAGTGGTTTTAGCGTACTCTATTCAGGATCGCAAAGAGGTCAGAACTTTAATATTGAAGCTTTAATTTTTTTTATTTTTTCTTTCTGCCTGTCCCGTTTGGTTCTTTTGCCAACCAGAATTATTGTCTAAAGGCAGCACGGTGGCAGCACGGTGGCACGGTGGTTAGCACTGTTGCCGCACAGCAAGAAGGTCCTGAGTTCAATTCCACCATCAGGCCGGGGTCTTTCTGTGTGGAGTTTGCATGTTCTCCCCGTGTTTGCGTGGGTTCTCTCCGGGTACTCCGGCTTCCTCCCACCGTCCAAAGACATGCAGCTTGTGGGGATAGGTTAATTGGATAATCCAAATTGCCACTAGGTGTGAATGTGAGTGTGAATGGTTGTCTGTCCCTGTGTGTTAGACTGGCGACCTGTCCAGGGTGTACCCCGCCTTTCGCCCTATGACAGCTGGGATAGGCTCCAGCGCCCCCCGTGACCCTGAAAAGGATAAGCGGAAGCGAATGGATGGCAAAGAAAGATGCCCAACGGATTTACTTTACCAAATGGACCATCCCGGCCTTGCTCTATTGGTCTATTTGATTCACCTTTGCTTTTATTGTTTATTTTATTTTATTTTCACTTGCTACACACGGGACAGACATGACTGGGGGAAAGAGAAGGGAGAAAGAAAGAGAGGCAGGGAAAGAAAAACAGCGCGAGAGGAACGGTGATAAAGGCAAAAAAACAAAAACCAACAAAACAAACAGACAGAAAATACATATATCAATCACCTGGATCACCTGTTGAGAAAGATAAAAGAGAAAACAAGCAAAAAAAGAGAGAGCAATATAATAAACAACATCATCGCAACAGGCTGTATCAAGACTAGATTAGATTAGATAAAACTTTATTAATCCCTCGGGTGGGAAATTCGGTTTCCAATAGCACAGCACTGACAGAAGTTGCAGAATGTGAGCAGAGTACTATATATACACATATATAAATACAGAGACACATATAAATAAAATATACAAAAGGGATAAATAGAATAAATAGGAATAAGAATACAAGGGAATTGCACATTTCAAGTATTGAAGTCTATTGCACCGTTGGATATTAACAAAAAGTATTGCACAGTGAAGAGGCACTACAGCTTAGTTGTTCCCCCCTACTTTGTCCTCCTGTTTCCTCTCCCTCTCCCCTCCAGAGAGGAGTTAAACAGTCTGATGGCATGTGGGACAAAGGAGTTTTTAAGTCTGTTGGTTCTTGTCTTTGGGAGAAGCAACCTGCCACTGAACAGACTCCTCTGGTTGTCTATGGCCGTGTGCAGAGGATGCCCAGCATTGTCCATAATTTTTTTAATGTCCTTTTCTCTGCCACTGTCACCAGAGTGTCCAGCTTCATGCTGACCACAGAGCCAGCCTTCCTGATCAGACTAATGTAATCTATTAGATAATTTAATGTATTCAATATGATATTGAATTGTGGCGATTGCTTTATGTTTAATTCTTTGTCTGGACCTCTTTCATAAACTTTGAGATTCCTCTTTCTGGAGATCAGTCGGTCCTGTGCAATAATACAAAACAGACAAGACCACATAAAAGGCTAAACAGCAGTACATGTTCTTACAAATCATTAACTGACCACAGCCAGGATTATAATAATACTGAAACAATGAATGTGAATTCTCCCATAGACTTAAGAATATACTGGGTAGGAATAACACAATTCTATCTTTTAATCAAAGCCTTCTTTACCCTGAGCTGTGCAGGGCATTGTGGAGTTCAGATTTTATTTGCTCATCTGATTTCACATGCATATGAACTTGAATGATATTGTTGTAAAGGCTCACCTTCTAGCACATTCACTTCACCAGATGCACCTTGTTTCTTTTCCTCACATTTGATTGGGTGTGGTGCTTGGCCTTAATTGCACTCACCTGTCACTCGTTATATAAGGACTGCACTCACCTACCCCTCACGAGAGTGTCCAGCTTCATGCTGACCACAGAGCCAGCCTTCCTGATCAGACTAATGTAATCTATTAGATAATTTAATGTATTCAATATGATATTGAATTGTGGCGATTGCTTTATGTTTAATTCTTTGTCTGGACCTCTTTCATAAACTTTGAGATTCCTCTTTCTGGAGATCAGTCGGTCCTGTGCAATAATACAAAACAGACAAGACCACATAAAAGGCTAAACAGCAGTACATGTTCTTACAAATCATTAACTGACCACAGCCAGGATTATAATAATACTGAAACAATGAATGTGAATTCTCCCATAGACTTAAGAATATACTGGGTAGGAATAACACAATTCTATCTTTTAATCAAAGACTTCTTTACCATGAGCTGTGCAGGGCATTGTGGAGTTCAGATTTTATTTGCTCATCTGATCTCACATGCATTAACACATTTAGAAATGAAATTGTCTGATGACATCATTTCGATGAGTTAGGGATTGTGGGGGGGGGGGGAGGCCGGGGGTGGGGGGGGAACGGGAAGGCGGGCGGGCTGGGGATGGTCAGGTGTTTAGGGAGGGTTGTTCTGGGGGATGTGGGGGCGCGAGGGGGGGGGGCTTGCGGGGGGCGGGGTGGAGGGGGGGCGCGGGGGGTGAAAATGAACAGCAGATTAAAAAAACCAAAACATCCTATAGGACAGGCACGTGCAGAGGGGGTGGGGCTAGAGGGGCTTGAGCACCCGCCCCTTTCCTGATGAGTGCCCAAAGTGCCCTTTTGTTGAGGCAACTTTTAATTTTTTTTTATTTATTTATTTATTTATTTTTTATGTGTGTGTGCGTGCGGAGTCCTGTCTGTGCCCCTCAACAATAATATTTAACTATTAATCACAGTTTTGCTAAATAAAAGGATCTGGCTTGCATCAGTCACATGATCACATTTAACCAATGATCGCCCTTGACGGCAGAACGCGCTGGTTACGAGCCGGGAACGAGCTCACAAAGAGCACGCGCATTTTTTGCGGTCCGGAGCTGTAGGAGAAACACAAGTTAACTCAGAGACACAGACTGATGCGACAAAACCAGTAAGTAGGTGTACAGCGTACACTGTAGTGTGTAGCACACCAGGAGTATTAGCTTATTACGTACACGTTGGTAAGTTGTCTTGTTGCAACTGACGAACTGAAACAAACGAGCGTGCTGTGTGTGCAACAGCGCGACAAACATTACCTGTCCTTTTATTAACTGCACAAGTAGTGCTGGTCATAGCTGCTGGCTACCTGTGTAAGGCTGTCATGGGTCTGTAGCTCTGTCACCGTTTTAGGGAACATATTTAGTTTTAAAGTAAGTTACGGGCTTTTCCTGCCTTTCTGGAGGGATTATATTTCACTAAAAAACGATCTAATATGCATGTCCACATAATTATGCATTATTATAATTATAATATATTAAAAAACACACGCTGTATTTTAAAGAACATACATTAAGAAGCAGATTATATTAGATTTATATTTTAAATAAGACAAAATTTGGATTTTACAGCAGTAAAATTATTGTATCTCTACAGTTTAAAAATGTAATAAGCTTTGCCCCTGCACAGAGTGGATAGTGAAACAAATGGAATCATCATAATGACATTATTTCATATTTATTACTTCCCCCTCCTCATTGCTTTATTATTGTAGCTCTAGTAATAAATAATAATGTAAGGATTCTGGATCAGCACCATGATGCCCATAGTATATACAGTATTCTGAAGAAGGTCTAAAATGTCACTGTGTGTGCGTGCATGTGTGTGTTTTATTTAGATGGATTTTTAAAAAAAATATTACTCATGATATAACATTGTCCAGACATGGCTGGTAAGGACATGAGGAGGAAACAGTAGGAGCTGTGTGAGGCTACTAAAGGCAGTGCTATAACATTTTTCTGTCATCATTTTATTATAGATTAAGTGCAAGAGTTGTTAGGTGTGGATAATTAGATTATAGTTTATTGCAATAGCAAGTTGTGCCTTGTTCTCAGATAGACAGCAAGTGGAGAGTGATATATGAAATGATGGGATGGAAGGAAGAAGAGAAGCAAAGAGTGATTCACAGGCAGAGCCGAGTTTATGTCACAGTTTTTCGTTGCCTTATGGTTCCAAGCGCTGTCACCAATCTTTGCATTTTGTTATT
>NW_024582392.1:3238270-3299095 GCF_018398535.1 Haplochromis burtoni
ATCTCATGACACTTGTTTAATCAGCTACCATCTCTCCTGTGGACTTTTTAATGTCTACAGTCTCAGATCAACACAGCCCAGCCCTTCCCATATTAGATTCTTGATGAATGTGTGTTGTTGTTATTCAGCCTGGTTCAATGTGCCCCTTTTTAACTTTGAGCACCCGCCCCTTTAAACCTCTCTGCACGGCCCTGAACATCTAACTATCAAAACAATTTTTCTTGTGGATTTAAGGAAGATTTTTTATAACTTTATTTGAAATTGTAAAGTGCACTGTTAGTCATTCCAGTTCAGTTTGTACAGTAGACATACAGGGCAAATAGGAGTGGATTTCGGGAAAATAAAGAGACGTACTCTAAAAACGATGACGAACGATCCAGTGTAACGCGGTGATTGGCTGATCGGCCTGCGACTCAACCGAGTTCTCCGGAGACGGAAGGGGCGGGACAAGGCGTTAGAGGCGGGGTACAGTGGAATTATCATGGCGGGATGCATGAAAATCATAAACGGTTTTATTTCAGCAAACGCTAGATTAATGGTTCTTGCGGTGCTCCTTATGTGTTTACCTCAAATCTCACAACAGGATACGGGTAAGAAGCGGTCTTGTGAAGCAGAAACATACACCGCGAGTTACACGGGGGCATATTTCGAACTGGTTTTGCTCAGGCTAATTATTGTTAGCTTGTGTTCAGTCTTTGAGTCAGTGAGACCGCAGAAAGGTTATTGTATGGTGAACATTGGTGGCTATTTTCTAAGATTCCTACATCTTGATTATTCCCTGGCTCCGGTTGTGTGTTCGTATAAATAATAAATTAGACTAAACATTATTTATGCAGCTCTTTCAGATTTGTTAGGTTTAAATTTGTCGAACCGAAACCCTAGAAACCTGCATGAACTTGCCCGAAAAGAGGTTTCAGTTAACAACTTGAATGCTTAGCCTATAATTTAAAGTAAATGCAAATTATTATTAACTCTGTCCCGAAACGGAAATATTTCCTGAGAAAAACTGAGTAAACAATGAGAGTTCAAATGTGTTCTGGTCAAAGGTTATTCTTGCACAAACAATATTGCTTATAAGGTACAATGGCAGTTGCAGTCTTACTATTTATTGGCATGCATCCCAGGTGAAGAACATGAAATAACTAATCTGCGGGATGGTGACGAGTATGTCATGTCAGGATCCAACCGGTTCTGTTACAGAAACACCGTATTGCCAACCTGGAGGCAGACATGGACAAGAATTCAAGTAGGTGAATCTGCCAGCCCACAACTGGTAAAATACTGAAATTTCTTTCTTTCTTTCTTTCTTTCTTTCTTTCTTTCTTTCTTTCTTTCTTTCTTTAAAATCATCCCTCAGTTTGGGTATGTTAGTGGTCTAATGTAATCTACTCTAACATACTTCAAATTTTATTTACAGCTTGACAGTCAGCTAAAAAGAGCCTCTGGATTAAATTTGTGAGTGATATAATATTACCAATATCTGACAGGTCAAAGTGTGGAGTTCAAAGGTGTTTAAGGTGGACACTGTGGAAGGTGAGGAGGAGCTGCAGGAGCTTGATCGCTTCAGTTTTTGGGGCTGGTTCCAGAGCCTGCTGCGAGAGAAGCACAATGAGACTGTTATTAACGTCAGCCTGTTCAGCAAGAAGACATGCTTCAAGGTTGATCCTATTGGCAATGCGCAATACACTGTCAAACCCATTCGCAGTAAGTGGGATGGGGGTATGGAATAAAACAAATTTGCTGGTTATTGGCAGTTAAAATATGGGTGTTTTACTGTTCTTCATTCCCTTGCAGAGTTTGATATATATCTATTCTCGTTATTCCTCGCTGGAGCATTGCTGTTTTTCTTTGCAGACTCACTCAGCAGGTAATTTTTTCTCATGGACTAAAGTTTCTTTTTCAGGTTTGTTGGGTTTATCATAGTAATTGATATATTTTTTTCACCACCTGTATGAAGGAGTCAGGCTTTCTTCTATTCTGCCGGTATGAGCACTGGCATGATTGCCTCTCTCATAATCCTCTTTTTCATTCTGGCACGCTTTTTACCAAAGGTAAAGTTTTTAATTTTTATCCAAAATCCAAGTTTTTAAAAAATATTGAATATCTCTAATATGTTTGATATTTATACCATTTGTGTTTGTTCCTTCACACAGAAAAGCCCCTTTTATGTGTTGATAGTTGGAGGCTGGTCATTCTCTGTGTACGCAATCCAGCTTGTGTTCAGGAACCTCAGCATTATTCTTCGAGAGCACTGGCATGTGGCATTAGGTACAGACTCTTCATGGACAGGTTGTGACTAGCTGATAACTGAGGACCAAAGCAAATATCCTAATATTTAAAAAAAAAAAAATTGTGTTGTCAGTGTTAATCTAGTTAAAATGACGTTAACGCCATAACTGCATTAACGCGGCAAATCTCTGTTAACGAGTTATCACAGATTGCTGGACGGTGCCAACATGTTAAAAGGGGCGATCCGCAGTGACTCATTAACAGAGATTTGCCACGTATATACACACATACATATATTTTTACAGCTTCTGATTATTCCGCTAATCAAAACTTAAAGTGATAGATAATTAATCAGCCATAAATTTCTATCTGTGCGCTTAACCTTATAAAAATCAAGCATTATTTTTGAATTATTTAGGGTTTTAGACTGTTAAAAATATAACCTAAGCAACAAAGCAGCTCGTCGGTCATGGAGGAGTTTTCACTTGGGTCCATATGTTCTTTTGGTAGTGATGCACTTGTCATTGTTATCACCCCACTGGGCGGGTGGGGTAGGTGAATGCGAGAACAAGGCAACATACGAATGTAAACATTGATATGATAGCTGTATCTACCAAAAATCTCAGATAAGTTTGAATCTCAGTGACTTCAACCTCAAGGGCAAGGTCAGAGGTCAAGTTTTCTGAAAATCTTGTGAATGTTAATAATTTGAGCACAAGATGATGTAGGATTGGGAAATATTTGTATCTACTATGAGGCTGAGGGGTTGCACTGGCGGCTACCAGTATTTTGTCATTTTGCAGCTGCAAAATCAGTGACTGTTTGATTTTAAAGCAAACGATCACTATGTGATTGAAGTAGGGACTTTAAACTTTAATTCATGGAGTTTAAGAAAACTATTGTTTTAACTGTTTAGAAATTACAGCAATTTTTATTTGCATTTCCCCATTTTCAGAGGCTTAGAAGGAATTGGACAAACTAACAAAAATAAAAAATATATAACAATTTTGTATAATACTTGGATGTTTCATGAACCCATGGGGGGCACCAAATGCTGTGTTTCTTCCCTTAAGATGTTCCGTTCGATCTTTACTGCAGCAGTCTCCAGTTGCTGCTTGTTTGTCAGTTTTTTTTCTTCAGTAACTAAAATTATGGTCTTTTAATTTGAAATCAGGTGACTGATGAATATCTAATTTCTTTGTGTTGAAAAACTTTTGCTGTGGGGCACTATCATTTTAACTGAAGATCTGTCTTACCAGTTTCTGAGCAAAAAGGAAAACCCTTTACATTCAGAAATCATCTTGCTACATCTATCAACAATCACAGCATCAATAAACACTAGTGACCCAGTTCCATTGGCAGCCTCTGCAAGTTCTTTTAAATGTTTTGTGACACACTGACATCTGGCTTTCTTTTTCTGGAATGTAACCTGCGGTTTGCTCCTTGTTGTTGAAACTGTTTGCTTGGTCAATAATCCAATTACTTCATAGCATTTGAAAATGGGAAATTGTATAAAAATGGCTGTAAGTGTAAAACTTTGTTCTAAAAGTAAAGCATATGGGCATTTGGTACATAACTTTGCAGTGATTTAACTATTTTTAATGCAGTGTAAAAACATCTCTCTCTCTCTCTCTCTCTCTCTCTCTCTTTGTTTGCTTGTTTTTTTTGGCAGGTTATGTAGCAATTGTGGGATTCATCAGCTTTGCTGTGTGTTACCGTTATGGCCCTCTGGTTGATGAGAAGAGCATTAACATCCTGTCGTGGACCCTGCAGCTCTTTGGTCTGCTCCTGGTTTATTTAGGAATTCAGATTCAGCAAGTTGCCTTCGCTCTTATTGTAGCTGCTTTGTTTACCAAAAACCTGGGGTACCCAGTCTATCTGCTGGTTGCTGCATGGAGGTATGCATTTTAAAATGCTGACACAAGGTGGCGTAAGAGCACAGTGTACTGTGGATAATTGTTCCTCAGGCAGTATAATCTGACTTCTGTGGTAAACACACACTTAGTTTCACAGAATAAATGAAGAAAAACACTTTTCTATTGCATGTTCTTAACACGGTAAATTATTTTATGTGAACTGCTGAACCTAAAAGTAGTGATACTGTGCTTGTTGTAGAATAAAGAACAATAGTCATATTAAGTTCATATAATATGGATTTATTTAAGCCATGAAAATACTCTTTTTGCAGAAAAATCAAGCAGTACATCCACTGGAAGCCACAGCCACGACGCCTGCTGACTGAGGAGGAGTATCAGAAGGAAGCTGAGGAAGAGACTCGGCGGGCTCTGGAGGAGCTGCGGAAATATTGTAACAGCCCAGAGTTCAGCCCGTGGAAGACAGTCTCTAGAATTCAGTCTCCAAAAAGGTGGGTTTTATGCTCGTACATTTGTCATTTGCTAATTAAGCCAATTTTGGCTTAACTTCCCCCTAATCCTAAAATAAAGAGAGGAGTGTTATATCTACTAATTGTTTTCTGATTCAGTTATGTTTCTTATAAAATAATTTATTTTAAGTTTTCATTTTTATTATTGCCTTGCAACTTTCTGAAATCATCTATACAAAACTAATGGGAGACTCAATATTGAACAATATTGATCACCAATAGCTGACTGCTTTAGACACTGTTTATAATACAAACACCCCTTAATTACACAGTAAATTGCTGTAACCATATTTTTTTAAGATCATTTCTAAAATCTGTAAAAAAAATATCTGCAATACAAAGACTGCAATAAATCAGCTAATGTCACAAATTTTAGGCTTCTTGTCTGGATAAATGACAACCATTAAAATTGCTACTTTATGCCAGAAACATTACAAATATTGCTAAAATCATATAAGAACTTTCTATCTAGCTTATTTATCAGTAAGCCTTTTCTGCACTGCTTGTGCAATAATGTTTTAAACAACAAACCTGGAGGAAGAACATTTGAAAAACCCACTTTACAGACACCAAAGTAATGATTTGAATCAAACAGCATTTGCAGAAACTGCTTTAGTTCATGGTTTCTGCTGAGTGATTCATTTTCCCAGTATGCATATTCAAATGCACTTTATGAATGATATCTTTTGTTTTTCCTCACTTATCTAGAAGAAAAACAAGCAAAACAGTATTTTCACTTTGAAACACCTATCTGTCAAATGATCTTCATTGGTTTTGCTGTCTAAAGGGGCGTCACTAAATCTATGACCTAAACTTCAGTAAGAATGTGCGACATTTCTCATATCTTAACATTACTTCCGATATATCGTGCCACAAAACTTTCTATGTAATCCAGTCATGACTGGCAAACACTCACACTACATTTGCAATTTTGAGTCAAGGGTTTAAATACAAGGTACATTGGTAGCCTGTCCTGTGTAAAATGTAAATAAATAAATGAATAAAGATCTGAATGCAGTGATTATAAACCATTATTGTATTTACAGAGCATGGAAAAATCAAGTATTTAAACATTTTAATGTCTGGGACATTTCAGTATTTCGTGAAATAAAATGCATGTCTCAAGAAAGTTGAGATGGGGCAAAAAAAGGCTGGAAAAGTAAGTGGTACTTTAGGATTTGGCAACTAATTAGGTTAATTGGCAACAGGTCCTGTCAGAAACAGGAGGTTGACATTAATAAGGGATAACTAGCGTGTGTGTGTGTGTGTGTGTGTGTGTGTGTGTGTGTGTGTGTGTGTGTGTGTGTGTGTGTGAGAGAGAGAGAGAGAGAGAGAGAGAGAGAGACATGTATAACAAAGACTAAGTATTGCAGCATGCTTTGGTTCAGTTTTGGTCCACGATGTCGTCATGCTTACCCACAGGTTTGCTGATTTTGTCGAAGGCTCCCCACACTTGATGCCTAACGAGGTGTCCGTCCATGCTCAGGAATACGGTTTTGGAGGATCTTTCTTTGAGGATGAACTCTTTGATACAGACGACGAAGATGACAACGATATTGTACCTGTGATGAAACCAGAGTGAGACGCCGCAGTGTTGGAAACAAAAACACTTATTACTGCCTTTCAGAAAGGTGATGGGAGACCCAGACTGACTTTTAAATGGCTTCTTTGGAGGCGGGATTAGCGGCATCCCTGAATTCCAGGATAAAGAGCCATTTTGTATCACCACAGGCAAAGTAAACAAAGTACTGTCAAAGAATGTGTAATACTTCTTTATTTCAGGGAATTAAGATTTCTGTTGAGAGGTTTAAAGACAGTGAAAGCTGAGACTTGCATGTTTCTTTGTGCCCAGTTGTGGCCCAGACAAGTTTTCAGTTTTCTAAACATATTTTGTTTACAGCCTTTGGCTCTAATTGGATTTTCTGCTGTGGAATGTAATGAGATTATGCTTGTAGATCACTATTACCAGTTATTACTGTAGTTTCCTGCTTGGGAAGAGAAAGAGATGTCATTTTTTAAATTTGACTTATTTCATTCATTTTAAACAAAAGCCATCAGTAGAAGTGTCCCCAAGTAATGTCAGCATGGCTTTATCATATGCCTTTGATGCAAAAAAAAAAAAGAAGTTATTTTTCTTGTTTAGTGTCGGTTGACACAATTGTCATGTCAAGCACCTTTATTTTTGCAAAGTAAAGACTCTGTAGTATCAGAGAGACAAGTTCAAGGATGCAATGAACTCTTATTAGCAGCATCTGGCATCAGTGGGAGGAAGATTTCGAGGGGCCAAGTTCGGGCTGGATGAAAATGAGTAATGCAGTAACAATACTTATTTATCATATAAAACATTTTGTTGTGTTGCGCTTGAACAATCCTTCCATCACACCAACACATGACGTGTCATCATTAATGACATATTACCATATGTAGGTAAAGCCCCCGGTCAAACAGGCCTCTAGAAGGGAAAATTGTGTATTCCCTAATGCCAGATACCTGTGAATGTAAAATTTGAATTTTAGTCATCTAGCAGTGACTAGATGTTACAAGGATTTGGGGTCACTCGCAGGGGAATAAAGCGGCCTTTTTAAAAAAAAAGAAAAGAAAAAAAAAAAGCAGGCATAATGTAAGCATTCAGTTATATGGTGTGAGTGTGGATTATAATTCTTGATTATTTAGGTTGTGCTACTGTCTTTCTTGGTTTACTTCTATTCACTTTTGTTTAGTAGGTGGCCTTTCTACCAGCTCTATCCCCGTCCTGGTACAGAGCCAGTTCTACCTTGATGCCTTTTAGGAAGCAACCCACATTTCGGTTTGAATTTGGTCACAGCAGTTTTGTGGTGCTGTGTTGGTGCCAGGTTTGTTTGGTGGTCTGGTCAAAATGCCACGACTTCGGTGAATGAAATTAGCATGGGAATCTTTTAAGAGGACCTGCTTGTTTTAATAAAATACTTCTTTTCCACCAATTTGATGTCTGAGCCCAATTCTGTCCTGCTTCTTTTTGACAACCAGGTCACATTTCAACAGGTTTAACAACGGATTTACTAAAGATCGGATCATTTTTTGAAAATAAAATCAGGTAGTGGATTGCACCTGGCAGGGCTTTTCTGTGTCGAGTTTGCATGTTGTCCCCGCACTCCAGCTTCCTCCCACAGTCCAAAGACATGTAGTGGTGTTGGGTTAACACTAGTTAACCTGCCTGCTGTTAGCCCCGCAGCAGGCTGGTGACCTACCCAGGTTGTAGCATATTTTGCTCTGTGGGTAGCTGGAATGGGCTCCAGCCCCTCAGTCACCCTGAATTGGATAAGTAGATTCTATCTGTAAATCATTGATGCTTCTTTTGGTAACTCCTGTCATAGCAGCAAACCCACTTTGCAGACAACAATGGAGTGATTTGAATCAAACAGCATTTGCAGAAACTGTTTTTGTTGTTTCTGTCGAGTGATTCATTTGTCCAGTATGCAGATTCAAATGTACTTTAGACACGATATCTTCTGTTGTTCCTCACTTATCTAGAAACAAAACAAGCAAAACAGTATTTTCAGTTTGAAACATGCATCTTTCAAATGATTTTCGCTGGTGTTCGCATTTAAAGGGGCATCTTTAAATCTGTTAAAATATGACCTTAACTTCAAAGAAACCACCACTCAGCTGTAAAGTAAGAATGTGCGACCTTTCTCATATCTTCGCATTACTTCCGACATATCGTGCCACACAACCTTCTATGTAATCCAGTCATGACTGGCAAACACTCGCATTACATATGCAATGTTGAGTCAAGCGTTTAAATATACGGTACGAATCTTCAAGGTTTTACTAAGTTCACAATAAACTGAAAGTGGAAACAGAACAGGGAAAAACTGCAGTGGACCTAACTTGCTGTTAAAGCCACACAGTGTTATCTTCAATCAGGCAGCTTTAAGTATACGTTAGAGCTAAAACATTGTATTCATTCTTTCTCTCCCACTCTCTAGTTTCAGTGAACCATTTCTGATGTATTGGGGACATTTTGACATTTAAACCCGACTGCCCTGTGCATTCCATCTCTGGCTTCTTTACATTATACGTCTGCCCTCACAACATTTGGAGACAGGGAACAACCCAAATACCACTTTTGCAAATGATTACACTCGATTACACAACTCTTTGAAACAGCTGACGTTATTTGCATGTGTTTCCCAGGCACTGTTTGGCAGTGTAATCACATTCACACGTCGCTCTTTTTTTCTTTTTTAACTTCCCCAAAGAACGTCACAAACAGGGAAACCTCGCTGCAATGCAAACGCGACCACGGTGCATGTGGAAGGGGGAGAATCCCTTGGATATACGAGTATATTGCAATCTCTGTGATGGCCCCCACATGGCTGCTTCATGTAAAGTGTCTGGATTTCCCCGGAGCTTGTACACTGACCTACAATTGATCATTTATAATAGAGATTTTGGCAGGATTTGATTCCTGCACACCTCTGTACAATGGGATTTTGCACTTTTCCCACTAGATTCTGTGAAATAAAGATAACCCTGCTGTTGAATCAAACATTACATGATTATGTTTATCATGGCAAAATGTTTATTATTATTATGGGCATGTAAATGCATGCTGCATGTTAATCCTTCATAGTAAATTAAGAAAAAGAAAACTTTCAAGTGCCATTTGCAACATGAATCAAAAATATTCATTTACATTCATGACAACAACCAACATCTGTAGAAAAGCTACATGTGAAAGCAGTGCAGTTATAAATATGCTCTTTCTCCAAGACAAGAGCAAACATGTCTGGCCTTTACATCGGGAATGTCATCGTTTACTTTGATTAAACAGCAGCAGTGCATTTACTTTCACCAGGCTGCAAGCAACTTTCATGTAATACTCCAAACAATGTGTACATGTTCAGACCATTTAAACAGATTTTCTTCTTTTGCAGCCTCTAAAATTGAAACAGTCCAGTGTTGAAGTTTAAAATCCAGTGTTGTGTCAGTACTTGTTGATCCCAAATATCCGTACTCCATGAAACTGAGGCAGCTTTGGGAGGAGGACGCTAAGGAGCGAGCACGTGTTGATGAGGAAATGCGTAGGATCGTATTTTGTGTAGAAACTTGCAAGAATATATCTGTAAAGAAAGAGAGTGAGAGAAAGAAAGCATCAACATGAATTCTTCAGGATTATAACACACACACAAATACATGATAAAACAAAAGTACATGACACACAGAAAGTTCAGTCTGAGAATATTTGGCTTTAGCTTTTCAGTTTTTGGCCAACCTCAATCCCAGAAACTCATATTCATCACAACAATTTTAAACAAAATTACAAATCTAAAAACAAAAAGAAAAAAACAAACTTCTGGAACCAAAGCCAAAAGAATTATCATTGGATTCAACCTATAAAAGGGGATCATACAAGTTTAACCTCTACTATAAAAATCATATATATATATATTTAATATATATGTTTAAAAAAAACTGCATTTATTATAAATGACCTCTCATGCCCCATCGTCCATGCCTTCACAGCCCACACTTTGGGAATCACCGGCCTACGTCTATCACCTCAGACCTTTTCCTCTTAGTTTCACTGAACCTCAGTAGCGGTGGTTAGCATGAATGAATACATGCAAATTGCTTTTCCCGAGCGTCCCTAACTATGGTTTTGAAATCCAAAAGGAAAAAAAAAAAAACAGTCACAGAATAAAACAGGGGATTTAACAGTGAGTTGACAGATTTGTTTGCTTTCACTTGCTTTCACTACCATCCCTGCTGGCTTACTAATTTGCTCAACTGCAGTCAAAATTATATTGAAACTGGTGTACTTTTTTACTTTTACTCTTTGGAGAACTATTAAACTGCCAAATCTTTTATTTATTATAAAAGCAGACTACTTTTTAATTTAATTACTTTACAGAAACACATGTAGGACTCATGTTGGCTAAAGAACATAGCAAAGTTTAACTTTCTATCCACTGATAAGGGCAACGGGTAATTCTTGGGGTAGCCAGTCGCTATTTGGGCTGATATTTCTGTTTCTGTCGGCTGATCACTGTTAACAAATCCTTTAAAAAGCGGTTAAAAGCCTAAATTGTTGTCAAATAACATACAGCAGTTATGCAACCTTTACATGTTAAATTACTCATCCTAATGAAAGTGAAACTGTAAGCTATCTGTGACGTTCTGTTGTGAACAGTGTATGTACTTACAGAACAATTGGTGAGATGGTAAGAAATTTGCGTGAAGATGTGAACTGGACGCCGTAATCCATCTGTTCCCAGTGTGTGAGCAGACGGGCTTTGCCTTGGTCTGGTGTTTCAAAGGGAGTGCCCTTCACTGTGTGCAGAAACAGGTACATCACCTGCGGAGGAGACATAACAACAGTCATCTACAAACATTATCAGGGGGAAGAAGAAGTAATACTCAATGCAAGTTCAAGTGCAACAACGAATCAAGGAGACATTTCAGTCACTGCCCGGAGAGCTGATGTTTTCATTAACCCTGGAAGTGACCCAACAAATTTTCCCAGCTCTGACATGTAAGAGCAGTATTGTGGAGAGCAAAATTACCTCCCCCAGGTGCAAACCACACTGAAGGTATAAACCGTGGGAAAAGAAAAACAACATACATTTTGTCTGATGTGCACTGCAAAACTGGTGGTTTTTTTGGTTTTGTTTTTTAAAGAACAGCACTTCCCTGAGATATTAAAACAACAACTAATACACTTTCAACAACAGCAGCAAGATTTGACCTTTCTAGTAGCAGGAAATCTAATGCCACACAGTAAAGTTACATGTTTTCTTAAAGCATATTAAAATATTAGATGTAAAATATCTCGCAAGTAAATTTTTTAGTTTTCTTTCACAATATGCTGTATAAAGTACTGTAAATAATGGAAATTGTACCAGCGAAATGCATGTAAACTTAGTACTAAGTAAATACTTTCTTTTATTGATCCCCTTCACTCTTAACCCTGTAATGCAGAGTGCATCACATTTGAATTCTTTCATATCTCTTTATCCATCACACATCATCAGTGTGATGGATAATCCTACAGGGATCGGAAAATGCCAGGTGTAGTAAAAAAAATATCCAAATTAAAACTCATAATGCACATTTTTAACTCAGCTTTGTTTTAAATTCTCAGAAGAATCAATAAAGACTCCAGTTTCAAAACGATTGAATATTCTGGCAAGTACTTAATGGTTCGGGCTTTACAGCGATAAATAATTTGTTTTTGTTGCGGAAACATCCACAAACTATGTATAAAAATTGCAACAATTCCTAAACAGTTAATGCAGTTTTCTGGAACCCCAGAAAGTCTGCACTTCAATCACTGTTTGAGTTCAAATCCACTGTGATAGTGTACAGAGAAAACTACAAAAACTGAGTCTTAACTCAACAAATTATGGACCTAACTGTATTAATTTATAAAACTATAAACAGATGAGAAGACATAAGCTTACAATTTAGAAGTAAAACTCATTTAAGCAGCAAATTGGTGAAAATTAAAAAAAAAAAAAACAACTGTACACGATTTGAATTTAGCATATCAAAATCAAAAAATTTTTATCTCTGAAGCAGACGACTTCTGATAAACTGTTTAGCACTGTTATGAACAACCAAGATCATGGTACTTCACAAAGTTGTACTTTTCTCATTAACTCTGGACACCAGCACGCTTTACTGATATTGGGGGAGGGAGGTGTTAAGGAAAGTAGTGCTGTGTGCTGATCTGCAGATTAAATGCAAATGAAAGCGTGACCACAATTTCAGTTTCTTTTCACCTGAAAACAGATAAACCGATATTTTACGACACATACGCACCCTACAGTAAAACAGACAATGCCACCTTTCAGCATGTAAAATGGAATAACATCCCAGGATCACGCAATATTGTTAGGCGGGGGTGCCACACAAAAACATGTCAGCACAAGTCATGATAAAACTGAAGAAAAGCTGATTAAATATGCAAGTGTCCACTGTCTTCGACGTCATATACCAAAAGGTTTTACTGTCATCTATTTGTCAGTTTAGTGTAATAGCATTGTTTAATACTGTGATGTTTTTATGATCTCACAAAATATAGAAGCTAAATTATGAATTAATCAGATTAGATTCTGATATTATCTGTATCTATACCTGTCACCTGCTAGACTGCTAGACTACAAATACTAGCAACTGCCAGTGACAACGCTCAGACTCCTAGTACACAACTATTGTATCAACTTAAAAATCCTATGTCGACTTGTCCCACAGTTATCAGTCGTGTCCAAATTCATGGGCTGCATTTGTAGGCCGATTACATCACAGCGACGCGACGAAGGCTGTCCAAAGTCGTACACTCCTCCGAATGCAACCGACAAATGAGTCCTCCTTTTCCCAGAATTTAAAGGATGGGTCAGGTGTATCCTTCGTGGCCCACCATATCCCAGAATTCATAGCGCGGCCCAGCCAATTCCAGTTATAAAACAAATGGCGGCTACTAAGTTTTTAATATTACTCTTATTACTCTGGGTCACAAAATAAATGTTCAACATATTTTCAGGCGAGAATGTGGGTCTGTAAACTTCAAATATCTGCTCGGTTTATCAAGACATTGCATATTTGCAAAAGTGCTCTGACGTTTTCAGAGACGTCTGTTATCCACCAGCTCGATAGCTAGCCGGGAGCTCGAGGGTCACTAGAGCCGCCGAGAGCCGCAAACTCCCGGCAGATCATTTTTCAGATTATCGCGGTCTTTCGCTACTCAGGTTAAACGTAATATATAAGTCACTTAGATAACCTAAAAATGTTCTTGTTTGGCTTTTTTCAGTGTTTTATTTGTTCGTGAGTAAATCGGTTTGGCTGAGATTAAAGTTATTAGATTACATAAAATAAAACTTTATTAATCCCCCAGGTGGGTTCCTCCTTGGTTTTCACACAGCTGAATAAATGTCAAACCAAAAACTGATTAAACAGAAGCGTGAGATGGTCGAGAATTTACACCAGTGTCCTGTTATATTTTAGATAGCAAGGAGCAGATGGTCGAGTTTATTAGACTCCACCGAGACAGCGTTGACACAAATCTGAAGGCTAGACCGTCCAATTTCACAGCCGTTTACTTCCGGCCTACCTGACCTTCTGAGGACCTGGCCCACGTAGACCGCGAAGGGCGGGTCCTCAGGAGGATGCAGCCCATGAATTTGGACACGACCATCATGTTCAGAAGACTCTCAGAAAACTTGACCTCTGACCTGTAAGTTGAGGTCCCTGAGATCTGAACTTGTCAGAGATTTTTAGTAGCTACACCATCAATTTGAAGCTCTCGAGTTATCACATTCACAGACGTGCCCACGCTGCCTGCCCATCCGGAAGCCCATCAACCTTTTACGGCTGAAAGGTAAAAACTGAAACTAAGTGTGGAAAAAGATTTTAGTTAACTGAAATAAAAACTGAAACTAGGCTCATGAAAAAAAGAAAAATGAACTGATGAACTGCATGAAAATGTTCATTTCTACACAGCACAGCTGTTTAGGCTTTACTAACCAGATTGTGGATGACGTTAGTTAGTGTCCAGACCAGCGGGACAGTGAAGAAAGGGATGCTGAGCAGGACAATGTGTAAGACGACAGTGAGCAGCAGATAGGTAAGCCATATCCCTCTGCTGTTCATCACCCGTGTGTTGGGATTTACCTCGCTGTGAGCGACGCCCACATTCATCTAGAAAAGGAAAGAAAATGTAAATGGAAAAAAACCAAACAAAAACCCACATGCTTCAGAAGCACTGAAATGTAAACATTTGACCCCACAGAGTTCCAGCTTCGAGACGTAAGCAAGCAGAAACTTGGACAATTTAAACAGTAGTAATTTTATAACAGTGGCTAATTTCAGTTGCTTTTTGTTTTGTTGCTGTATTGCGAATCATCTTTTTACGTTGCATTTTATTATTTTATTTAAATTTTCATTCATTTATCTCCTTTATTATATTTTACAGAACTTTTTTCTCTTAGGTCATTTTTATATTTTTGAGCTCATCATATTGTATTTATTTTTTTCAGCTAGTCTACTTTATTTATGCTATTTTATTATAGATTTTGTTTAATGGTTTGGCTTGTGTAACACAGGAATTTCCAGATATTTGGGATACCTAATGTAAATCTTATCTTCACATCAACATGCCAATTAGCAACAAAGGTATCTGTTTATGCAACAAAAGCTTCAAAAAGCTTTACATTACAGCAGTGACTACAACCTTTGCACGCAAGCTCAGTACATTGTTTGTTCCTGAGTTTTGCTTGCTGTACCTTTCATATAGACAACAATAACGTCAAGATCTTGATCTGCTCTGCAGCTAAAAGGAAGTTAAATCAGTAAATAATACTTTTAATTTATTCTGGGCCATTCCATGAAAAAAAACCAACAACAATCCCATGTGACCTGTCAGAATCAGCTGGTTTTTTTTCTTCATTTTGTACAATCACTTTAGTACATTTCGTGCAAAATGTTACTTTCATACTATCAACATTTTCCAAGTTACAGCAGCATGAAGTATGCTAAGTAGGGAGAGAGATGAAATCCTTATTTTAATTCAAATTATTTTTGTATATTTTATAACTTCTTCAATATAAGAGATAAAATTACACACCAATTAAAAAGTACAAAATGTTTACCCTCCCACTATGTCCTCTATGACCTCCAAGGGTCTGTGACTGTTTTAAATGCTTTCATAATATGCTTAGATTATTTTAGAAAGATATTTTGCTGATTTTGAGGAGGTAAGGGGTGGGTCCATATTTTTTCATGGAAATGTTTTCTGTCATGTTAGCTACTCATTTCATTCATATAAAAAGAAGCAGGGCTATCAAAACTAATTTTAGTTCATCAGTGCAGGACTGTGCAAACTGTATGTGACGCAATCTTGCAAATATAGCACTTATAATGTGGGAAAATCCCCCACACAATTAACTGAATCTAATAATATTAAGCCCAGTCAACTTCATACAGGTAACAAGTAGGGCTGTTCGATATAACGATATATATCGGATGATGATATAAAAACGTCTATGTTTCATTTTACGCTATCGTTTGTTTCGTGGTGTCGCAAAATAAACTGTTTACGGCAATATTTTTTCACCGTTTTGATGGTCCCTGTAGTGGCTATATTAATTTCTTAAAGTTCTCTCTTTCTCTTATATTTAATATAACCACACTACAGACCGACAAGCGCATGTTTTTATGTTGTGGTTAGCAACAACGACGGTAACACCATCGCGTGTCTACGTGTTTATGTACCACATAAACCTTTCACAATAAAGCTCAAGATCCTGTTGAGACTTTTCAAAATAAACTGAATCACGTGAAAGAGCAGATTATTTACGGATGAGAAGTAAAAAAGAGCCGACAGGTGCTAAAAAATAAACCTTAGACTCAAACGTTAGAACAGGCTTTTCCCCGCAGCACGCTGTGTAATAAATACTCACAAAGAAAACGGCGGCTGTTACAACTTATGTCTAAAAATGTATCTTTCATGCATCGGTTAAAACACTCGTCTCCAGCTACATGACGCGCAGCTGGAAACACTTCAAGCAAGTCGAGCTGACCGAGATTCACAGAATTCACAGAAAATGTTACATTTTTGTGATTTATATCGTTATCGGACGATAGAATTCTTATATCGGGATATGAGATTTTGGTCATATTGCACAGCCCTAACTGTGGTCACATACAGGTAACAAGTATAAACTTTTCAATTAGAAGTTACTTATGGCATCGAAGAACAAGAACAGCCTAATAATGTGTAAAGAAGCTTATCTGCTTATCTTATTAACACTTTTTTTCTCCCTGCCTTTGAAGAGATGCTCTGTGAAATTATTTTGTTTTAGTGGACACTCATTAATTATTTCCTTTTACTGGAAGTAAGCTAGCTCACTTACAGTAGCACTGGTAAAAAAAAAGTTTTTCGGTCATCTCAGAGAAGCCAATATCTCAACAATGACTCAAATCCACAAGCTTCAGGTTATCGGTTATCTGTTGAAACCTCTGAAATCAGTCTTTTTCAGGTTGTATTATATCTAGAACTGGCTATAACCCACCAAAGTGTAGAAATCCCCCCTGTGGGAGGCATTTAATTGGGGGAAGTCCCTCTTTCTTGAAGTCTAAATTTCAAGAGGTGGTTTATGGCCCCTATACAGCCCAATCTGATCTGAAACAAGATAGACCACTACAAACAAATTATACATTCATCATCATCCAAATGTTCCTCTTTGTTTAAGCTGTAAAAAGTCCTGAAAATGCTCACATTATATGAACTATTCACATACAAAAACCCTTCACTTGGTTTCACTTTATTCATGTACCATTCACTTTATTAGGCACACCTTTCGAATACTGGTTGGACCCCTTTCACCTTCAGAACTGCCTTAATTCTTTGTGGCTTAATTTCAGCATGGTGCTAGAAAATATTCCTCAAAGACCTGAGTTCATACTGACGTGATGCTTCCTGCAGTTGCTGCAGATTTGTCAGGTGCATATCCATGATGTTAATCTCCATTTTTTTACCACATCCCAAAGCTGGTGTTTGCATTGAGATCTGGTGACTCTGTTGGAGATTCTTTTCAGCTTTTCTGGAAGCAGCTATCAGAGGAGGGGTACATTCTCTTTTGCTTATGTCATTTAAATGATGCTCTGTTACAGCGACCCTGAGAGGTCGAATGCAACACAACATAATAAAAGATCAGCAAATAGAGAAATTCTACGCAAGCACAGAAAAAGCACTGGAATTCAATCTCGCAATTGTTCTGTCATTTTGTCTTCCCCAAAACACTTGTGTTTTACAAGTTGGATTTTTTTTGGTTTCAATTTCTGTTGTGCTTTATTCAACCTTTGTGTTTTTGTGTGCTTTTGCAGCATTTTGCTATTCACTGGTGTTTTTTAGGTTGCAGTGCATCTGACCTGTCAGAGCCGCCATATCAGTTGGCACAAATCAACCGAAATGTGGCATGAAAACACCCCCACACCAAAACACCAGCAACACCTCTCTGTGTTTAATTATTCGTTATTATTAATCCCCTGCTCTCTTCCACAGCGTGTCTTTGTCTGTTTTCCTGCGTGTTGTGGATTCAGAGGTGCTTTTCTGGATGTAGTAACTTGTTTTTTAAGTTATTGTTGCCTTCCTAACAGTTCAAACTGTTCTCCACTGACCTGTAGTATCAGCCAACCTGGCCGATGTCTGGCTCAAATTCAAGTTCAAATGTGACAAATTATTAATAACCTGCTATACAATGTTTTCTGGTAGGAAAAAAAACAAACCCCCAAAACTTTCCTTCTTCTACAAAGCCAGCTAAATGGCTCGTTAACATGCTTCTAGCATATTCAGACTTTCAAACCTGAGCAATGTTTGAACATGAATCTCTCAAAAATTTTAAAGATAGAAGTAAAAAATGTTCACTAGCCTCTTTTACCATCAAACTGAATGTAATTACTGATTGTAATTTTTTGTACAAGAATAAGTGCTGCAAGAATTCTAATAAAACTGCTCAATCCACAATGACAGTTGAATGAAAATAGCATTGTCTTCATTTCTGTGACGTTTTTTATGCTAAAAAGTTTTATTTTGCATTAGTGTGAAATTCAATTGCATACCATTCAGAGGTTCTCACTAGTTAATTTTTGCAAAGTGATTTTTTTATTCATGTGGGACTTTGCAGGACTACTTGATATTTAAATGTATTTTATCAAATCAGAGATCTTAATTCAAGGTAACAGAGGCGAGTGAGCATTTCAAACCTTTGTCTTATTTTTTATATATCCATGTTCAAACACTGCCTTAGATCTCAATCTCAAATCGGAGCTAATTTAACAAAGAAATATTACAAAAAAAGTGACGATTTGAGATGGAATAACCCTACTTTGACATTTCAGTCAAGTGTATCAATTTGCCTTTTGTTTATAATCTCGTTAACTTCCAGTTAGTTTCCAGAGTGGGCTTTCTTGTGCAACTTTCGCGTTAATCTTTTTTCTTTTCTTTTCTTAAAACATGCTTTGCAGGGGCATTTAAAATTTAAATGAAAGAAGTTCAGAGTATATGTCACATTGCAAACACAGCACTTTGTTGGTGCGGATGACTCAAAGTCATGCAGGCATGACAGTTTCAAATGCACACAATCCCCAAAGCCTCAACTAGCATGATGAGGGTTTGGAAAAAAGCGCTGGGGGGGAAAAAAAAAACACTTAATACGAATTTTGTTTTGGTGGCCAAAATACACGCTTCCTCTCAAGTAGATGCACCAAAGGCTTATCGTGCTAGATGTGGTCAACGTAAGCAGCATGATGAGGCTTTGGGAAAAAGTGCTGGGGGGAAAAATGACTTGTTATGAATTTTGTTTCGCTGCCAAAATACACGCTTCCTCTCAAAGTAGATGCAACAAAGCACATGCACCAAAGCCTTATCATGCTAGATGTGGTCAACATAACTAGCATGTTGAGGTTATGGGAAAAATGACTCCACCCGACTGAGTTCTTCTGGTTACCAAAACACACGCTTCCTCTTTTAGCCGTCCCCAACATCAGTGGGCCAACATTCAGTCGTCTCACCGCAATTTTCAGACTCCTTAGACTCGAACAGTGTTAAATATACCACAAGAACAACACAGACAACCTTTCAGAAAATGCTCAGACTTTTCGAGTATATTATTTAACTAAATACGAGTCACGTGACGTTCGCGGGCTAGCTAACAGCCGCTACCTACAGGTTGACAAGCTAACACCAGTTTAAATGTACTTTAATTACAATTAATCGTTTCACACGATACGTAAGCACTGAGGACGTAAACCGATTCCGTCGTGCGGTGAGTAACAAATCTAGCTCGTGTGGTATTTCTAGATTTAAAGCGCTACATTTCACCGGAGAAAACTTTACCTTCCTGTGTTGTCGTAGCTCACCAGGAAATTCCTTGTTTTGTCTTCTTAACCCCGCCTTCGCTTGAGCTGGACTGGTTCCTCTGTCAAAACTCCAGCCTGTCTTTAACAACGGCAGGTAAACAGGTGAAAGGGGAAAACTGTGAGAGGTACACTAAAGATCAGCTGTCCAAGAAATTCCCGAGATGCCCCAGTAAATGTGTTTAGTGCTACTGTTAATTCCCATATAACTACCTAGATATCAGGGTGGCTGCAGGCATGCAGAAGCTTTAAGATCATCTTTCAGGAACGCACATGGACAAAAAAACAAACAAAAAAACAAACAAAAAAAAAACCTTTATACACTTACTCGATGGGCACTTCATTAGGTACAACTGTTCCACTGCTTCTTAACACATCAATGTAATTAAGAATCACGGCAGCAACGGCGTTATTTGAGCATGTAGAAATGGTCAAGACGACCAGAGCGCCAAAATTCAGAAAAAAGGTAAGGTAACAGACTTTGATGTGGTGCCAAATAGGCTTGTGTATTTCCAGAGCTGCTGATCTACTGGAATTATCACACACAATCATCTCAAGGGTTTACAGAGAATGGTCTGAAAAACAGAAAGTATCCAGTGAGCAGCAGCTCTGTGGGTAAATTCCTTCTTGATGCCAGAAGTTATGGGATAGCGGTCAGGCTCCTTTAAGCTGAGAGGAAGGTAACAGTGACTCAAATAACCACTTTGTCATCTTACACAGTTTTGTGGTTTTTGAGCTTTCACATTCTGTTTGTTATTAAATATCTTCAGTTGGTTTCTTAAGTTTGCCTTCCTATAATTATTCTGAATTATTATTATGCCTTTTATTGCCTATTATCGGAGAGCATTTGTTTTCTCTTTTGTAAGTTGAGTTTGTGAATTATATACTCGTGCAGTTTGATTTGCCATCTTGTTTTTTTTCCCCCCGTGGTAGCAGTTTGTTAGTGTTGTATTCCTTCTTGTAGTTTATCCTGCCTCCCTTGTGTTCCCTGTATACAGTTAAGATCCCTGTATCCATTTTCATGTTTTATTTTGATAGTCATGTTTTATTGTGCCTTGTGTTCAGTTTGACCTTCTTGTCTTGTGTAATTAGTTTTAGCCGTATCTTGTCGCTCTCCAGCATCCACTTTCCTTGATTTCCTTGTGTTTACTTTTGTCTCAGTTTCTTCTCATGTCATACTGTTTGTCAGTTTCCCTCGTGACTCTTTTTCTTTTTGTTTAGGGATCTTGTTACCTGCTGCCTGCTGGACACTGGCTCGCCAAAATTGGATAATGAAAGATTGGAAAAGGTTTTCAGATGGATTGGAGGGGTCAAAAATAGGGTAAATAACTTAAACCTATGAGCAGTTCAGGGTGGTGGTAATGTAATGGTGTGGGGGATATTTTGTTGTTACACTTTGGGCTCCTTAGTACAAGATGAGCATCATTTAAACACACTCTGAATCAGTAGTGTTGCTGACCATGTTCACCCCTTTATCACCATAGTGTACCCATCTTCTGATGGCTGCTTCCAGCAGGATTCGCTGCATGGAAATTGCCTCCACAGTCACCAGAACTCAGGCCAGTAGAGCATCTTTGGAATGTGGTGAAATAAAAGGTTTTCACATCATGGATATGCGGCCAATAAATCTGCAACAACTACATTAAGCTATCCTGTCACTATGGATTAAAATCTGTAAATGTTTCCAGGAACTTTTTGAATCTCAGTCACAAAGACGGCAGCTCTGAAGGCAAAAGGGGCTCTGACTCAGTACTGGCAAGGTGTACTAATAAAGTATGTAGTGAGTTTGTATGCACTAATCTAAATAGTCAGCACAATATCCTCTGCAGATTAACAATAACTCTCACACTAACAATCAACAAATGGGGTGAATTTAGGGAACATAAGATTGAAAAGCACAGTAATAATAGGTTTGGTTTTCTTGTCCGATGATTGATAGTGGAATGTTTTTGTTAAGCCACTAGAGTCACTATAATGTTCTCATCAGTGTGACATGACATGTTGTAGTGGTTAAGGATCAAAGAGGAAGTTGACTTTGAAAAGCAGAGGAAAATGACACAAGCTAGTTTTAATCAAATATATTACATAAGTGATTATAGTGAACATGATGAAACCAGTAAATTTTCTTATCATCATCTCTATCTTAGGAACATGATATTAGATCATCCAAACCAAGTAATTATCACCCGTGCAATAGAAAAGTATTCAACAGACTCTATATCAGTGGGTCTTCATATGTGCCGACACCAGATCAACAACAAAAGGTTCATGAACTGGTTGAATGTTGTCAGATGAGATATTCTAACCCTCTTTTCAGGATTCATGCTAACTACAGCCATATTGGACCAACGTTACAATAAAATAATAACACTTGCTGGTGTAGTGAATAACACATTTGCTAGAAATCCCCAGGGGGTCACAAGCTAGCTTCTGGGCCAAAAAAGCAGCCAAAAGTACCTTCTCTCATTTATCAAATAAACAATATACAGGCAAAATACAAGCCAAAGGACCATGTCGATGTGACCCACTGCATCTTAAAAGGAACACCAAACAACCTCTAAAACAACAACAAGAATATAATTCAATTTCTAGTGCATATCAGAAAATCTGTAAGAAGTAGCCTTCTTTTATTATTCATTTCATTTTATTTATTTATTTTTGAAATAATGCATCATGCCCATTCCAACTTCAGTTATTAGCATGTTGATTGGCCATTTCTCAGGTGGTTTTATAAGGTAATGATCTTTCCCCCATTCTGGGTTGCAACAGGACACAAATGATAACAGTGGGTCTTTCTAAAGTGAGGATGGAAGCCATGACATGACAAATACCTAGTCACACATCTATTGGTAAGAGCGTTGTTTTTACAGTAAAGAAATGAAAGTTGAGTTCAAATTCATAATGATAAAAACATGATTACATGAACTATTATGACCAAAAAACTCTATAAACTAAGTATGAACGGAACTGTACAAAAAAGTACTTAACCTAGTGTAAGCCAATGATAAATATCTGCTGTTCAAACCACCCAGATGTTTCCAAAAAAGTTTTTGGCTTAGGTTACACGTTCAGAATATGATATGATCATGTCCTTCTGAGACCCAGTCTATTCATTATGTCCTCTGTAGTGGACAAAAGAGTTAAACCGAAAGATTTCCTCGGTTCTCAGGAGGACATGATATGACCTTTTCACATCAAACAGATGAGGGTAATTCCATCTCAGTTCATCGTGTTTAATAAAAAATTTCCCTCCTCACAGCTTGTCAAAATATTGAAAAAAAAGGGAAAAAGGTACATTTAATATGAATTGTAAAACAAAATAAACAAAAAGAAATAGGAAAAAAATGGAAGGTTTCCTGGCTTTATTAATGTGGAATCTTGGGAATGTAGCTAAAGTTACTGCAGCATGATGGATGGAAGTCCCTAAGATATTTGGATGTTTGGTCTTTGAAGGTAGATTTGGATGCCTGTAGAAATCATAATTTAGTATGTGTGGGAATAATATTTAATAGACAATTCATGTATGGCAGCCAAAGATTATAACAAATTATATCATTTCTAAAATTCACAGATTTTAAGATAAAAGACCTAAATTATAACCAATGATTTTTGTTTACTAGGCAAGAAGGCTAGCTCTGATACTAAGGCTTCAAATATTATTTCTAACAATATGTAAAGTATTTCCAATATATAATTTTTAATCAATAATATTTTCATCAACAGTGCTCGGTAATTCAGTTTATTTATTTTTTAAGGGAAACTATAGTCGGTATACAAACAACTTTTTTCCCTTTCAAGAAATCATCGACTGAATGCAATCGTCAGGTGTCATCAAAATTCACTTGACTTCCTTCAAATAAGTCATCCTCTTTAATACATTTATATATTTTTGTTTTGTGTTGTAATAGCAGGACATTAAAATCTGTCCAAATCACCCTTAATTAACCCCAAATTCTTATTTATGGTTTACATAAATATTTAGTTTTAGTGCTGTTTAGGAACGCAGTGAAACTGAATTTTAAATATTCATAGCTGACAGTGTTTTATGCAGTAAAACTAAACCACTCTGCCAGCAGATGAAATATTAGTCTAGTGTAAAAGTATTATGAAGCTAGTATTGGAAATTACTTTAAAACTATGACTAGGTAACCTTTGTATTCCTCTTTTCTACTATAGAGATGAATAATATAATCATGTTTTCTACAAACGGGTCTTGCAGCTCAGTATGTTTTCCATTTGTAACTCTGAGCTATATCTTTGTCTATTTTTTTGTACAAAGCCACCAGTGAACTACAGAATTACACTCTTAGCTTCTATGATATCGTGGGCATTGATTAATTTTGCCATGAAATTAAAAATAATACATAAATGGAGTGAACTGACATTCATAGTCTTTTCTAGACTTTCTGACTACCCAGAATGCTTTATACTGTAGTATGAAGTGGCCACATTTAACCATGTAGTGATACATTCATTTGATTATACCGTACTTTGTTCTACACATTATGCACTTTATTTACCTCACATCCAGTTAGCCTCACATGAATGGACTGTGTAGGAAGACTGGACTACTGGAAAGGAACCTTGTGAATTCACAGGAAGGTCCCAGCTACTTTGATGTTCTTAGTTCACAGACTTATTGTTTTTTAATCCTTGAACACAGGATGTCTTCACTTGGAGGATCTGAATTTATTCTGTGAAGAGCAATTGCTCAGTTGAGTCATACAAATGGCCTGTTTTGATTCTCTGTTCCTTCTGAGCAGATACTTCAGTTTCAGTCCGGCTGTGAATGCACAGCTCTCACTTGAGAAAGGAAGTGGTATTTTTTTCCCTAAGACCATCAAGTTTATGCTGATAAATCGAGAGTTAAACTCGATATCTATTTCACTTTGACATCTTGTTAAGTTGCATTTGTTTTCTTAGTATCAAGTTTGTGAATTTGTTTAACAGTCACAGGTGTCGAACTCCAGGCCTCAGTGGCCGGTGTCCTGCAGGTTTTAGATATCAGTCATCACTAACCTGCATTTTTGGTTTGAGCAGTCAAAAGGGCAAATGCTTTGACTCTTATAGCATTTATGTTATATTATAAATATAGTGAGAAAGAGAAATATGCTCATCAGCTGAACCCAGACAACACTGATTGTACAACTGATGATTGATTGTAAGACTGTCTGCAGTGACGGTCTTACAATCATCAGTTGATTCACCATGAGCTTGATTCACAGGCACCAGCAGTCATAATCATCTTGACACATAAAAGGATAATTATTATTAGTATTATTTTTACACAACACAACTGCAAAAAAAGCTCTGGAAGTAAGCCAGTCACCTGACCATCCTTTTCTCTATTTAATCATTTATTTTTGTTTTTACATAAACATCAGTTTCAGGTCTCTAATAGATGCATATTTTTTTATTTCATTTCCTTTAGTCAAGCTTTGTGATTCAATGCATGCCCCTTCCACAGTAAGCAAAGAGTTGGGTGAGTCGATCAGTTGGAGCGTATTTTTTGTGCCAGAGCCCCGTGACTTATTAATCCCACCAAGCTTCAAAAAACATAATTTTGCATAATGAGTACTTCTGATGATTCCAGTTGATATAGCCTATTAAGATTTTATTTATTGAATGCAGAACTCATAAAATGGGCTTATATTATGATTTATTGATCTCTTTTACTTTGTGAAAACTGAGTTAGCCATTGGGTAAACTCCAGTGCAGTCCTATTATAAAGCTGAAGTGAAGTAAACAGAGAATCTCTTTGTAGCTGCTGTTGATGCATTGTGATTTCAGAATGCTCAGAGCAGTAAAGTGTTTAAGTATAAGTGTGGCAATTCATTCTTAATTTAACAAGCTTGATTTTATGGAAATGGGAATACCTCTTAGGAGGGAAATAAGTAAGCCTATGCCAGTGGGAACAAAGTCAGAAGTACTGTTTGCTATTCTGTCACACTGAGGAGACTCCTCTTCAGTAGCACGAGAGCTGTGTAAAAAAGGAGAAAACGGAAGTGATGTTGTTACTGAACTGGCTGAATGTCTCGGATATTCTGAAAAACTTAAGCTTGCTGCGTCAGACATTTTTCTTTAGGGAAATTTAATATTTACCTCTGAGTCTTTTATTTGCCCTTATTAAACAATAGTTGAATTGTCCACACAGAATTTGTCTGATCATCTGCAGCAGTTGATGGGTTATAATCACTTAGTACTTAACAATGAGCTGTAAACTCAAGTGTGGAAATTCAACCTTGATTTGATGAGTCTGATGGTGCAGTAAGGGAAGCGTCTTGGAGAGCGGGAATGAGTAGAATGATTGAAGAGAAATAAAGCAGAAGTGCTGTTACCTGTTATGTCACTCTGATGTGGTTGCTTCCCAGCATTGTGTGAAAACAATTAAAAAGCACAAATCATGTTATTCCTAATGACCACTGACTGAATGTTCAGGGTGTTCTGACAAACTTTTTTGAGTGGAAAATGTATATTTATCAGTACATTTTAGGGGATGATGTAAATGAGAAGTCATAGAGGGGCTCAGAATAAGAGAATGTCTATCCAAAAGCAAGCAGCTCTAAGGAACCTCTTCTTTGGTCTAGACTGAAATTTTGTAAAGACATTCATTGTCCTCAAAGAAATATGGATCAAATAACTAACAGCGGCACTGGCTTGAATACTGAAGCCAGAGCTAAGGTGACCAGATGTCCTTCTCTAAGTGTCCCATATTTGGATGACCATGCACTTTTCTAAAGTCTGGCTTCCACCCAATGGTTGTGAAGGGAAGGATTTTTATTGCAGTAAAATGAAGGTTAGCCTCTCTAATGCTATGCCCATCGGTGAAAATTACAAGTCAACAGAAAGTCACAAACTTGGCAGATTTTGTTGAATATGATGGAAAGCACTGAAAGGAAAATGAAGCACCAAGAAATATACTGAGAAATGGAGGTTTTGTCATTTTCTGCTAGAATTGTTTTTCAGTTTCACACAGAGGGGGGAAATGTTTGTTTCATAATTGGCCAAATTGTCAGATATGGCTCCATACCTCCTCCAAGGTATGTCAGTCTGTGCATGCATCCTTACTGAATCCCAGTGACTTTTATCATTTGAGACCACAAAAAAAAAAAAAAAACTTCAGTTTTCTTTTATTCTTATTGTATTAACATAGTAAAAAGAGTAGGAAATGTCAACACAGTCAAATATAATATGTATCTGACTACCTCCCAGCACTGTTAATGTGTCTGAGTTTGTCCAAGTCAAACACCATATTTAGGACAGGCAGAGGCCCCCCCCCCCCCCCCAAGAAACAAACAAACAAAAACAAACTACTACTACTTATATTTACAGGTGGCCACATCATGGTCTCTGCTGCAATGTGTGGCCAAACTGTTCACATATATGCTAACAATTACCACTTGGAGATTTTCTGTTTTGGCTGCAGTGTTTATCTCCTTCTGACTCACTACATCACTGCACTCAAACCACTTCCCCCTTCCAAGTGCTGGAGGATCCTGAGGATATTGTTTCCCAGTAGCATGTGCATGTTGTTAAATAATTAAATAAATAAATAAAAAGAGAAGTGATGTCATTGCTATTTACCACACGATTACCGTACACTATGTTCTGATGAATTTAAGCGTCACACTTTTTTCACACAATTAAACAAGAAGCACTCTGAGAGCACAAATATCCGCCAACACAGGTCCCTTTCTGGGCAGTATTTACTTTTATAGTAGTAAATGAATTATTGTATTATGGACATGTTCATTTTGTTTTCTTTGTTCTTTTTACATATACTTTAAGGAGTTTGTAGTGCAGTAAAAAGAAGCACACAGTAGAAGCTTTTGTTATTTGCTCTGTTGAAACCTATTTTAATATACCTGACATAATTTTGAGTATATTTATTTGTTATTTTTGTGGATATAGTAAATGTGTAGCATTAATTTTAATGTTTAGTAAAATTTGCTTACATTTTTAGTAAATATCAGGTGAATAAAGTTTTTGATCACAAATTCATTTTGTTTTTTTAATATATCTGTATATATTGGCAAAAAAGTCTTACAATGTATTTTGTTTTCAAATCTTTGACAACTAAATTAAATAAATTAAGCTGACCTTGAAATTCTCAGTGAATGTAAGCCAAATTTGAATGGATTGTAGAAACCCCACTCTCCAAAAGTTGATTCTGTTCATGTGGACGAAGCGTTTTCAGTGGCAGAAACATTTCGTCACTCATCCAAGTGACTTCTTCAGTCTCAGCTGACTGCAGGTTTCCCCAAATCTTAAAAACAGTACATTCGCATAGTGACTGAAACCAGCCCACTGAAGGAACAATGGGCTGGGTGGTCAGTTCCTTCATCATGATTATGCAAATTCTCATGACCACTGATCAACAACCACTGACCAAACCACATTTTCTATAGTGCCATTATCAATCATATTATTAAATGGCAATGGGTGGCTGCATGTGGTAATGAGGATTTCTATGTGTCTGATCTCTTAGATGACATGTTTGCCTCATTTGACCAAGGTGAATTTCTCCCAAGGGAGACAATAAAGGCTAATCTAAGAATCCTCTGATTGACCAATCGACATAATCATAAACCAGGGGTCCCCAATCCTAGTCCGCGAGGGCCGGTGTCCCTGCAGGTTTTAGATCTCACCCTGGGTCAACACACCTGAATCACATGATTAGTTCATTACCAGGCCTCTGAAGAACTTCAAGACATGTTGAGAAGGTAATTTATCCATTTAAATCAGCTGTGATGGATCAAGGACACATCTAAAACCTGCAGGGACACCGGCCCTCGTGGACTGGGATTGGGGACCCCTGTCATAAACGACGAGCGTTTCAGAATCAGGGACACTGAACAGCTTAAGTGTTTGCAACATAATAGAGCACACTCACAGTATGGACAAAAAAAGAAAAAAAAGTGGATCATGAGCTGCTGTTTTGACAGCTGCTGTTTGAGTTTAAATAAATAAAGAAAGACTGTACAATATGTTCCAGTATGGTCAAACATCTTTACACAGCCATCTAGTTTTTTTGTTTTTTGTTTTTTTTCAGCAGTAATTCTATTGATTAACTTGAGCTGTCCTTTCCAAAGGTGGGAAGGAATAACTGAAAATCTTCAGTTTCTGCAAAATAACAGACTCAAACAGTTGCTGTTTTGATACTGGTGCGCAAAAGCAAAAAACAAAAACAAAACAAAACATTTTGAGTCACATTGGCAGCTCTTCAATCCAGACTGAAATTTTTAACATTTACATTTTAGATTTTTATCATAAAGCAATGGACTTAGGGGGAGAGAAGACAGGAGTTAATAATATGCATGATGAATGAGGGGAAAAGGAAAGAAATGCTCAGTGCATCACTGGAAGTTCCCCAGTCTAAGCGTTATCAAAAGGAAAAGCTTGAATTATTGTATATAAATCATGTGATTACATCTGATTGCCATGAGTATATTGTGTCGTGTTTGGTGATCTTTTCATTTTGCAATCTAATTGGTTCAAGATTTTTTTAAAGGAAATAATTTTGACCTAATCCCTTCAATACACCGCCCAGGATTTTTTTTAAATTATAACCGTAATTACAAAATCTCTCGAGTGACTAATCGTAACATTTCTGAACTTCCTGATTGCATCACAAATCCTCTGCAGAGTAAACGTCACGTCTCAAACAATAAACCATGCAGGTGATTTTAAAAAAACAAAAAACAAAACTGATCCTACCCACAGACATCAAAAGCATCCATTGCTGATTAGTGTAGCACCTTAAATGCTGTATGTGGGTTCACATCTGTTATTTTTCTTTGTGTGTTATATTTGACGTGATTACTTGAACATTTCAGTTTTTGCAAATGTGCTCAATAGGTAAATAATTTCCTCATGTGCTCCGAGAGCCAGGAAAATAAGTTGTGCTCTCCAGCAGTGGATGGAAACTGTAGAGTATGGAGTTTCGAACTCACAAAGAGTGCAGGTGGGTGGGACACGAGGGAGGCGGAATAATTTCAGGATATCAAATCACTCACAGTAGGAGAGACTTCCTTGTTGAGCAGCCTATAGTGCCTTTACGCTCATTAATACTTCCTCTTCCCCTTAAAAAGGTGTCACATTCTCTCTCTCTTTTCCCCTTTCTTTGAATTACCGCTGTACATGCGTTGCATCATCTGAATGCAAACAAACAGGTCTGAGCAGAGGCGTTGACTGGGAGGAAATATGCAGGAAGTAGTGCAGCAGGAATGTTTTAGGAAAGCACAGCTTCCTTTTAGCACCATAACATTATTATTCAAAATTATTCAATGAGAAGAGGGATACCTCAGCGCAGGTAACTTCATAAATTTCCTGAATGAGTAAGCATTTATTGTGATCGTTTGGGCAAAAAGAACAATCGCCATAGGATAAATAATATATATATAAATAAATTTAAGGGTCAAAACACGTTATCATGCGTAGCAGTTTTTATTATAATAAATATTGTATACAGTTTGAATGAAAAATACAGTGGTGAATACATTAAGTATCCATTGATTATTATGAATAAAATAAATACAATAAATAAAAACTTTAATAAATATATCAAACCTTTCGGAAAGATCATTAAAAATCGATAAATTATTAACTACAGAAAACTGCACTACAAACTGCGATCACTGTGATCAATTTAAAAGATGCTCAATACATTGAGTATTTAAAATACTGTGAGGTTCTACATGCATTTCTGAGTCGTTCCCTCTGTGTGGTGAGCCGGATCTCCAACTGAAAGGACGCGAGCGGTGAAGATGGAGAAGGAGAAGAGTCTGTCCAGAATGTAGTGACACAGATACGGCTTCTCCCACTCCGGAATTGTTACTTCTTCGACGGCTAGATCCTGCAGAATCAGACCGATCAGTAACCATGCTGTATCAGTGCTGTTGTCAAAAGCAAATACTTTGATGACCAAACTTACCACTGCTCCCCATTCTCCCTTCGAATCAGCGCACTTCGTCACGTCAGTGTGCAGCTTATTTATCACTGGCACCACCTGGCTGGCAAACTCTGAGCAGCTTTCAAATTCAGAAATCCTCCTCACCAGACTTCTGTAACGGTCAAGGACTTTGATGATCTTCCCAAAGCATGGCTAAGGACGAAGAATAGACAAAAAGGATTAGAAATCGCACCTAATCAGATAACATATCGTATTTTGAAGTCACAGATTTATGTCAATATCAGTTCAATTAAATTCATGTCACAGTTTATAATTCTTATAGGTGATATTACCAGAGATTCCTGTTTGAGGGTCCCAGGATCACACATGTCTTTTGAGTTCATCCACACAAGTAAGGTGCTAAATTGTATCTCTTCCCTCGTAACTAATCCCTTTCGTGCCTGCAGAACATTTGGAAACAGTCGGTATGAGCATGAGCACATCGTGGTACAATGTAATGTATCTCCTGTGAGAAAACCTTTCATACTTTAAAACTAGACTTTTTAAATGTGTTTATTGCTTTGGCATCGTCTAAGCATGCGTTTGAGTGAGCAAAACATATTCCAAATGCGCAGTAAAAAGTTTGTTTTCCCCTCCACTAGTGGTTAAAAAGGCGAAATTAAGAAATTGCTTGGGGGAAAAAATTGAACAACTCACCTCCAGAGATACATTTCTAGCAATTTTATTAAGTTCCAGCGAACTGGTCTGTACGTCAATGCAGGATTCTTGATGCCCGGCTGGAGCAGCAGACGCGGTGGAAAAAAACATTAAAGAGAGAACAGCAAAAGTAAAAGAGTGCGCCATGGTTAGTTAGTTGCCTCCTGTGCTGTGAGATCCTTTCTGTGAGAGAGGTGCTGGGACCTTAAATATCGTCTGTTAAAAAGAACTCGCCCCGTCTGAGTGTGATTTGAGAATGAGAGCGCGAGGGATGCTTTTAACTTGTGACTCAATGCAGGGTTTCCCAAGGGCTTCCCTCTCAGGTGTGAGCCAATTAACTACGCAACAGGAAGACAGGAAACGCATTAGGTAATTCAGGTCGAATTCATTGGAAGAATGCGAAACTCCGATCATAACAATGATATTCGTCGGCTTGCAAAATCCACGTCTTTCCCTTTTTTAATTATTGAGTTGCTCTAATTACACATCATATGAAATTAGTCAGCGCCACCACAGTTTCATGCTTTACTGTTTGTGATAAGGCTACAAGCGAAAAAGGCCAACTCGCTTAAACATTTTCTAATCAAAGTTTCACATCGGGGCACAGTCATGCTGTTACCCTCAAAGGGAAAACTGCATTCACAGGTCACTTAACCGGGGACACCTCACTCGTACCAGCCTTGTGCCTGCTGAAAGTGATTTGCGATTTTGTTGTTTCTAATATCTTTGCTCATGTTAATAAATGCCATGTATATATGTTAAATATATATGTTATATATAAAATAAAGAAATTACCTGTTTTGCAAGTTTAGCTATTTGTGACTGCGTTGTTGTACAACACCTACTTTTTAGGTTTATAATCAACCAAGCCTTTTTGGGCACATAAAATATCTTTATATGAATTCTATATTGCCGCCCTCTTGGCAGGATCTCTCTTGAAAGAAGTATTTTAACATCAATTTCACTTTTTACCAGATAAATAAAAACAATATGTAAAACTAACTGGTTGGTGATAGGAATGTTCTTTTTGATTAAAAATGGCTTGATATCATTCATGAGAGATGTGTTTGGCATTTGTTTGACAGGTTATAGGACAACAACGTCATTTTTATTTTTATTTGCAGACTGTCACTCTTTGGCACAAGACCTGGTTGAGCCCTCCTTTGTGTGCCTTAAGCACAGTCTTAATTCTTCGTGTCATATAAACCTCAAGATGAAGGTGACATTTATCAAAGATTGTGGTTCATATCGGCATGATAGCATCAAATAGTTGTTGCGGCTGCTTAACCACGATGTGATTCTCCATCATCCCGAATCTCGACTTAGATCTGGTGGCTGTGGAGGCCATTTGAGTACAGTGAACTCACTGTCATGTTTCAGATAAGGCTGCTGCCATCAGCTATCAGAAGATGGGTACACGGTTAGCAAAAATACTCGGGTCGGCAGGCTGTGGGCTTTAAACCATGACGCTAAAGAGCCCAAGATGTCCCGCGCCGTAAACAATACAATGAAAGAAAGACAAAAGAAAAAATCCAGGTTAGCAACAATGTTATTCAGTCTGACAATGTTCATGTCTTCCCCTTTATGGGTCGCTTTAATCGTGTAATATCAAATCATTCACAATGACCACATTTTTCACTTATTATGTGCGAAAGATTACAAGGAAAAAGACACCAACTAAAGTCTTTCTAATCAAAGTTTCACATCTGGCGAGGAAGTGAGAGTAACCTTTGTATTTCAGAGCGATAACGAGGTGAGTTCTTATTGGGCAAACTTTCCGTTTGTGTCCATGATCTGCCCCTCTTCACTACCAGAGAAAAACCAAATCGTCTGTTTTTTTTCTGAGAAAGAAAAAGTTCAGGGAAGACATAAGATATACACTTCCTTTATCTTTCCCATTTCTGTTCAACGTTATTGCGAAAACACACAAACACTAATGATTTGGTCCTGCTATTACATTTACTGACCATCTATGGGTTTATTTGTCAATTAAAAAGCTTTGGTTAGAGACTTTATTTCAGAATAGCAGAAAAATGCATTAAGCTCCTACCTCTGTCAAATAGCTCATCCTCAGCTGATAGGATAAACACATATATGGCGTTTTTGTCCAATCGAGAAAGATTAACAAGACAGAGGATCCGAAAATTGCGGGTCAACCATCTCTTTCACACACTCTCTGTTGCTTTGATGTTCTCGCTGCTATGGGAGATTTCCCCCTGAACAACGTCAACATACGCTGCTATGTAAACCCCTGGATCACGCACAGTCCCACTTCTGTGTGTCCTAGTTGTTGCTGGGATTAATTACTTCTAACTTGTGGCTGCGCAGTTAAACCACGCGATGCTATAGGCACTCACTGTGACACGACCAGGGGAAGAATATGAACTGAAACCAAGCTGATTAAACTTATGATATAGGGGAAATAAACAAGAGTGTGTTGGTGTAATCAAGGCGACCGTTATCATTATTATTATTATTATTATTATTATTACTTTTAACTGTAGGGGGAGGGAGAGGACATGCCAGAAAAGGTTTGAGAACCACTCAAAAATACGGCAAAGACATGACCAATAAAAGCATAAACGTTACAGCTCATCACTTTAGGCTTGTGAGAAAACCATATTATGCACATAATTCTTATCACACTTTGTCCAGGAATAAAAGTCCAGAAAAAGCTCCTGCTCAGGTCGTTTATAGTCGGTTTGTGCTGTTATCAAATGGTGCAGTCCTCTTTGTTATTTTCAGTAGCAGCGAACAATTACTTTTATTATCCACACTAAATATTTCGTTTAGAAATAATTTGTATGGCAATAATTATTTATTAGAAAATATTGGAACACATCCGGTAGGTGCAGGTGTTTTACCAAGGCAGTAATCCAAGATTCAAAGATATTTAGTTTAATATGATTTTTTTTAAACAAAGAAAGAAAGAAAATTGGAGGGAGTTCTTGCATTTCACAGAGTTTGCAAGTGATGGATCATAAACTCGTACTTCCACAGTTTTTCGACACATGCAGGTGAAACACCACGGATACCTTTCTGTAAAAAAGAAGAGCCATCATGGTTCCATCATAACAGTTTCTATTAACTGCCACATTTTATTATTTCTGCGCCATTCATTTTAATATCTTCACTTTAATTTGATACAAATACATATTTATTTAAATATATAATTTCTTTTAACACTCCACGTTGATTTCTGATCGACTTCACTATTCACTTTCTGTGATGGCAAGCTCCACAACTCACCACTAGTTGCTTCACTTTAGTTTACTCTGCAGTCAATACTTTAAATATATTTTACTTATTGTCCAATATATTTTTTCTTTATTAAATGTATTTTTCTCCATCACACCTTCCAAGGTTTATATGGACTGCGCACATATCAACACTGCAGGGCCAAAGTTCTGTTTTATGGTATAGTACAGCAGCTTTCTTTGGCTGAGTTACCTGGGGTTCTGTTTCTCCTTTCCAGTTGGCAAAAGGTTTGGCAAAGGGCTGGGGGATCTGAAATACCGCTGACAGCCTCATTGGACTAAACCACATGCTTCATTGCCTCGGGGGTGTTTGGAGTTTGTTTAATTGTTTTGTGTTAATTGGTTATATGGCAACCACTTTGTTTTCCCCTTGTCTTTCATATAATTTAGCTAAGCCAGTAAGTTCCCTTGCGTCATTTCAGGAGACCAGTTTTTCTTATCTTTGTTTGAGATTTTGTTAGTGGTTATTTTGAGTTTATTGAGTTGACCTCTTTTATTGGTCTGCCTATTTAAGGTTTTGGCTTTGTCAATTATTTTTCATATTTTTGGATAAATAAAATCCAACTTTTGAATTAAACACCTGTGTCCTATGCCTTGGTCCCTGACAAGCAGTATAAGAAATAAGCGTAAGAAATAAGAACTTTTGAAGCACAAGTAGTTCAGTAATCACCTCAATTACCCTACAAAGAGACAAGATTTATTTATTTATTTTAAATAAATGATTGCTTTTCCGTGGACACGAATTATCACTTTTCCCCTACGTCTTTAGTGTCACTGAACACGCTTTGTGGGTTGCGTCACCATGATAACATGATGATTCCCAAGTTTAAAACAAAGATTTAAAACTTGGGAATTTGTTGAATTTTAATATTCTCTAAGCCCAAGGTAGTATAGTTTTTAATTCCTAAATTTAACCAAGCGACATATTTTTAATTCACTGCGTAGTTGAATTGATACAAGCCATGTGTGAACATCTGTGTATGAGTCTAAATCCACCGCTTCCAAACTCATCATATGGAATTTTTGACATCATTTGGAAAATATTATTTTTATGTCGATGGACACAGATAAGAGTGGATTGATGAAAAGTCCCTCATCTTGGGGGAAAAGGTCGTGATTATTTCCCGAAGTGCGCTGAACGGCTGGCCATCAGTGAAGTGCTAAAGAATTATTTTAAACTAATCTTTACATTGAAGAAAATCGTGTTATAAACTCTGCTTTTTATGTTAGAAACAGCCCATGTTTAATAGCAAGGTTACATATATTTCACTGAATATAATTTACACATTTATCCCAGCTGTAGATAAAGAAATACCATATTTTGAATTATTATTAGCTGTTTTTAATATTGGTTGAACCACTGCAAATTTGATTTGACATAGCAAACGATAATTGAAACTATCAGGATGAGTAATCACTGGCAAAGCCCAACGAAAAACAACCAAAACATGATGTTAACACTTTCATTGACTTCAATATGTTCATATTTCCAGAAATGCCTCATGCAATACAGCTACTGGCTTTGACTGGCTTTGTTTGTTAATGTTTGTTCATGACCTTATGATATAAAATTAGCCCGAATTGTCATCACACCCATGATGGCATGGAAATTTGAGTATAGAAAAAAAAAACCTTTTAATTGTCACCTTTCTGATGATGAAATAAACAATGCGTAATTTTAAAATTTCCCTTGAACTCTGGCATACCTTAATCTGATGGAGCGTTTTCGCAGTTACCATAGTGACCATAGTAACCCAACATTCACAGCTATGAGAAATTTAGAATCAATCAGTTAGTCTAACCCCGCTAATTGGATGTCTTATCACCGTGGGAAGAAGCCGGAGTAGCCTCAAAGAAAACATGCAAACTCTATATAAAAGGAACCCGACCTGAGTCGAACTCAGGAACTCACAAACACACACGGGAGTTCACGGTGCATTCACGTATCATGCGGCGCTAGGGTTAGAGAGCTAGCCATACAAAGAGAATAATTGATGTTAGTATTAGATTAATATATATATATTTTTTTAGCGCTGTCAAGTTAGCTGTCAAGATAACTGAGATGTTTGAAAACAACTCCAAAAGGACCTATAAATCTCATGTGCTTGTGTTTTTGTCAATGAAAAACATAAACTATGAACTATGATTAATAAGATAATTTACTAGTGTTTTACTGAATGACTAGCTAAATCAACTTAAAGACTTAATGAATAGGCCTACTGTACTCTTAAAATGAAATGTGCGTTTGGCATAACAACGGAAGCCTACGCTCCAGCGCGGTTCCTAAACGCACCAGAGGTGCCCCGGAAACGTTTTCCAGTATCCGTGTGTTTGTTGTTGTGAATGAAGTGTGAGCATGGACACCTTTGCAGTTCAGGCTTAGGTAGGTGATGACCTTAAATCGGTATATTTTTAAGTTTAAGAAATGGGTGGGCCTGTTTAGTAATCACAGGTATCGTACAGTTTAGCATGAACAATTCAGGTTAGCCACAACGCTGCTAACATTAGCTAATTTAGATACAGGACACAAACAGCGTTCAAACACGGCTGAATTAGACAATACTCTTGTGTGTGAGATATTTTATTTTACTTTTTAGATTATCTACCCTATTTATGTTTTAGAAATGGATACCAGAGAATCGTCTTTCGGGTCTTTCCCCCTGTTAGCTTACAAACGCGAACTCTAAAGCTACGTCAAAGCTAGCATCAAAGCTGCAGGATGTTTTTGCAGATTCTCAGTAATCCAGGTCATTGTAGTAGCGCCTGCTTTTAGGACTACTGGACTTCTTCTTAGGTTTTTTAAGATGTTTCACCTCTCATCCGAATTCCTTCTCCAACTCTAAAAGTATATTAAGTCAGTGTTAAGTCAAAGAAACAACCCCAAATTTTAACCAAAAAGAAATAAAACAAGACTACCGTCTTGGAAAAGGAAAAACTCGAAAGAACCTTCTCCAAGCCTAACATCCTAACATTAGAGCACTTCAGACCCAGCAACAAAAATACAAAGACAGACTGGTTCCAATCCAACACCTTAACATGACCCCGGTGTCCCTATTAACATGCGTTGGCGTTTCTCTTTAGGTTGATTTAACTGAATCCATGATGAACTTTGACGGTCTTGACCCTGGGATGGGTGAATACTCAGCCAGCCTTCATGGAACTCTAGATGCAGGCCTGGAACCCTCCATGGACCCACACCTAAACCCAAAACTACTCCAGGGTGTGGAGCTATACCCAGAGGGACAGGCTGTGACCGTCCCGGAGCCTGTACACCTGATGGAGGGGATCTTTTCTGAGCTGCACAGTGTAGTTTCAGAAGTTGGCATCCCTGTCACTGCAACACATTTTGACCTGCAGGAGGAAATGCTCTGGATGGGAAACCACAGAGTGAGAACCAGAGTTATATTGGAGGACAGATCGTTTCGTCAGCCGTTACACTTTGTAATATTCCTTTTTTGTGTTCTTTTAAGGGTCATGTAACATCATTCTTTGGACCAACAATGGCACGCTACTCTTCTTTCCAAGTCCACGCAACCGATGACATCCGACATATTCAGAGTTTGGAAACAGGCGTGCTGTTCCTCTCTAAATGCAACCTGAGATGTTACACTCGTGGAGGTCTCGTCATGTTTGATTATCCGTAAGTGTTACTTTTACATTGATTGTTGATATGTTGCACAATATTGGTGAGAAATTAGAGAAAATACAACATTAAGTGTCCTGGTGAAGTTTTCTGCAAAAATACAGAAGAAACACTGTCAGTAGATATTATTGTGAATCCTACCTATCTTAAATAGGGATGTGTTTTTCCTCTATGTTTTTGCGCTCATATTGATTGTTTATGACATGGAGATATGAAAATATTTTTACGGTTATGGAATTAATGGCCATTTTTGGTGCTTTGCAGGATGGAGGAAGGAGCTGATATGCACAGCCTCCTCATGACTGATAACAACACACTGCTCATGGGTGGATTGCAAAACTATGTGGCTGAAGTTGACCTGAATACAGTCCAAGAAACTCAAAAAGTAAGACATCAGGCTTGCATTTATTAAGCCTGATATAAGCATAGACCACTGGCACAACATAGCACTTCACAGCGAGTGTCTGACTGTCTGCTGTGTTGGTTGTACTTCCAGTTCACAGTGGAGGTACCTGGAGTGGCAATAATGCGTCAGACCAATCGTTTCTTCTTCTGTGGACACACTTCTGGCAAAGTAAGTCTCATGTGATTATATCAGTTTTGAAAAAATATATTTGTTTGTTTTACATGACTCTCACATTTACCCTCCGTTCAAAACAGGTGACCCTTCGTGACTTGCGTACCTTTAAGATGGAGCATGAGTTTGATGCATTTTCTGGCAGCTTGTCAGACTTTGATGTTCACGGAAACCTTCTGGCTGCATGTGGATTCTCCAGCCGAGGCCTGAATGGGTTGGCATGTGACCGTTTCCTCATGGTGTATGACCTCCGCATGATGCGTGCTGTAACCCCCCTTCAGGTGCATGTGGATCCCCTCTTCTTGCGCTTCATTCCTACCTACACGTCACGGCTTGCAATCCTCTCACAGACAGGTATGAACTAAAGAGTCTAGTCAATTTTAGAGTTCTTTAGTCTGATTGCTTGTTAGTTTCCTTGGTTTGTAAGTGAAATACCAAGAAATACCAAGAAGAATTAAATTTCGACATTACAGTCAAATGTATTTTTTTCTCTTTGTAACTATGGTATCATAATTGAAAAGGGGTTGAGTCTTTTTCCCACCTGGAGTATGTTGTCCAGCTCTTAGTGCTATAGAAGAGTGTGCTCATGACACAAGCAATGTACACAATTATTTTCATTTTAATGTTGTACAGTGAGGCCAGCAAGAGCTGTTGTGGCATTCCTGATGTGTTTGTTCCACTTTCCAGCTGTTGCACAGGACCTCATGCAATGACTGTAGTTTTCTGGTCTTGTATGGTTTTAAGAGCTAAAGCAGAACACTTTGATGATAGGAGTCATCATTTAGTTTTTATATATTATCATTAGGAAAGTCAATAACAAAACTGACATCTGATAAGTAGTTTACCGCAGTCTCTTATGCTTCCAAAAACTGGTACATGTAGCCGGGCAACATGGTTGTGTGGGGGTTAGCGCTAGTCCTGGGTATGAATCCGCCTTCTGGCCAGAGTTTGCATTCTCTGTGGCTCCCTCCTGCAGTTCAAAGACATGCAGTTAGTGGCATTAGGTTATCTGGTGATTCTCAGTTGACCATAGGTGTGAATGTGAGTGCAAATGGTTGTATGTCTCTCTGTCTCTCTGGCCCTGCAACAGTCCGACAGCCTGTCGTCCTATGATAGCTGGAATATGCTCCAGCCCCGCCGCCTCGTGATCCTGAATTGAAAGTGCAAGAGAGTGGATGGATGGTACATTTAGCTTCACTATAACCGCCTGTATTCTCTCTTTTTCCAGGTCAGTGCCAGTTCTGTGAGCCCACCGGCCTTGCCAACATGGCAGATATTTTTCACGTCAACACAGTGGGCCAGTTGCTCATGAGTTTTGACGTGTCAACAAGCAAACAAGCCTTAGCCTTTGGGGATTCAGGGGGATGTGTGCACCTTTGGTCCGATGCTCCAGAAGTTTCATTCAACGACTACTCACGGGAGACGGAATTTGCCCTGCCCTGCCTCGTGGACACACTGCCTCAGCTGGACTGGAATCACGACCTACTGCCCCTCTCTCTGATCCCCATGCCGCTGACGAGCACTGAGCCTCTGCTGTCAGACTGGCCCACTGCCCTGGCTACACCCAGCCCCAGGTAACACAATTATTAATAGTATATACAAAACTGTTGTACTTAAAAACTAAAATTAAAAACAAATAAGTCACCAAAAACTGAACTGAAACACACACTCTGGAAAGTAACTCGGATAGAAAACCAAACTGTTTTTGTCTTTAAAAGTTCATCAGGGTCACTATAGTTTATCTCAAACGAACTCCACATTACACTGTCACACTTCTCAAAATACAAAGAAATACATCAAAGGCAGAAAGTGGTTCCAAAAAATACACTATTGCCAAGACTTTAAGTTCCCAGCTGTTTTAGGAATTTATTTAGCCTCGGTGGAAAATTAAACTATAGGTTTATGACGTGTTTTTAAGAAATTTACATTTTCATCAGGAACCTGTGGGCTCGGGGCTGGATGCCACAGACAGAATAAGGAAGTTGGAAAGAATTGAGAGACAGAGTAAAGCATTGTTGACTTCAGTTTTTTAAGGATCGTTTTTCTTTACCGAAAAAAAGTTTTTAAACAGTGTGGAGAAATATCAAACATTTTCAAGCTTTTCTGAATTTATATGGTAAAACCAAACCAGGAAAGAGAAGCTGGATCAGTGGAGATGTACGATCTCATGCATGACATAACTGTTCATACCATAAACATATTACTTGACAATCTGGAAGTGGTTAATTTCTCTTCTCTGCAGTCATAGTTGATAACATTACCTATGGAAATGATGACATCTGTATTTGAAGCCATATGTTACACACTTTATGTGAAGGGACAGAGACACGCCATATTTTATGACACTAATTAAAACATGTAAACTATGGCTTGAAATTGGTTGGATTTTTTTCGTGTTCAGATTTTGTAAAGTTTGTGATGCAGTTTTTTTTTTTTTTTTTGAACGAATATATTAATTTACTCCTGTTTCACTATTAAAGGCACTTCAGAATGAGAAGCATGGCTTGTAGCTGCCCCTTCCCCCTTTTCCCCTTAACTGCTTTACAATCTAAAACGTGTGTTTGTTTTTTTTTGTTTTTTTTTTAAACAGACGAGCCCCTCCGGTGGACCCAGAAATCCTCCGCACTATGAAAACTGTTGGCTTCATTGGTTACGCAGCAAATCCTCGTACCCGCCCCAGGAACCAGGCATGTGAAGAACTTGGTTATGCTAATTTAAATGGGGAAAAAATATTTTTTTATTGTCCTTCTTCACAAAATCCTAACAATCTTTCTATTTTAAGGCTGAAAACCAGTTAAACACATGGTTTTCAACATAATGTAACTTTTTTTTGTGGTCCCTGTTTTGGTTTCAGGTTCCTTATAAGATTAAAGATGTGGAGCCTGATTATGATAATTACAACCAGGTCCCTGAGTCACCAATAGGACGTGATGAAGAGCCACATCTTTACATGGTGCCCAAAAAGTATAGAAAGGTTGGACTTTATTTCATTCTCGTTCTCATATAGAGATGAGATTTATTGTTGACGTATCACAATCTATAAAGTTTTACTGTAAATTTAGATTTCCAAAACACGTGATGAAGATGTCTTTGTTCTGCTTCAGGTCACAATTAAATACTCTAAACTTGGATTGGAGGACTTTGACTTCAAACATTACAACAGGACCTTGTTTGCTGGCCTGGAGCCACACATTCCCAATGCCTACTGTAACTGCATGATCCAGGTAAGAAGCTGAAGATTTACAATGTGTTTGGTAAAAATTTAGTTTTTGATATGAGACATCATCAAGAGTTGCTCTCTGGTTTTTTGTCTTAGGTGTTATATTTCCTGGAGCCGATTCGCTGCCTTGTTCAGAATCATTTGTGCCAGAAAGAGTTTTGTTTGGCCTGTGAGCTTGGCTTCCTCTTTCACATGTTAGATTTGTCACGAGGAGATCCATGTCAGGTAAGTTTTTTCCATTCATTTCTCTGAAATAACGATTCAGCCTCTTGGGAAATACAGAACCCTTAAATTGAATCCTCATTTCTTTGCAACTGGACAATAATTTATTATGTAGCTTTCCCAAAGTACCATCTCCTATCATCTTCCTCAAGGCCAGTAACTTCCTCAGAGCATTTCGAACCATCCCTGAAGCCTCGGCGTTGGGCCTGATCCTCTCAGACTCGGACGAGCAAACAGGGAAGGCTAGGCTTGGTCGCTTAATCCAAAGTTGGAATCGTTTCATCCTCACCCAGCTTCACCAGGAGACACAGGAGCAGGAGGGTCCGCAAGCCTACAGAGGTGCTAGCAGCAGGTATAATACATCAGTCTGGATGTGTTCTAGGCTGCTTAGAGAAAGAGCCCTGGGTCTGTGGGTTTCCTCTGAGTTGGTGTTTCTTCCATCCTTAACATGGTTACTTTACACTTCCCGTCACTGTGGCCTTGGCCAAAGCACATATGGGTGTTGTGCCTGGGGACCATCCATCCATCCATTCGCTTCCGCTTATCCTTTTCAGGGTCGCGGGGGGCGCTGGAGCCTATCCCAGCTGTCATAGGGCGAAAGGCGGGGTACACCCTGGACAGGTCGCCAGTCTGTCACAGGGCCAACACACAGGGACAGACAACCATTCACACTCACATTCACTCGCACATTCACACCTAGTGACAATTTGGATTAATCAAGGCCTGGGGACCAATGCTTGGAAATAGTTCAATTGTTATGTTGTCATTATCCTTTGAGAAATTCTCTTTCTGAGTGTGGTGATTGTTCGATAAAGACAACCACATCAAAAAAGGCATCACAATTACAGACATAATTACATACATCTAACAATTAAGTGACAGTAACATTACAAAACACCTCATATCACCTGGATTTATTTAACGTCCAGTTTATTGTTACATGAGACTGTATAAAAGATCAGACGGGTACCTTGACAGGAACTTGTACCTCTGTTGAGAGAAAGTGAATCATTTGCAGGATTTCTTACTCACAGAGCAAAAACTGCTCTGAGTCTAGTAAGCCCTGCAGTCTTACTGAACATATTTCCAGTCTTATTAAGTTTGTTTATAAAAGTAGAAACCGTTTAAAAGATAACGTCTGCGTAACAAATGTGACTGCTCTGTTTGTGTTGCAGTTGTCTGGGCTCCTCTGGTGAGTCTGTCATTGGAAAGCTGTTTGGTTGTGAAGTTGAGAACAGTAGTTTGTGTCGCTGTGGCAAAGAAACGGTCCGCTCCTCCCTCACGCTGCTCTTCACCATGCATTACCCCGAGCAGAACACTCAAGGTCAGTTTGAGAGCACTGAGGTGTGCATTTCACACTCATATCTCCTCTTTCTTACACGTGTGTATATATATCATATGCTTGCATTTAAAAATAATAATAATAATGATAATTTTATCTTATCAGTTTCCAATATGTTTTTTTAATCCTGTATTTAGAAATTTAATTATCTTCCTCTGTATATCCTTTTCCAGAGCTACTATATTTTATTGTTCTGTGTTTGTAGCTTTAAATATTTGAATGTCCTCCATTACAGATGGGTAGTTTTAATGTTGAGTGAGCAGTAGGCTATATCTGTTACCAGTATATTAATTTGACTCTGATATTTTTCAGAAAAAACAATAAAGGAGTATGACTTTGCTGAGATCCTGAAGAAAAGCATCTGCCTGGAGCAGAGCACTCAGGCATGGTGTGAAAACTGTGAGAAGTATCAGCCCACAGTGAGTTACAGCTTTTATTCACTCATATTGTCAATACATAACAGATTGTTAGCCGTGCTGCAGAGTGATAGTGTGTTTGTGTTACACTGTAGGTGCAGACACGAAACATTCGATGTCTACCAGATGTTTTGGTGATAAACTGTGAGGTGAACAGTGCTAAAGAGGCTGAATTCTGGAAGGTTCAGGCCGAGGTAAGCGACATTGATTCTGTCATTAGAAAGATAAAAATTAAAACCAAGATGGTTTTCTTCAACTTGTTATTAATTACATGAATGTTTTTTATAGTATGCTTTCAATAAAGCCAAGCAGAAAGAGAAACCAGCAAAACCTAAAGAACCACCTCCCATGCCCACTGAGTGGTGCTTAGAGTAAGTAGAGTAAGACCCCTTTTCATTTTAAAGAAATACACACACACACACACACACACACACACACACACACACACACACACAGCTGTACATTGGAAGGAGCACTTTGAGAAGCTTTAGGGGTGTCAAACATAAGGTTTGGAGGCCTTAGTTGGGCCAGAATGAGCTTGACAAAGACTCCAATCTGGTCCGGTAGACAACTTTGGAAAAATGAAGGTAGGTATAAATTATTGGACTTTTAACTGTGTTTGTTGTGTTATAGTTTTTCCTCCCGATAAAGACCTCCCCCTGTGTCCATTCATACTACACCAAAGTAGTGAGGATTGGATAAACATTTAAATGACAGAAAAGTTTCAGTAGGAAAAAAAGAAACATCAAATATGGGACAGTCTTTTGGCACTGAGCTATCAGATCTTTTTCTGTAATTTTCTACATTGATCATGGAGAAAAACTGAAATGTGCTGTTGAAATTGCACTTTATCTTAAATTGTGATTAAATATGTTGTTGAACTTTACACTTTAAACTTTGTGCAGTGGGGAGGAGATTTGCGGTATGGAGGGCATCACCTTTGACACTCGCACAGAGGATCTGCGGCACATCTGGATCCCCGCCACTCTCAAGATGTCCATCAGCAAAAGTCAAGGACTAGAGATCAGCAGGTGGTCTGAGACCGAGGAGGTGAGGCCTTTAGAGCTTCTTGAGCTAACAATAATTTGAAATAATTTCAGTCTGTAATTTTCCTCCCTGTCCACTCACTGCAGTATCTCTGAGCAGTAAATCTACATTTAGTAAGACATCTTTATTCTTTCTTTGTTAAATTTATATCTCTTATTTTGTTTTACTTTACACACACACTTCATTATATTATATATTATGTAACTTTTTATATAGTTTTTTTTACAACCCCTGACAAACTGACACCTTATTGATGAGAGAGGGATTTGCACATCCCTTTGATCCAGGGATCTGTTTCATGTTCCAAGGCTAACTGCTATCAGGGCAGGGATAAGAGACTAAGAGAGATGTAGAAAATCCACATTGCCGGGCACTGAGCGGGGCAAAACCTGTAAACAGATCTGCCCCTCTATGGACCCACCACATGCAGGGAGAGACGCTGGGCTCAGGTGCAGTGTGACCTGGGTATCAAGGTATCAAGAAAAGACAGGGGCTTAGATATGTTGACTCGAAGCATCACTGTCTGTTCATTGGGATGTGGAATGTTCCCTCACTGGTGTGGAAGAAACCTGAATTAGTGCAGATGTAGCTGGGGTGGGTATCTGCTTTGGGAAGCTCAGAATAGCATCCCTTTTTTTTGGTTCTGCGGGCTTCATCTGAGTGAGACTGTTAGCATGTACTGGTGTGGTTTGCAGTCAAGTGGGAAACAGCTGGTATAAGCACCTCCAAGTCACCTATGGTTATTACCAAAAGTGTTAGTTGAGGCGAATGGGTGTAGTCCGGGATGTCTCAGAAACCATTGAAAACATTATATATCTCATCTGGCCTGCTCTCCCATCTGGGGACTTCAGGAGTAACTGGAGAGTATTAGGGGAAAGTCTCTGGAATAACCTGCTGCCATATTATTATTTTTTATATATAGCATTTAGCTATATTTTATTTCAATTTTTAGATAATTTTAAACCATTATTGTCTTTAACTTAAGAGTTTTAGATCTCTAACCCCTGTATTTATTTTACTTCATTTTTTTCTGTTCATTTGTGCTCCTTTCTGTTTTTGTTTTTTTTAAACAAAAACAGAAAGATTAGAGTTTGAGTTACTGAGGTATTCTATTTTAACGGTTATTTATCTTAAATTGGGTGTACTGTTTTGGCTGCTGTAACAGCATGTGGTTAAAAAAAAAGTTTATCTTCTCTTTATCTCTTACTTTATCTGTTACTAGTTAAGTGCTGCTGAAGAGGCGGAGGGAGCTTCTCTGTATGACTTGGTGGTCACGGTGCCGCACATCCTGGATGCTCGCACGGGTGGTAATCTGGTTGCACACATTAAAGTGGGTGAGACCTACCATCAAAGAAAAGAGGTGCGTTAGTCTTAGATAAGAAATTGCAGTCTGAGATAAACTCACTTTGAAAAGTTACATTTTTAACATTTAAAATGATTTTATTATTTCAGGGAGTCACACACCAGCAGTGGTACCTTTTCAATGACTTCCTCATTGAACCGATTGATAAAGTAAGGATTTATTTTTGCTAATGTAAACGTGTGCAGTCACCTAAAGCTATTTATTATTTTATCTGTTGATTTATTGTTTTTGTTTTCAGACTGAGGCTGCACAGTTTGATGTGAGCTGGAAAGTGCCAGCCATTCTGTATTACGCTAGGAGAAACTACCACACCAAATACGACCTCCGCAGTAAGTTTCAGCATAATAAATCTGAAGGTTTTCTTTTTATTGATCGAACTGCTCATGCTCTGCTGTTTGCCTCAGTTAAAAATCCCATAGATGCTAGCGTGCTGCTCACAGAGGCGTCACTGGCTCGGAAGCAGAGGAAGACACATGCCACTTTTATCCCTCTCATGGTCAGTGAGATGCCGCAGGCTGGTGATCTGGTGGGGCTGGACGCTGAGTTTGTAACACTCAATCAGGTAACTCTAACCACAATACCACTGTGTGAATACATTACCCTGTAAAACACTTGTAACCACATTAATCGGGTTGTCGTTGCTTGCTTTACCGTATTAAAAGATCCTTCCTCTTAATTCCGCATACTTCTGCTTTGTGTGGCTTTGAATTTTTTTTCTGATTTTGGATGAATTTAATTCAAAACCCATTCAAGTTTTATCCACCCACTCCACTACAACATTCCCCATCTTAAAGGAGAACTATTCTAACCATAATGCACTGGTGTTAACTTGAAACTGAAAATAATATATTGTGTGGGATTTCAAAGGAGTGAAATTGCCAGATATTTGTCACATTGTTTTGCGGTTAGTGTAAACACTTTGATAATAAAGAGGAATCCTTGGGATTAAACCACTTCTGCTTTTTCTGTAGCAGTGTGACTTCAAAGCGCAGTGTACTCTTTGAAGTTTTTGTTTGAAGTTGTTTACCTGCGAAAAGCTGACAATAAAGTCTACACAAATCTCCATGACATGGAAATTTACAGTGACCTGGAGACATCAGGCCCTTTTTAATCATGATTTGTATCTTCTTATGTTAAACCAAATAACTAAAAAAAATTGCTTCCAGGTTGAAATCTATAACACTAAATATTAAGTATTACCTGTAGCTGATGACCTGGTTATGAGGAAAAAGTGTTACAGAAAGAATAGGATTAGAAATGAGTTCATCAGAGGGGCTTCTCAGCCACGACAAAGTTAGACAGGCAAGACTGAGGTGGTTTGGACATGTGCAGAGGAGGGATGGTGGATATATTGGACAGCCTGGTGGAAAAGAGGAAGGCCACAGAGGTGGTTTATGGATGTAGTGAAGGAAGACATGGTGAGTGTTATGGGTAGGGTGAGATGGAGGTGACCCCTAAAGCCTGCCGATTGAAGAAGAAGGTGGGAAGACATAATCTTTCATGATAAAAAAAAATATTATAGACATTTACAGGGAGCTCTCTGTCACACAGACTGGTCATAATGGTTAACTCATGAAACTAATCCAGGTGTCCAGTTAATAAGGTTAGTAATCTGTGCTCTCCTAGGTTGGACTGTGTTAAATGGAATGCTTTTTACCCATAAGCTGTAAAAAGCTGATGTATTATCGTGAAAAGGTCCTGGGTTCGAGTCCACTGGCAACCTGGAGTCTTTCTAAAGTAATCTTGTTGTTATTAAACAAACTCAACTCTTTAATGTGTGCGTCTGTAGGAAGAAGCAGAGCTACGCAGTGATGGCACCAAATCAACCATTAAGCCCAGTCAAATGTCTGTGGCCAGGATCACCTGTGTGAGGGGTCAGGGGCCCAACGAGGGGGTCCCCTTCATCGATGACTACATCTCCACTCAGGAGCAGGTGAGAAGCTGCAGAGAGTATGAGTATATAATGTTTCATGGATCCACCTGCTAACTGGTCAATTTGTTCTTCCAGGTGGTCGACTATTTGACACAATACTCTGGCATCAAACCTGGAGACCTGGATGCCAAAATATCCTCTAAGCATCTGACCACTCTGAAGTCAACCTACCTAAAGTTGCGCTTCCTCATTGACACAGGAGTTCGCTTTGTAGGTCACGGCCTACAGAAAGACTTTCGTGTCATCAACTTACTGGTATGTTGTTTCTATAAACTAGTGTGTATAATTTAGAGCTCAGTAAAGTCAAATTCAGTCATCTCACAACTCTTAGAGTGATTAGATGTGATTTTTAAGGTTTTTCTTTTGTTTTTTAAGGTTCCAAAAGATCAAGTTGTTGATACTGTCCATCTCTTCCATTTGCCCCGCAAGAGGATGATTTCTCTTAGATTTCTTGCCTGGTATTTTCTCGGTAAGTCAAGGTTAAAATATAGAGCTTACTGTAAAAACAAACAAATCAAAAAATGTACAAAAAACAAAGGTTAGTAGTTAACACATTTGGCGATGCCGTGGTGCAAGGGACCAGCTGACATTAGCATTTTCTACAGAAGCCCATGAGCCTTACCTGCAACTCGCGTCTATATACAGCATTAAAGTCTTTGCATTCAATGATCTTCAGACATACAGATGAATGCCTCAAAAAATAATCCTGTACTTTTTATTTAATTAAATTAACTAATTCAAATATGTGTGAGTTTTCCTTTAAATCTTGAAGTCTTAAACCAACCAATCAAAAAATAAATAAATTAATAAATAAAATCACAACTTCCAACATACACAGTGTAAAAAAATCCCAGATGGTAGCAGATTACAGTAGACTGATGATGTATGAGTGTCGGAGACCTTTCTGTCAAGGTTATAGACACATTTCAAGCTGAAACACTTAAAAATGTATAAAGATAATCATTTTATTTCACTCGTTATCAATAAATGTAATTCTCTTCTGAAATCTGAAGATAACAGTTTACCTTAAGTCATTTCTGATTGTTTTCTTCTTGATGTCCACAGACCTCAACATCCAGGGGGAAACCCATGACAGCATAGAGGATGCACGCACTGCCCTGCAGCTGTACAGGAAGTACCTGGAGCTGAGTCATGGCGGCGGGAATGATGAAGTGAGGAAGGTCCTCAAGGGACTCTATGAAAAAGGGCGCCAACTGGACTGGAAAGTCCCGGAATCGGACACAGGAGATGGTCAAGGTAGCCCAAAAAGTACGAGACTGCGCTGAAGTAGACGCAGACTGATTTTGACGTCGTGTGAGTTCAGATGACAGGGGTTAATGAGAGACATTGTGAATGGATTGAATGCACTCTCCTTCCTTCCACAGGTGCTGCTGTGTTTCCCTCTGTGATGGGGCTGTGAGCAACACCGTGACCGGGAGATTCTCTTGCTTATTTTCTTCAGATGTGTCACATTTTATACTCGTTTGCTTTGTGTACAGTTTTCATGCAGGTATGTCTGCATCTGTAAACAGACTGAGTCAGTGACTGATCATTTTTAGTCATGAATAAATTTGGGCTTTTTAGGTCAAAGATTTTCAGAAAAAATTGGTTTGTATTTTATCTTTTTGAAACATTAAATAAAAAAGATTTTTGTTGCTGTAAACGAACGCATCCTGAGCGTGTAAGATGCTTTTTTTATACCGGGAAGTGGGAAATGTACCGTAGTTTTTGGGTCATAAGCCGCTACTTTTTCCCCACACTGTGAACACTGCGGCTTATACTGACGTGCGGCTAATGCATTTTTCTTTTTTCATGCGGCCAAAAACATTTTGCCTGGTAACAGTAGACCAATCAAATTGATAAGTAGTATATATACGGTATATATTTTTACCGGTTGTTAAGAGACATTGTAATGTTGTTTGTGCACTGTTCCGTAAAAAAACCATAAGCAACGTAATTTGTGTGTTACTGATACGTACGTATACTTAAAGGTAGCCGTGTTACAGGCGCTGTTCGAGGAAAAAAAGCATTTGCAGTATGTATTTTTGTATGTTACCTTACGGATTAAATTAAACTTTAAAAATCCTCACATGTAATATTTCTGTGTAAATATCTTTTATTACAAGTGAATTAAAATCCGGTGCGGCCTGTACAAGTATGAAATTGATTTTCTTTCTAAAATTAGAGCATGCGGCTTTTAATCAGGTGCGCTCTGTAGTCCGGGAATTACGGTACATGAATACTTGTCAATCTTGATTAAAATCGAATAACCCAAACTCTGTGACTGTTCAGAGAAATCTATTTACATCTAACAATGACTTTAGTTTGGTCTTTTCCCTATCCTTCTGTGAAATCTGCTATCATTGTTAATTTTCCAGGTAACTTCTGGAAAATAATTTAAATGATTTCTTACAAATCTCAATGCAGAACTATTTTTTCTTTTCCTGTTTTAGTACAGTTTGTTCTGCTAAAGTATGAAAAAATGTATTCAAATGCAACTGTGACCAGAGAGCATTTCCAAACACAATGGATCACTGAAGTTAGTCAATACCAATAAGCTAAAACTACATTACATCACATCTGGTCCCTCCAGCTTTTTGTCTGGATTTGTCAGAATTAGCTGTGATTTAAATAAAGTGAAGTTTCATTGCCTTTGTTCCCTCATGCAGAAAAAAACAAAAAGGGTACCCTGTCTAGTTGGACTCCTTTTCAAGTTTCAGACGTGTGTTGTGTTAGCTGATCCACTACAGAAACCTCTTCCCTCTAAACTTCTCGTTTTTTAAACAAACCAAGACCTGGAAGCATCAAATATTTTAACAGCAGTTACTGGAAAACTGATTTGTAGATTGTTTTTGCTGTTACATTAAATTCAATTCTATTTTATTTTTTCAGTGCCAAATCACAACAACAGTCGCCTCAAGGCGCTTTATGTTGTAAGGTAGACCCTACAGTAATGCATACAGAGAAAAACCCAACAATCATATGACCCCCTATGAGCTTTTCCAACAGTGGGAAGGAAAAGCTCTGTTTAACAGGAAGAACCCTCTGGCAGAACCAGGCTTGCGACCAGTTGGGGGAGAGAGAGAGAAGAAAAACATGCTGTGGAAGAGAGCCAGAGATGAATAACAAGTGTGATTCAGTGCAAAGAGGTGTATAAACATGTAGTGAGTGAGAAAGGTGACTAAAAAATAAATACTCGTGCATCATGGAAATCCCCCAGCAGCCTACATCTATTGCAGCATAACTATAGAAGGATTCAGGGTCACCTGGTCCAGCCCTAATTATATGCTTTAGCAAAAAAGGAAAGTTTGAAGCCTAATCTTAAAAGCAGAAATAGTGTCTGTCTCCTGAATCCAAGTTGGAAGCTGGTTCCACAGAAGAGGGGCCTGAAGGCTGAAGGCTCTGCTTCCCATTCTACTTTTAAATACTCTAGGAACAACAAGTTAGCCTGCAGGGCAAGAGCGAAGTGCTCTAATGGGGTGATATAGTACTACAAGGTCATTAAGATAAGATGGGACCTGATTATTTAAGACCTTGTGTGTGAGGAGCAGGATTTTGAATCCAATTCTGGATTTAACAGGGAGCCAATGAAGGGAAGCCAATATAGGAGAAATATGCTCTCTCTTTCTAGTCCCTGTCAGTACTGTTGATGCAGCATTGAAAAGACATTTTATTCTTTATTTACCGTCACATGTACTTTGAGAATTGAATGCATGTATTAAACATGTCCAAAGTATTACATAATGAGGCTGGTGTATATAGGCTTAATCTCTGTGAATCAAAAGTTGAGTCTGTAGACTGCTCTAAATGTGAGCAGTGGGCAGGGTTTAACTGGTTAAAAGAAAATAACCATAAAGTGTACTAAACTGATTACCTCCAAAACAAACAAAACACGGGGAAGGAGCACCACCCAAACCAAGAATAATTTTACTGATAAGTGGCTTCTGGAGCTTTAAAGACCACCGCAAGTCACTTACTTAGACATATATAGCTTAACTTTAATTTCGTGGAAATGTGCGTCATAAAGATCGCTCGTATAAAATCATGGGTCCGATGTCATTAAAAAGGAAAAGAAAAAAATTATAGATTGCTATAATTGTAGATAAAACATCTCTTGAAGAAGGGCAGGTTTTGATTGGTGAAGCGCTCTAAATCACATTTAAATGTAACGGTGCCCCCTGCTGGACAATCTGTGAACTCTTAACGTTTCCACAGGGGTGTTTTAAAATATGGATTTACTGAATGCCAAAGGATTGTAGGACATTTTCTCAAAATTTCCTCATTCTTTAAGAGCCGTTTGGCATCTTTTCGAAGGACCTGCGGTTTGTAGCATAAGAAAGGTCTATGATGTACGTCTTGAAATTCCCCAGTCACTTTTATGTTGCAGCTGAAGCCATCGGCCGGGCTAAGGAAAGTGAGGTAAAATTCAGACTTTTTAGTCTGAAAACCCCAGTGCAGTGGTAACACTACAAGGCACCATGGTTATTGCTGAATATGCATGTTTTACATATTTGGGTGTTGCACTTTGTAGATGGTCCCTGCACACTATTCTCGCAGTGAGCAGCAGATGAGCTTGTAGCTTGTTGTCAGCCTTAATTTGTGGGTGTTCTATAAAACTATATTTACTAATTATTTCTACTAGCAGTTCAAATGTCTACATTTTTCCATTATAACCTTGAAAATAAAATACATAGATCTTACTCCTTGACTTAAAATGTTTAGACTTTCCAAAAGAATTTTACAGATATTTGTCATAAATTTCCAAACTGTCTTTTCCCCCCTAATATAGTATAAATTAGACACCGTTTTGTGAGTGAGTTGATTTTTTCAACGTCGTACACACACTCACACGCCCCGTGTGAGTACGGGGAAACTTGTGAACACAAAAAATAAAATAACAATAATAATATTTGAAATCCATAAATGACAGCCAGTGACAAAAATAGAAACATGATGATTTATTTATTTATTTCTAAGCCACACTTGCAGACACATGTTCTCATTGTTAGAGCACAAAATATAAATGTTTGTACAGGAAAGATAAAATTTAAGGCACGTTTTATTTCCCACGCACAAACAGCAAAACTGCAGAAGAGTGTGAAGCTGCTGAAACTCAGAACGAACGATAAATTATATTTACAGAGCCACAGACTCACACCAGACTTCAGAACAGTCCTCTTTATTCACAGGTTTAAAACACACACACGGCTGCAGGTCTAAATCTGAGGCGGACCTGCAGTGTGTTCATGTCTCAGTTTTGTCTTCCAGGCTTTTTGCAGAAACATCTGTGAACCCGCAAAAGCAGAGGACATCACGTGCATTCAGGTGCACCTGATGTCTGTTTGCTCACTGACGCCATCGTTAGAAGGTTCATTAGCTAATCGCTGACCTTTGTTTACTCACAACGATGCAGCCATACTCAGCCCCCTAAGCATTTTCCCTTTCCAATTCACAATCAATTCCACCCCTAGGTCAAAAATATGTATAGGACAATTGGCCTCATCTAATATTTTGTATGAACCTGTCCAGCTGTCCAGTGATTAAATGACAAGATGGAGGCAGGACTCCACAGCAGGGGCATACTCCATAATGTGCTGTGCATTCTCATATGTATATTATATATATTGCTCACTTATTGTATTTACCAACATCAAGGAGTTATGAGCAAAGAAAGGCCACACCATAGTGCATGTTTAAATAGGGAAAGTTTATTGATCAAAATGTATTACGCAAATACGCATTACATTTTTTTCAGCCCCCCCAATCGAGAAAACAAAACCAATTACATGTTCAAAGCAACGGAACGGTGGCCCAATATCAGAGAGAACTCTACTCTTGTGTGAGCAGTGATAATTGAGCAGTCCGTTTTATTTTGCAGATTCAAGCTGCTCTTCAACAGTTTCACCACCAGATGTCACCAGAGAGGACTGTGTTGAAAAGCTTCGAGTAATGAACCGTTTTTCAATACAAGCTTCAGTGCTTCGGAAAGCTTCATTTGGCCATCACTAACCGCTAGTACTCATCATCAGCGGTGATGCAGTCAGCCTCTCTGACCAGATCATATAGACCAGTCACCACTTCCCGTCTCCCTCGTTCTCTTTTTGGTGGTGGTGCCCGGTTCCGCCGGTCTCTCTGTATGTCTCGCCATTTCTCACAGGTCTGGTCGGGTTCCGGGCGGCCGCTCCCTTCCCCTCCTCTCTGCTCCTCTTCCTCTAGCGCTTGCTCCTCTGTGCACGGCTTTCTGCTTGGGAAAGGGACCGGTCCTGTTAGCACTGCTGCCCCACTCCGCTCTTTTGCGCCCCGCTCCTTTCCCGTTCCTTCTGCCTTCTTGCTTCTTCCCTCCACTTTTTTCTCCTTGGACCCCTTCCCACTCTACCTCCGCTTTATTCTGGCTTTCCGCTCTCTTAGTACATGCTGTAGTTGCCTCTTGTTTTTCCCATTGATCTTATCTGCGTTTTCACTTCCCTACTTACTTCTTCCCCCTCCACCACGTGGTCTTGTTCGCCGACACTTGACTCTCCCACCCTGCTCAAGCAGCTTCTGCGCCCTTTCTCACTTTATTCTTCACGCTCTTCCGTCTGACTCCTCTTATCTTCCTCAGTGAGGAACTATGTCCCGGCCTTGCCAAAGTGGCTACGCTAGTTCACGCCCTTTCTCAACCCCGCATGGTCTCGCACCGCAGCGAGTTTTCGCCTCACTTCTACGGACCCATCTATCCTTGACGCGCCTTTCACTCTCCCTCTTGCCGAGTGTTGTCCCCGCTACCAGCTCTCTGGAGCGGCATGGTTCTCTTTTGACCGCTGTTTGTCCGTCGGTTTTTCAGCGCTCCGCCGCACCCCGCCCGCCTTTTAGTGCGGTTCCCACTGTCTTCTACTGGGCTCTGCATGGACCTCCTTCTGTTTGCTTGTCCTGTACGCCTTCGTGCAGCATTCAAAATCCTGTTGCCCCTACCTTCCTATCCGCGTCGACCATGTCTGTGGTTTTACAAGCGGTACTGCGCTGGCCGTGGTTTGTCTCCTTTTCTGCTCTAGACTCCCCTTTGTGCGATGTCTGCGACGCGTCCTCTTTCCACCCTGCGGTTACATTTGCGTTCCCCCGGTTCACGTGCTCGCCGCTTTCTGTTTTCCATTTCCTGCTTCCTTCGGCAGTATCTTGAGCCCTAGCTTACATTTTCCCTGCTTGCGTGCCCTTATTGTCCTGACGCGATCACCACCCACTTAGTTAACCTGCAGGCATGTCTTCCGCCGCTCGCCTGGTGGCCGTCACTTTCTGGCGTTTTTCCGCTATGACGGTTATTGTCCTCGGCGCTTGCCATTTCGACATACACTGGTCTCTCACCGCATTTTCTCTGGCTGGCACATTCTTGCTCCACGTACCCTGTGAGGCCTTGGAGTCATTTTTGACCCGGCCATGTTTCCCCGCCCATTTAACCACCTTCTGTGACTGCTTTCTTTCCTTTGCGCCACCTCTCTCACCTTAAGCCATATCTGTCTCCGCGTGGCTGCTGGCCCCCCTCGTTTCTGCCATTTAATTACTTCCGCTCGGACTAACTGTCTTTCCTTCATTCTCACAGGCTGTCCCCCACTCGCTGCTACGCTTTAAAGCTATGCGCACCATGCTGCGGCCGAGTCCTGACCGGTGCGAAGCGCGCCTCAGTTTTCCTGTTTTGAGCGTTGCCTTCATTGGCTTTCCTGTTTACGTCAGCATTGCCGTTCCCATGCCATGCTCCGCTCCCCCCGGTTTGCATCATGCCGGCCTACAATCTCTTCGTGCCTTGTCCCCCTCTCTATTGCGCACTTCGATCTCGCTCTGCAGGCCTCCTTGTTTTGTTGCTAGAGTATTTCCCGTCGCCTGGGACAGGGGCCGCCTTTCGTTTTTCCGGCCTTTCTGATGGCCCCGCTTCCAAGTTTGGCTTTCGGGCGCCAGCCAGCTCTCTCTCTTTTCCAGCTTCAGGCTTCTAACACTTTCTTTTTGGTCAGCATAATCGTTAAGGGCTGGACCCAGGTGCCCTGCCTCCTTCTCTTCGTTACTTGCTGCCTCGCTGTAGGTGGGGAGTTGATGATTGCTTTTTTCCTTCGTCTCTCTCTCCCTCACTATGGTATCCCCCCGACCTCTCTGCATTCACTCCTCATCTGTCATCTCTTGATTATCTCTTCCGATGTTTTACTCCTGTTCTTCTCTCCCCACCCGGTGACCGCAGCTGCGCCTCTCTGCGCCTGGTTTTGCCAGGCGGTTTTTGCCTGTTACCGGGCGTTTTTCTTTCCCTGTCCAACACGTGCTTGCTCCTCAGGGTGTTCCTCTTGCTTCATTGCTTTTTTCTTTTCGGTTTATTTCCGCACTGGAGGCTGACTTGTTTTACTCTGTGCACTACATCGCAGTTCCCCTAGAGAGACCCACCTGCCGTCCATGCCTATTTCTGTCCACTCTTTTCACCACTCTCCTTTCTCACTACCTCTGACACCTGATGCTTGCTTCCTGATGTTCATTTCAGCTATATAGATAGATTATATGTATACTTCATGGCTTTCACTTTTCTCGGCCAATCTTTCACTTTGGGTGATAAGTGTGTGGGGTCCCTGTGTGTAGTAATTATTGGGGGCGTGCATTACTGTCCCACATTTTCATCCCTGATAATCTTTCTTTCTCTTTCGGCCCTCGTCCCAGCCGGTTTTCTGTCAGCCTTTGGTGCCCACCGGCTGTCAGACCGTCCACGGCTCATTTTTTCTTTGAAATGCTACATTGCTTACTTATGTTTTTTTTCCTCGACTACCTCTGCCTTATCACTACTTCGGCAGTGCTCTGATCCTCCCCACGTTTGACAAGGTTTTGTTTTTGACTGCCCTTCACTGCACCGGCACATTCACTCCACCCGTCCCGTGTGCGATGTGGTTTGTGATAGACGGACTATGATTGTTCCTTTTGTATTCTCTGTCGCTGTCTGTAGGGGTTTCGCGTTGTCCCCTTTTTTGTTTCATGATAACTTCTAGTTGCCCATTGCTCTGGTCACCTTCCCCATAGCCATGTCAGTTACGTGTGCCGTTTCACACGCGTAGGCACTCCATACAGGTTCTTTGCTTGTTCCACCTGATGCTTGTAGCCCTGGTGCCCCCCCAGCACCCCTTGTGCCCGACAGTGCCTGGTGCCGCACGGCACCTCCCACTGTCCTTTCTCCGTAGCCGATTTTTACTCACCGGTTTCGTGAGAGATAGATATTCGTTCTCTTCGCCTTCCTGTCCTGCCCACCTCTTGCAGTGCAGGTTTGCATATTCCCATTTCTACACTGTCAAGGGGTTGGTCGGCTTCATTTGCCGCGGCGAGGCCGACCCGAGAGCGAGTTCCCGGTACGAGTTGCTTTTCCTCACGGGCTCTGTGTTCGCGGGCGGAGGCGACATGACGGCCCACACTGCAGGCTCCCCACAGCATTGTAACTCCACCTCAAAGCTGTTTCTTGGCTGGAGATTCCCAACTGCACTGAACCCGGGTCGTGCCACACCACCTCCTGCACAGTCACCCACACAGGCATCCTCGACCGTCCGATGCCGCACCTGGGAAGCCAGGGCCCCCGCGGCTCTATATCCGGGAACGTCCTCGGGATGGACACCGGCGGGGCACACAGCTGGGCAGCGATCTGGGGCTCACGATCGGGGCTCGCCGCTGGCCACCTGCATAGCTCCTTCCATACCGGCCACTCACCTCACTAGCACCGCGGACTGGACCGCGCGGCGACTAGACCCTGCCTCCCAGCCCCCATGAGACCACCCTCGCCATCATCTCCCCGCTAACTCATCGATTACTACTCCACTGCTCCTCCACTCTCTCCCCACGCCCCACCAGCGCTAGACCATCTATGCACCACACCCTCATCCCACTCCACATATGGTCCCCTGCCCGCCCGTGCCAGGTAGGGAGCATGTCATTTCAAGGCCTTTTCCCAGCTCTTCCGCATTTTGCTGTGTTCCTTTTGCGACTGCCGCGTTCCTCCACCCTGGGTTCCTTTGGCGGTTGCAGACGGCTTTTCCCGTCGCCGGGGCGCAGCCGTCTGTGTTTAATCTCATTGCGCGAAGGGCTCAATTTAATGATTAAATACTGTGACAATGTCTATTCTTACTCTGCACCCAATCCTAAGTGTTCATTTACGCAATACCAGAGCGTCAGAGCTGTTTTTCAGACACTGTTGTCTTTATTTTGATTTGCACCTACAACATTTTTTTAAATTTGTCAGTTTTTTTGTTGTGTCTCTATTATGTGACCTCTCCCTTTTGTTATGTTTTTTCACAATTAACCCCAACATCAAATGATCCCTCTGTGCGCCAAGCACTCGGGCCGGTGGCAGGACAACTCCCTTTACCAGGAGACCTTTGACAGACACCAGGCTCCGGAGGGGCAGCTCTTGTCGCGACTGGTGGGGGGTGAGAGGCCACAAAGAAAGACACCATGAGGCCTCAACTGACACGTATGGTTTTCTGGACTGTGGCTGACTAAGCACGTCCTCACTTACTAGTCTTTAAAGGCGCTCATCGTTCACCAAGGTGCAATGTGAGTCAAGGAGGCCTGCCGACGTAATAGGCAATCACTGTTAAGCATCTGCAAGCCCCCAGTCAAGCTGCAGGTCTATACGGCCACTGCGCAACCCTCACCTTTTTTAAGTGGCGTTTTAGCCACCATGCCGCCTGAACGCACTAGTCGGACCATGTCAGGCAGATGATTCTGAGACAGGAGAACAAGCTCTGGGTTCCGGCGCAAGATTCTCCTGTGTCGGCCACCACATCAGGAAGCATGGTTTCCCAGGCCAGGAAAAAGCTCCTCGAGGTTCGCGCCAGCAAGATTCTCCTGTGTCGGCACCACATCAGGAGATGGTTCTGAGACAGGAGAACAGCTCCTCGGGTTCAGGAGCAAGATTCTCCTGTGTCGGGACCACTCAGGAGATGGTTCTGAGAAGGAGAAACAAGCTCCTCGAGGTTCAGGAGCAAGAATTCTCCTGTGTCGGACCACATCAGGAGATGGTTCTGAGACGGGAGAAACAAGCTCCTCGGGTTCAGGAGCAAGATTCTCCAGCTGCAGAGGTTCACCAGTGATGTTGTGAACAGCAGCTAATATTTTCTTCTTCCTCCTCCCTTCTCAGCTGATCCTTAAGATTATTAATTATTTCTCTTTTCATTTTAAGATGTTCATAAAGTTCATCTATGAGATCTTCGTTATGAACAATCTTGAAATTTTGCTTTTTGACTTTTTCTTCCAGCCAAAATATTTGCAGTGATCAGACTTTTGTTGTCTTTTCCTGTCCGGATTTGCTCGAGATTTCCTAAAGTTTTTGAGAGTTGTGTTCGCTGTTTTTAATTTGTTTAGCTCATCTCTTGACTCATGGAAATTATCTTTATAATAATTCTTTTTGAGCTTTAGGGTGCTCAACTCCAACTGGAGTTGTTGAATTTTCATTTGAAGCTCCATAGGGTCAGGTATTTGTCTCTCCATCGACCCATACAGTCTTTGTGATTCCTCTCGAATCTCTCCGTCAGACTGTGAATTATTAAATGCTTCGTTTGACATTTCTTTAAACTCTTAATGCAAAGTGTCGACAAGAAAAAATGTTTGCTTAATTGTTTAAGTTTAAAATAGTCCCTTTCTGAAAGGTTTCTGGTTTGCTAAACACAACTCGCTGTTTCTGAAAATGTTCCAAGTAAAACTGTGTTTGCAAAGGTGAAGAGGGGGTATTTATAGACTTTTGTGGCTGCGAATTTGACGTCAGCGCTCTTTGAGCCTTTGATCCTTTGTTCGATCACAGGATCACATGACAGCTGTGCGTAATTCTGCGCATGCTCAGAGAATACCCATTGTGATGCACGGTTTTGTTTTGTTTTGAATTTTTTTAAATACCCTGAAAACAGTCCAAACAGTGTTGCCAGGTTAGCGATTTTGTCGCTATATTTAGGGAGTTTTCAAACCCCCCTTAGCGTCGTTTTTTTTTCTAAAAAGCGACTAGCGACAAATCTGGCGGCTTTTTCTGGTGTTATTGGAGGCTTATTTATGACGACTTTTGACGTGAAAGCGCTTGTTGCTCTTACTCTCAACAAGCAACGGGTGCTGCCGTGGGCACCTCGCTCGTGCCAAAGCGCTCACAGGCGGAGGATAGTCCTCCTCCAGCCGCTATCAGGGCAGGAGATGTTCACGTGCGTCCAAACTGCAAATGAATCGCGCACGAGCAAAGCCGCCGCTCCCGCACTGACTGTAACGCAGTCAATTCTTCTTTTACTGTTATGCTGTTTTGTGGATCACAAGGTTTAAAACTACTTGTAAACACACACACAGTAACTCCACCCTAACCTGCAGCTGCAGCGCAAATAACAACGAAAATTGTTTGTAAACGTGTCCTGGAGTTTACAGGTGCAGACAGTGCAACAGCTTCCAGGTCATTTATTCTGCCAATATGGCAAGAAGGTCATAACTGCTTCAAGCACTGTCTATATCAGGGGTAGGCAACGCCAGGCCTCGAGGGCCGGTGTCCTGCAGGTTTTAGATCTCACCCTGGGTCAACACACCTGAATCAAATGATTAGTTCATTACCAGCCCCCTGGAGAACTTCAAGACATGTTGAGGAGGTAATTTAGCCATTTGAATCAGCTGTGTTGGTTCAAGGACACATCTAAAACCTGCAGGACACCAGCACTCGAGGCCTGGCGTTCCTACCCC
>NW_024582393.1:0-10637 GCF_018398535.1 Haplochromis burtoni
CCGCGATACGGAAAGACCTCTTGCTCCTCGAATATCCAATCCATAATCGGTCATCACCTGCATCATGGACTTTGCTTAAGAAAAATAAGTCGTCAACTTAGAGGACAAGCGAATCCAAAGAACTGATGGCTCTCGAAATAATTGTATACCCTTTCATACCTACAGCTAACAGAGTCACAATAGGTCCTCCACATATTTTGTCATTTGCAGTTAGATATTATTAAATGGTCATTTCAGACAAGAGCCAAGGGAAGGATTTGATTCTAGGGGAAACATCGCTAGGCTGTATTATGACATGTGATCACCCAACCTACCAAGCCCTAGGTAAGTCAATGGTATAATGGGTGAGGCCTGGGAGCTTCTGAAGGAGGACCTTCTTCAAATTCCACCTCCACTTGATGGACGTTTGCAAGCTGCACCATCTGTGTTTGTTTTCTCATTTGATGGCAATGATCCACGTAGTTGTAGGCCGTATAATGAAGTCCTACCAACAAACCTACCAAGCCCTAGATGGTGACCAAAATAGCTTTGCCGAAACCCAGGATCGAACTAGGGTCCTTTAGATCTTCAGTCTAACGCTCTCCCAGCTGAGCTATTTCGGCACTTTTTGCAATGGAAAGTGCTCAAAAATTGCATTCTAATCACCAGTCAGGTCTACAGCTGGCCAAACTGCACTACAGCTGCCATTCTGAGACACTGGATCAATGTGAAGTGAACTTTTAAGCTTTGGATTTAACAGTGAACTGTGATGAACTTTGCTCTCTTAAATGTTGTCCCACCCAAAGTAAGACGGAAAAAAAGTGAAAGTGTGATGTTTTGAGAAACCATGGGCGGATTTGGTGAGATTGGCATGTCTTAGACACCGGGTTTCGCAAAGGAGCTGAGCTGAGAACCAACTGGCGGTGAGTTGGACCGAGGGGCAGGAAAAGATTCTTTACAGAGCTTGTACGCTGGGATTATCTGAAAGAGGCCTCTGTCCCTGATATCCACAAATCCCATATCGTCATCCCACCTGCAGTCTATGGACTTTGCTAAAGATGACAATGAGGTCACAGAACTATCAAGAACAACTGAGCTTGTTAGGTAAAGCCATGGAAGGGCAAGGATCCAAAGGAGACACCTGGACAGGGACTTGAACCCTGGACCCTCAGATTAAAAGTCTGATGCTCTTCCATCTGAGCTACCCAGGTATCAAGAGTCACGTGTTTGTCCTCTGGGACACATATTGTCTTTCTTTTCTGTAAAAACGTGATCTCTTATCCTCTCATTTTACTGTAGGTACTGGTGAGGATTTGCAGTTAGATATTATTAAATGGTCATTTCAGACAAGAGCCAAGGGAAGGATTTGATTCTAGGGGAAACATCGCTAGGCTGTATTATGACGTGATCACCCAACCTACCAAGCCCTAGGTAAGTCAATGGTATAATGGGTGAGGCCTGGGAGCTTCTGAAGGAGGACCTTCTTCAAATTCCACCTCCACTTGATGGACGTTTGCAAGCTGCACCATCTGTGTTTGTTTTCTCATTTGATGGCAATGATCCACGTAGTTGTAGGCCGTATAATGAAGTCCTACCAACAAACCTACCAAGCCCTAGATGGTGACCAAAATAGTGAAGTGAAGTGAACTTTTAAGCTTTGGATTTAACAGTGAACTGTGATGAACTTTGCTCTCTTAAATCGTTTAAAAAATTTAAAACAGAATTTAATCTGGAAAATATGGATCTGGACATCATTTTTACAATACAGAAATAAAGAGCGCCTCCTCCCCAGACATTTGTAGGCATTTTACAAATGCCTACAAATGTCTGCCTACCAAAACCGTGTCTAACTCTACAAAGGACTACAAACCAAAATGGCAACAACAAGTTGAAAATTGGACTGCCAGAGTGTGATTGGCTCTCAATGTATATCACACAACAAACATCAACTAGTTCCAAAAGGTAGAGGGAATTTGAGTGGAAAACTCCAATTAAATTATTTTGTAAATGGTAAACGGCCTGTATTTGTATAGCGCTTTTCTAGTCCCTAAGGACCCCAAAGCGCTTTACACAACCAGTGTTCCACCCATTCACACACTGGTGATGGCAAGCTACATTGTAGCCACAGCTACCATGGGGCGGACTGACAGAGGCGAGGCTGCCGGACACTGGCGCCACCGGGCCCTTTGACCACCACCAGTAGGCAACGGTTGAAGTGTCATTTGGATGTGTACACAACTGCCTTCTTTTTATATCCAAGTTAACAGATGACATCATGATCTATGCCATCCCTAAGGATCCCAGGATCTTCTTACTGGGTTTGTGTAAAGAAATATACTCTAAAACACTTCTTCAGTAAAGACTCAGAGAAGAGAAACACACAGAACTTCTTGCTAGCAAGGGCAATCTCCAGAACTGAGACTCGCACTGAGAAACTGCCCCGGTCTTTATTTATACCTCAGTGGGTGCTTGCGTGTGTGTGTGCGTGTGTGTGTGTGTGGGGTCCTGCTGATCAAAGGGGTATATAACAGCACAAAAGGAACATCCTTGGTCATAAAGAGGGTAGTCTCCCCCTCACCCTAGATGGTTCACCCTAGATAACACAGTGAAGAAGTCCAGCAGTTCATCTAAACAAAAGGCACTTAGACTAAAACAGACATAGCTACGTTAAAACAATAAAACAAGGTACGAGCTCTTCCCATGCTCCCAGGATGTAGTTGTGCATTCCTGGAATGCACACCAAGCCTTTTGCAGCCTGCTAGAGATCACACATCCTGTCACTACACAATTGATTATACGCCTCTAAGCATACATGGTTAAATATTTCCTAATACAAATAACTGCATGCAGTATTCTACCATATGCGAACTTATATCACTGAAAGATTATACTGACTACTAAGTACAATTTTCCATTGACAGTTTGCTACCTAGAGATTAGATTCTAAAAAAGGACAGATATTAATAGGTTTGTAGCTTAAACCTATTCGCTGGAATGTTCAAGGCAATTCGCCTGCACAGCAAAGCAAGACACAAGTAGGCAAAGTTCTTTATGTTTCTCGTGCACGGGAGAGAACTGGACAAAGGCCGTTCCTTCGCTTGACCCCAGTTGCTCTCGTCCGTTCCCCCGTAACACTGCTCTTTTATTTAGGTTACATGAATATACATAGGTTCATTAACATATGACGTGTAGCAGTGTGACCCCATATACACTTCCCTAAAGCGGCTCTGACCTCCCTAGGAGGTGTGTGATCTATGCCAGAACACTCTGGAGAGGAGTGAACGCACCCCCTCTTCATGCTACACAGAGTTGTTACAGACCTCCTAGGATGAGACATTCTTTCAATCTACAAATGATTATATACTTCTAAGCATATCTAAATATATATTTCTAGGCATAAAGGACAATCCAACAATACAAATCTAACAGATATATTTTTAAAATCCTGTTGCTCGCATCTAAAAAGGCCATAACAAGGAATTGGCTTAAGAAAGATCCTCCCCGAGAGCAAGTGCTAGAGATTATAGAGGAAATACATCTGATGGAGAGACTGACTATCTTTCTACGACTAAAAGGTCATCTTTTTCAACAGCATTGGACTAAATGGTATAAATATAAGCAAAGGCTTGAAGATTCTGTCACTTAATTCAGCTTATATCTCTCTATTTGTTTGATGCCTGGAACAGTACCCCAATTTCTTCCTCTTATATTTTTGTTGGGTTCTGTTTGTTTGTTTTTGTTGTTCAAAATTAAAAATTTAAAAAAAAAAAAAGTTCAGGAGGAGTGCCAACCAGGTGGAAAGCAGCAGAGATGGAGTAACTCTTGAAGTTGGCAGGAAGGCCAACAGTAGAGATGGAGCAACTCTGAAGGCCAGCCATGTGGCAAATAATGAAGGCGAAGAAACCCTGGAGCTCAGCTGATGGGCCAGTGGCAGTAGGGATGAAGAAACTCCAGAGATCGGCACTGAGGTAACATGTCCAATCAGACAGCTTAGCAGGAGGCTGGTAGCTGAGATAATTCATTGGTAGCTGACCAATGAGGCACCTCAGGTGGCAAAGCCGGACATTGACAGGGCAGGAGGCCAGATGCTGAGATGGAGTTCCACTAATGATTTGGTTGCTGGTGATGATGAGGTTGCTGGTGATGACAGCGGAGGAAAACTACGGACATGGGATCCTCTGACTATGCTCAGGCGATGATCTCGGTGCTTGGGATACTGAAAACTGTACATTTGTTTCTGTTAAACAAAATAAATGAATGTGTCACCTGACATCCTTTTCAATCCTAATGTCAATTTACATCCCTCCAGCATTTAGAAAATTCTTAAATATAATCCCTAATATTGGTATTGGGATATCTTTGTCAAGTTTAGGTATAGCTCTCAATATTTAAGGATGTATTTGGAAAGCCACTACCAAAAACAAAACTGCCTTCATCTTTTGGATGCTTGGATCCGTTCTTGTCAGGGTCCTGGGTCTCCTGACCCAGTCATCTTTTGGATGTTGATCTTCTTGTCAGGGTCCTGGGTCTCCTGACCCAGCATTTTAGTTCTTTGTGATTTTAGTATTATTGTACTTGGTGTGAGTTATTCTATGGTTTCTAGTTTCGATCCCTTGCCCTTCTCGTTTCTCTGTGTCCCCTCTGTTCTGTGTAAGTCTGTGTCTGCATGTTTGAGTTCCCCTCTGTGTCTCTCGGTTCTTAGAGTCCTCTGCCTTATGGTTTATGTCTCTGTGTTTCTTAGTTGCTGTCTCCACGGTGTCAAGTTCGCGTCTCTGTGTGATCCTTCCTGTTTTACTTTGAAGGTCCGTGACTTATGTGAATGTGTCCTGCTTTGCTTGTCTCGTCAGTTCTAATTTCCCCCAGCTGTGCTCTCCTTCTGTGTCTCATTCTCCTCGTTACTTCCCAGTGTATTTAGACCCTGTGTTTCTCTGTGTCAGTGTTGCGTCGTACCCTCAACAAGCTGTGTGTGTTTTGCCTCCGTGTTGCCAGTGTTTTGTTTCCAGTTCAGTTCCAGTTCCAGTTCAGTTTTTGCTTCAGTGTTTTAGTCCACCAGCGTTTTTGTTTGTCTTTTGATGCCTTTAGTTAGTAAGAGGGTTTCCAGCAATAAAGCTGCGCTTTAAGTTGAACTTCTGTGTCTGAGTCCTGCATTTTGGATCCACCACTCCTGCTTGCCCGCCTGCCACACAGCCAACCATGTTAGCTGTATATACAGAGCTCCAGGTAGTAGTATTGGACCTTTAAAGACTTTGGTCTCAGATTTGCTTAAAAACCTTTCATCTAATTAGAGTCTTTTTACTCTTACAAAATATTACATAGAGTGCACTATACAGGTCATCGGATGTTCAAGATGGGCTTTACGTCTACCAACAACTGCTCACACTGCCAAACCAATTCACCGGACAATTATATCCACGCTCTTTGGTTCTGTCCACCAGTTCAGAAGTTTTGGCGCGAGATATGTGAAGACTTATCGAAGTGTCTGAAATGTAACATTCCAACTTCCCCCTTAGTGTGTTTGTTGGGCAGCTTAGATAATGTCACTTCAGAAAAGAATATCGCCCATATGGTTTTCACTGCCCTATGCATAGCCAAGAAAACAGTCCTCATGAACTGGAAAAATAAAAATAATCTTAATTCTAACCAATATAGAAATTATCTATTAGATTACATTAGTCTTGATACAGCCTCTGCCACCACATCAGATCAATTGCTCTGGGCTCCTTTGATCAGCTCCATCACCTAGTGGGGGTGGGGGGTCATAGTTTGGTCCCGCCTTCACTGTTGTGATTGGTGTGGGGGTAGGGACAGGCTTAGGGCGTCGGGGGGTTCCCCGGAGGCATCTTCCTTGGGGGGCTCAACCCGGGGTAGCGGTCATGTCCGGTTAGGGGCTCTGTTGGCTCTCAGGTGACTGTTTCCTCGCGGCTGCGTGCAGCGGGGCTAGGGGAGGGTCTGTGCTGACGGACGTGGGTTACTGACCTGGTAGCCTGGCTGCCCCTGGGTGGGTCCGGGATGGGCGTGAGGTTCTGGGGGCGCTCCGTCTCTGGGCTGGGGCCCGGGCCGGGCCTCGGGGGCTTGGGTCCTGGTTGGTGTGTTGCCGGGGTTGTGGGCGGGTGGGTGCATGGGGGCCCAGCCCTGGAGCAGGGTGCCGCCGGTGCATCGAGCCACCTGGGGGGCTCTTCAACTGGTGGGGGAGATTGTCACATCTTGCAGGAACTTTCCTCTCTTCAGGAACTCTCTCTGCAGGAGGGGGAGATACAGGAGAGGTGGAGGAAGATCTCAGCCTGGGCGTGTTTATTGTCTTATGTAGTCTGGAAGATGAGTGGATGGTGGGGTGGGTGCAGTTTTCTCTGTGGTGGGGTTGGGTGGACTGTCCCGGGCTCTGTGGGGCCGGGGCGCTGCTGCACTGGGCCCCGGTCTGGATGGGCCTGGGCCCCCTTTCCCTGGCGGGTCGCGGAGTATGGGGGTGCCTACTGGGGTCAGCGGGGGAGCTGGCCCCAGGGAGGGGTCACTTGCCCCTCCCTTCCTTCCCTCCCCATCTCCAGCTGCCTCCCTCTTCCCGCTCCACCACAACCACCCACACATGCAGGGCCTTGGAGTAGGGGTATGTCACCAGGGTGCAGAGGAGGCTACCCCCCCCTCTGTCCCCTTCTGGCTGCCTCTGCCTCAATTTTATCCCACAACTTAGACATTCACATTACTCACACTCTCATTACACATACATATAGGATCTTGGGGGGGCACAATACACGGAGTCCAAAGTACCATCAGGGTGTACACCCCACCCCTGGCATCGTTGCCCACCTCTCAATTTTAAATACACGTAGACATTGAGGGCTAGCAGGAGGGACCATGCGCTTACCTGCTGCTCTCTGGCAGGTAGCTCCATGCCCTCCTGGGTTTTAAATGCACCTTAGAACACACATGCATCAACACTACAATGAGCGGGTGGAGGGAGGTTTGGAGTCTTCTCTCACCCCCATTCTCTGCGACCTGCTGGAGCGGGGGGGCTAGGAGGAGGAGTTGGCCGTCCGACTGCGGTCTGGAGTGTGGGGCCTCCCTGCTGCTGCGGAGTCGGGGCGGTCTGCCTCCCCCCACCGCAGGGAAAAGGGTAACACCACCTGGGTCTGGGTGCAGTTCCCCCCTCCAGGGGCAAGGGTACCTAGACCCGGTTTGTAGAGTACGCTTGGGGAGTGTGATCGTGTGTACAACGTCTCTTTATGTCTGTCTCCACGTTGGTTGAGTGTGGAGTAAGTGCATTTGAGAGCATGAGGGTGGGAATGGATGTTTGTATCTGTGTGTGCCTGTATGTCTGTGTCTATATGTCAGGTTGGGTGTCAGGCGCCACCTCTCTGGGGACATCTCAGGCCCTCCAAGGTTTGGAGGCCTATCTCCCCCTACCACCACTTCCCCTGCCAGTGGCGGACCCCCTCAGACATCGGTGCGTTGGTGGTTCTTTGTGTCCGGGGATGGGCGTCCAGGTACACACCGGCTCACTCCTTGGCGGCCGCTTATCGGGGCCTGGAGCCTGGGGCTCGCTCGGGCCACTTCGGAGGTGGGGTGCCCCCGGCCTCTCGGCCTGGGGCTCGGTCACTCAGGGCAGGCTGGCTGCCGGCGGAGCTCACGGGCGCGTCACTGCAACTCCCCCTGGCTTCTGCTCCGCGGCTGCTGAGTGAGCCCTCATCTGGGACTCTCCTCAGCTCTTTCTGGGACAGTGGCGCGGCTGCCCCTCTGTTGGTCTTCCTTGGTCTCTTGTGTTCTGGGGGCCTCTGGATGTCTGGAGTTTTGATCTCCTCCATACCTGCTTCATGCCCTGGAGGACGGGGCTGTGGCCCCCCCACACCCTCTAGCAGATCATTACATGAAGGAACCTTTTAAAAAAAAAAAACAAGCGCGTCCATGCTCACAGGTGTACACACGGGTGATCACACCCACAAACTACACCCTTTTTGGCTCCTACCTCAAAGCACACTGTGTTCTGTTGATCTTATGTGCTGCACAATAATGTTTAATATTTAGTATTTACTGTCATATTCCCATATATCATTGTGATGTTGTTTATTCTATTACTCTTGTTCTCTTCTGCTTGTTTTCTTTTTTCTTTCTCAGCAGGTGATCCAGGTGATTGATATATGCATTTTTTTCTTCTGCTCATTCTGTTGGTTTTTGTCTTTTGCCCTTCTCCCCCGTCCCTCTTCTCAGCTGTTTCTCTTTCCCTCTTTCTTTCTCCCCTTCTTTCCCCCAGTCAAGTCTGTCCCGTATTCAGTAAGTGAAAATAAAATAAACAATAAAAGGTGAATCAAATGGACCATTACGGCAAGGCTGGGATGGTCAGTTTGGTAAAGTAAATCCGTTGGGCATCTTTCTTTGCCTTTAGACAACTATTCTGATGACAAAAGAGCCAAACGGGATAGGCCGAAAAAAAGAAAAAAAAAAAAAATAATAAAGAAATGACTCTGTCAGTCAGAGTGGGCTTGTCTCTGATTTTAGGTTTCCAACTCTACAACTGTAAACACCTTGGCTGTCTGATGCAGCCAAGGTGTTTGATTGATGCAATGGTATCGAGAGGCCTCACACTTCTTCCATTAAAGGTGTGAGTGAGTATGAGTGTTGAATCCCCTAGCTGCTCCATTGTTACACAGAGGGAGTTCTGCTTTTCCCCAATGTGTGTTGTATGTGCAACCAGATGTGTTACTTGGTAATAATATCTTGTTTACATGGGAAATGTTTTCAACAAAGTTATACATTAGAACAAAAAAGAATATCTAACAACAAATAGAACATGAAATGCTGCCATAATCACTGTGTAAGAGTCAGGGTCACAATGTGAACAAAAAATAGAACTTCAAATTATCTACTTACTGAGGCGTCTTTTGAAAGAATCTTGAAAATTTTACAGCTGGGATAAGGTGCAGCATTGATGTGCAGCACACGATGATGCATACTATGTCCACACAGTGGACACTGGTTGCACACAGATGTTTTGCTTTGGCAGTAACTTAAACAACAAAGTTAAATCAACACAAGTTATTCATATTCGATAAACCTGTGTATTTTGTGTTGATACAATGTGACTGAAACATGTTTAGATGAAGTAACTGGAGCTCTTGGAATATTTTAATCCTTCACAATTGTCTCAATTTATTCCAACACTATTCATAACTTTTACCCCATTACTACGTGGTCACTTGAAAACTACATTTTATCTTTATATTACACAATGTTCAACAAAGTATAGAGTCTGGTTAACATAAAAGTTTAATGGATTTATAACAAATTCCACTCCATCCATCGATCTTATCTTTATCAGGGCTGAGGGGGGCCTGGGGCCTATCCCAGATGTGATAGGGTGAGACCCAGGGTACATCATGGACACGTCACAGGCCTATTGCAGGGCTAACACAGAGAGAACTTTCACCAATTACCCTAATTGGTGAAAATAACTGCATAACTTTTAACTGTGGGAGGAAACCAGAGTACCCAGAGAGAACCCACTGCAAACTACCTCGATTGTGGATTGTGAATCCAGACTTAACAAAAGTAGGAATTTCCTTTTTTTGAGTGCAGTGGTTCTCTAAGACTTTGCATGCTCTCACTGTGCCAATAAGAATTTGTTCTGGGCCCTACATTTACCTTGTACAATCCAAAGACATATGTTAGGTTCATTAGTGATGTGATGTACACAAATGTTTAAAATGTGGCTTGTAGCACTTGAAGATGTCAGTATGAGCTGTATGAATGTCATTCTCTTCCAGAAAATTGCTAAAAATCAAACTAATTATTATTATTATTGTTATTATTATGTTAATGGTCAGTTAAATAGCATAGGGGTTTGTTAATTAGTTTAATCTTTCTTTGGTGGTAATGAAATTAACAACAGGTCTACTAGCGGGCAAACAATAAAGCAACTACCAAAAGTTTTTTTCTTTCTCTTTTCATCTTTCTTACTAGATTTGCATTTGGCTCGGGTCAGTGTCACTACTGGTAGTGTTAGGTAATATCTGCACACAACAGTTGTTCACCTTTTCCAGTATGGCACATCAATACTTGGCATTGACAGAAGGTTTGCTGTGAGATGACAGGAGACAGGTAATTACTCTTGAAAAGCTGGACAGGGCTTTAAACCACCAGCAGGATCAATATCTGTTGGTCCAAGAGGAGAGTGTGTGCAAAAACGGTGTAGCTATTGCAGTATACAGTGTGTTAAGTGGATGAATTGTACAGGGAGATGGCCACAGACAGGAAGGTTTTCCTATGTCGTTCAGTGGTGCTTTTTGGTACTCTCAGTTTCTCACTGAAAATGCTCCTGTGACTGACCAGCATGTCATGGAGTGGGTAGGAGGTATTATCCAACATTGTCTTTATTTTGGACAACATCCACCTCTCTGACACCACCTTAAGGGAGTCCAGCTCCATCTCTACAACATTACTGGCCTTACAGATCAGTTTATTGAGTCTGTTAGCATCAGCGACCCTCAGCCTGCTCCCCAGCATACAACGGCATAGAGGATTGCACTGGCCAAATTCAAATTCAAATTTTATTTGTCACACACACACACAACCATACACAGTATGACATGGGGGTGAAATGCTTGTAGCTGTACAATGCCCGACCATTAAATGACAGAAGAAAAGTTTTACAATATTTACAATTTACAGTT
>NW_024582393.1:11706-51743 GCF_018398535.1 Haplochromis burtoni
AGACTTGTAGAAAATCCTGAGCATTGTTCGGCAGATGTTGAAGGACCTCAGTCGCCTCAAAAAATAGAGACTCTGGCCCTTCCTGTAAAGTGCTGTGGTGTTTTTCGCCCAGTCCAGTTTATTGTCAATGTATACTCCAAGGTATTTGTAGTCCTCCACAATGTCAATATTGACCCCCTGGATTGAAACAGGGGTCGAGTGTTTCCTGGTCTTCCTGAAGTCCACGATCAGTTCCTTGGTCTTTGCCACGTTGAGCTGAAGACAATTCTGCTCACACCACGTGACAAAGGAGTCGACCACAGCCCGGTACTCTGTCTCATCATCTCTGCTGATGCACCCAACCACCGCAAAGTCATCAGAAAACCTCTGAAGATGGCAGGTCTCTGTGCAGTGGCTGAAGTCTGTGGTGTAGAGGGTAAAGAGGAAGGGAGAGAGGACGGCACCAGAAGGGACCGTCCTCTCTCCCTTCCTCTTCATAAAAGCACATTTAAAAACAACACAGGTTGGCCAAAGTGCTGTACATAGTAAAAAAGTAGATTATTGAATGGATCATGTAAAGGCACTTTACCTCATTCTCACATTTACCCATTCACATGCATTCAGACTCTGGTGTCTGACTAAACAATCAGAAACAGACTTCACTAGGTTAGCTTGAGGGCCTGGTATCTTCTAATGCAGTGGTTCCCAAACTTTTTTCAAGGTCCCCCTTTGTCTTACAAGAAAAATCTTCGCAACCCCCCACCACCTAACAATAGTTTGTCCGTGATTTGTACAGGGGGAACAAGTTATGGCAGGATCAGCCTGATATTATTTGTATCCCACTGTAACTTTACTGTATAAACAGCTAACATCTCCAAAATGTCAGGAGTAGTTAGTCATTACAAGAAGTGTTTGTGAACTAAAAATCAAGAATGTGGGATTCTGTTTTTGCGTGACGCAGGGGAAACTAATTCTGTCGCGGAGACCTACCTTGGCACTTGTGCAGGTGAAGCCAAAGGGAAGATATGCTTCTTCATATTTTCTAGTATTTGGCTTGAAAGGAAGTTTGTTTGGAAACATATTTGGGAATCCTTCATCTCTTGCGTGGGAGACCCGTCAAAAACCTGTCCATTATCCTGTCCAGTGTCCAAGCATTCTTTTGTTTTTATTCATTCCCCGACCCCCCTGCAATGGCTCTGCGCATCTGTCTCCCAAATCCAAACTGGAAGCTGGTTGCACAGAAGAGGGGCCTGAAAACTGAAGGCTCTCCCTCCCATTCTACTTTTAAATACTCTAGGAACAACAAGTAGGCCTGCAGAGCGAGAGCGAAGTGCTCTAATAGGGTGATATGGTACTACAAGGTCATTAAGATAAGATGGGGCCTGATTATTTAAGACCTTGTATGTCAGGAGCAGGATTTTGATTTGAAGGTTCATCACAGCGTTACTGGAGGCCAAGGTAATGCCATCCAGAGTAAGAATCTGGTTAGATACCATATTTCTAGGCTTTTCAGGTCCGAGTACAATAACCTCAGTTTTATCTGAATTAAGAAGCAGAAAGTTAGTGGCCATCCAGGTCTTTATGTCTTTAAGACATTCCTGCAGTTTAATTAATTGATGTGTGTTATCTGGCTTCATGGATAGATAGAGCTGGGTGTCATCTGCATAGCAGTGAAAATGTATGCTATGTCTTCTAATGATACTGCGTAGGGGAAGCATGTATAGTGTAAACAGAATTGGTCCTAGCACTGAACCCTGTGGAACTCCATAATTAACCTCAGTGTGTGAAGAGGACTCTCCATTTACATGTACAAATTGTAGTCTATTAGATAGATATGATACATACCTACAGCATGTTCTAATCGCTCTAATAGGATATTATGGTCAACAGTATCGAATGCTGCACGCAGTTCGTGGCCTTGTGTGGGAAGAATATGCAGGCAGTTCCTGGAGGATTAAGGAAGTGACACCACTGACTGCCCTCCACAGTCGGCTGACCAATACAATACCTCTGATGCATTATATTTCAGTCCATCTGATGCTGCCAGGTTTCCCCTCAGAGTGTCCAGGAGCTCAGTTATGCCTTATAAATATATATATGCCTTATACCATAAACACTACTCAGTACCATTTTGAGTCACTGGAATGCCATTTCCAGAAAACAGACTACTGTGCCTCATAATTGGCAGAATCCCTCTGTCCTCGCCGATTGACTTACCACTTTCTGTCTCTCTCTTTCCTAAGCGCTGTACCTCTGTTCTGTCTAATGGCAGTTTGCATAATCTTCACATTGATTTAAAAAAAACAGTATTTCTGGGTGGAACCTCGATTGTCTCCAACAGTGTTTAAAGTCAGCCACTCCCCTGGTAGATTTAGTATTCATAACTGTACAAGAAGTATATCATGACCTTGCTGAGGTATTTAGTAAAGATCTCACCCTCTCACTTATACCACCACTGCTGCTTCCATATGATTGCACAATCATTCTGCTACCAGATGCTCCATTCATCTCAAGCCATCTATATAGTTACATAACCAATTCACTAGAATAGAATAGAATAGAATAGAATAGAATAGAATAGAATAGAATAGAATAGAATCATCATTTAATTTAAAACACATATACAAACAAACAGTACACAGGTCACAGAACAGAAAAATACACATTTTGTTTTACATATTTACATCAAGGACAATAGTTACCAAAAACAGAGTACTGTACAGTTATTAGAATTAAATAAAATTAAATACAGATAAGAGGCAAACCCAGGTTGTAGTGTGAATCGGTTGATAAAATAGTGCAAGTTACAGTGCTGATGTAAACATCTATGTTTGTTGGGAGCAATTTTGATTGTACAGTACACTAGCCGCTGGAATCATCTGTCACTTAAGACAGTAACACTTCTGTCACTGATTTCTGTGGGATAAACAAAATTACTGTTAAAACTAAATATCCTCTGCTTTTTTTGTCCTCTGCTTTTCAGCTCTTTTAGGGTGCGTCACTGTTCACCAAACCTACCACCTGATAAGAATTAAAGAGAGTGATTAATAGAAAGCAGCCTTTTAGACACATCTGGACCACTTTGAATATTGCCATACTTTTTTTGGCTAATGTCTCCCCAGTTTTCTAACCCCTTTTCAATGACATGCTACATGACTTCATTAATCATTTTGTGCCTGTTTACCTTGATGACATTCGTATTTTCTCAAAGTCTGTCCAGGAGCATAAGTCCGATGTCCTTCTGGTTCACCAGTGTCTTTTGGAAATGCCTCTATGTCACGTTGAGACAGTAAAATTCCTAGGGTTCATTGTGAAAAGGGGAAAAGCGCAGGGCAGATACAGTTAAGGCAAAAGCGATTGTTTATTGGTGATTGGCCAGTACCTCCAGAGAAAGTTGCCTTACCTCTATCCCATCTCACATCTCCAAAGGTCCAATTTAAAGTGAGAATCTTCCAGTGATACAGATTTCTTCTTCTGAGTCTCCCATCTCTTCTTTTTTTTCTCCTCTTTTTTGTTCTTAAAGCATAAGCATGTAAGCTTTTAAACTCTCTGATCTTTCAGAGATATGTTTGCCTCCTTTTTCAAATCTGTGAAGGCATGATTACTCCTTTCCCAAGTTGTTGTTGTCTTCCTTTCTGTTTTTTCTTTAGGCCATAAATCCTGCATCCTTTGAAGGTAGGGGTCATGCTCATCATGTCCCCATATCTGAGGTCTTCCATCCTCACCCAGAACTTCTGATAATGTTCCCTGATGAGCTCAGATATTCAGGTTGAGTAGGTTTGACTAACTGAATGAAAGCTGTGGAGCGTCATCATTTCTTTATTCTCAAATATTTACTTCAGGCAGAATAATGATATTAAAATAATGCAGAATTTACTCTGCAGAATACTCTGCAGAATAATCACTGTTCTTATTTATATTCATGTTATAAACATTGGTTTTAACACTTCCTTTCAGATTAAATTATCTTCAGCACAAGAGGTCTATATTCTTTTAAATAATTCATTGGCTCGATTTTAAGTGTTAATCAGTCACTTTAAAAATCTTACCCCCTCCTCGATCTCACTGGACCCCTCTGGAAGAGCATGTAGACCACAGGTGTCGAACTCCAGGCTTCGAGGGCCAGAATCCTACAGGTTTTAGATGTGTCCTTGATCCAACACAGCTGATTTAAATGGCTAAATGACCTCCTCAACATGTCTTGAAGTTCTCCAGAGGCCTGATAATGAACTAATCATTTGATTCAGGTGTGTTGACCCAGGGTGATATCTAAAGCCTGCAGGACACCGGCCCTCGAGGCCTGGAGTTGCCTACCCCTGCTTTAACAAAATCAGCTTGAAGCTGATGGTGAAGCTGTCTCTGCTCAGTTTTATTATCTCATGCTGTAATTGTATTTTGGACTTATTGCCAGAAAGACAGCAGACAGTATGTGTTGGCAGTAAGAAATCACCAAAGCAGGGCTGCACTCTGGGCTGAGTACTTTGTCAACTGCTCTTTACTGTGGTGACAGATGACTGCACTGCCAAATTCAGCACAGATCAGATCAACACGCTTGCTGATGATACAACAATATTAGCACTCATCATCATGGACATGCTTTTCTATAGTGTCTGCAGATGTTGTGCTATCAGTGCTCAGGTGTTAACAAACAATGAAAAAGGTCAACTGTACACTATCACCTTAAAAACAAATTGTTTTTATTAGAAGTGGCCACAAATAGTTATTGCCAGTTCATCTAATTTGGGATGACGATACAAATCATGCATAAACACACATGCAAACTCATCACTACTTGTGATGTCAGCAACGGCCATACGTTTCTCACTTTTAATTGGACAAGTGCATAATGTATTCGTTATTCTAATTAGCTGAGAAATGTTACAGTCATGTGACTGTCATGTTAAAAGTCTCTTAACACACTCCTCATACAGGTATGTAGACAACCTCATACAGGTATGTAGACAACCTAAAGAATGCATTGTTTGTTTGTTTGTTCATGAGAACAGAGAAAGAAATGTTTTTTTGAATGCTGAAAATTGAAACTTGTTCCAGGGCTGTGACAGGGAGTCATGGAGTTATTCAATGTGACTGTTAATACTGTGAGCTTCCTTCTCTGCGATTCACAAAAGAACAAATTATGTGTGTTATTATATGTTGTCCTCAGCTCATTTATGCTTCTTACAATATGTGGAAATCTTCTTGTGATAATTTCTATAATTTACTTTAGATATCTCCACACTCCTACAAACTACCTTATCCTCTCTATGGCTGTGGCTGATCTACTAATTGGTGCTTTAATATTTCCTTTGAGCATGACAGTGTCTCTAAAGCCATGTTTGTATATATACAGTTTACTGTGCAACTTAAGAAGCACAATGGATGTAACAATGGGTGTATCTTCCTTATTAAATTTGTGCTGTATTTCTGTTGATCGATATTATGCTGTTTGCCACCCTCTGATATATAAAACTAAAATAACTGATTGTGTTGCCATGAAGATGGGCCTTGGAAGTTGGGCTGTTGCTATCTTGTGTGGAATTTTTGTCTTCCTGCTGTTTTTTATTTTAGACGAATGTGACACAAGTTGCCTTTTCGCTCTCATTGCCGCATCAGTGGTAGTATATTATATCCCAACAATAGTTTTACTTTTCATGTACACCAAAATTCTTGTTGTTGCACTGAGGCAGGCACGCAGCATCCATAATACAATTTCTCAGAACACAAAGTCTAAAGCAGTTTCCAGTACGGAGAGAAAGGCCACAAAGACATTAACCATAGTTATTGGAATATTTTTAATTTTTTGGGTTCCTCTTTTTCTTAGTTATTCATTTGTTCCTCTGGATAGTTTTATACTTTATGTGCTTCTTGAACCATTTAACTGGTTTGCAATTTCTAACTCAATGCTCAATCCCTTTATTTATGCTTTCTTTTACACTTGGTTTAGAAGAGCTTTTAAAATGATAATTTCTGGAAAAATATTTCAAGGTGATGTTACTAACATAAAACTACACTGACAGCTATATATATATTATGAATTATATCAATAAGAGTAAATATCACCACAGTTGATCTTCTCTATGTTGTTCATTACAGTTTCAACTATGTAAGTCAACTGTCACTATGCACAGACTGAACTGCCTATGTACAGATTTTATCAGTACACTGTTAATGAGCTTGTTCATGTAATTATCACGTTTCTATAAAATATGAAGATATATTGAATGGCTGCTAAAAGTGAGCATGACACAAATGATCATTCTTCTACTACTACTTCTGTATTGCCCTTATAGAAGACCTTGTTGACAAACAGCATTTAATGTTACAATAAACATGTACATAATTGTTATAATAATTCTGTCTCTTTTTTTAAAAAAAATTAAGTGTGTACTGTGTAAATGAAACAAGACAACACAGAGTCCCTAATTAAAGGTGTGAATGACTGTTGAATCCTTATTCCCTAAGCTTGTCTGCGTGTCTGCTTGTCTGTAATTACAGGTGTTTAGTCCACTTCCCTTGTGTGTACTGTGTAAATGAAACACGACAACACAGAATCCCTAATTAAACGTATGAATGACTGTTGAATCTGTATTCCTTAAGCTTGTCTGCTTGTACACAGAGCTAACTTTCTCCCAACCAGCTCTAAGAAAGGTCTAACTTTAGCACTTGGCAAATACATAAGGTAAAGATGTTTGGAGCAGAAAACAATAAAAGAGCAACAACAGTAGTGACATGATATTTTCCCATAATTACTGCCTTAGGATGGTGACATTTTTCATTGCTCACACTAAATTAACCCAAAAAGTCTGTTTTTATTAATTTTCCATTTACAAACATACGTACATACATACACACAGTATATCTCAACAGGAAAACGAAATATATATTGAACATGGGAACAACTTTTTTCAGGCGACACATAACACACGTGTTCCCATCAAAGAAGCTGAATCATGAATCTGAACAGCAACACTAAGATAAAATATGTTTATGCCACCCACAAAAAAGCTTTTTCATTTCACTGTCTTAAAAGTGGGAGTTTAAATGCAGTAAACCTTTTCCCCTCTTTCACTCTCTTATTCCCTCTTCTTGTGTGTGAGAGAATGTGTGCGTGTGCATCAGGTTTGCTTTGTGTTCCAAAGTTGAGTATTTCTGCTATTCTCTCTGCACCTGAGTGTGACACATTATCACACACCTGCATGTTGTTGGGCCAGTTAAGGTCTGACTACAAGAGAGGGAGTTTCTCCTCAGCCAATAACATATCATTGGCCTCTTAAAGCAAGCTAGGTTCCCGCACATTGGAGACTTAAAGAATCGGTGTAAGTGTGTTTCTTTGGCCCTTTTTTCTCCTCTGTTCAGAATGCCGATAATACAGGGTGGGAGAGCTGAAACTGGACCTTCACTGAAGGTCCAGTTTCAGGTCACTGAAGGAAATTGCTCGTTGAGATGGCTTGCCAACCACTAGTGAAGAAATACTATTGAACTGTGTTATTATAATGAATTCCATTTCAATCCATTATACTCTTACTAGATCATACTGGTAACATGATGTTTACAGAGACCCATCAAACTTACTCTATGTTAACATTAGGCCTCACATAACATTCACTATAACACAAATAAAAGGAGGGACAAATACTGTTTTATGCTATATTTTGTTTGTGTCTCTTCTGTCATTGTGGCTCAGTAGTGAGTAGTGGTGCAACAGATCACTGTTGACCCGTGATCCGAACCGATCCCTCTCCATGGTTCGGTACGCACATGATCCGAAGATTCGAAAAAGAAAAAAAAAAGTTTCACTGCACAAGTTTCATGCGCAATCTGCGCATGGTCAGTCTTTCAAGCAATAGTCATGGCCAGCGCTAGCAGTCCAACTGAAGGAGCAGAGGACCTCGAGAAACCTCCAGCATCACTTAAATCTCATGTGTGGGAGCATTTTGGCTTCCCCGTTAAATATGTAGATGGGTAAAGGGTGGTGGATAAAACACAACAACAACAACAACAAACTTTATTTATATAGCACATTTAAAACCAGTGGTGTACCAAAGTGCTTAACATGCAAGAGAGTAGGATGAAGTAACAGGGAAGGATGAGGGCTATGGGGCAAGGTACCAAAACATGCTAGCAGGCTGAATGGCATTAAAACACAAAAGCAAAAGAATTGCTAAAAGCATAAAAGGAAACTAAGTGTAAAGGATGAAACAGTCAATTTTTTTTAAAATGATTAAAAGTAATTAAGAATAAGCCAAAGATAAGAATAAGCATTAAGCTAACTGACAAGCAGGCGTTAACTGGTAGAAAAGGCGAGGCTAAATAAGTGGTTTTTAACCGCGATTTGAAGAAATGGATGGAATCAGACTCGCGTATAGCGATGAGGAGGTTATTCCATAAATCAGGTGCTGCCACGGCAAACGCGCGGTCACCTCTAGTCTTCAACCGGGATCTCGGGAGCACCAAGAGTGACTGGGAAGATGATCTTAGTGCTCTAGTAGGGGTGTATAATCTAAGTAGCTCAATGAGGTAGCTTGGCGCTATATTGTTAATAATTCGGAAGGTAAGCAGCAGGATTTTGAATTGAATGCGATACTTAATGGGAAGCCAATGCAGGTCAGCAAGGACAGGGGTAATAGAGACATGGCGCCCACTACCAGTAAGGAGACGAGCAGCCGCATTCTGAACAATTTGGAGTCTATGGAGGACAGGAGAGTTAAGACCGAAGTAAAGTGAGTTGCAATAATCCAACCTAGATGTCACAAAGGCGTGGATAAGCTTTCCAAGGTCCCTATGCGGAACATAATGTCTGGCCTTGCTAATAAGACGCAATTGATGGAAGCAAGATTTAACAACAGAAGACACTTGTTTGTCGAACTTAAAAGAGCTGTCCAAGAATACACCCAGGTCACTAACAGTGTCGGTGAGGAAACTGTTAAAGGAACCGAGGGCGTCACGGAGTTGGCCACGAGGGACTCTGCTGTCAAACACGATAATTTCAGTTTTCCTGTCATTTAGAATAAGAGAATTACCTGCGAGCCAATTTTTGACCTCACGCATACACTTGCGAAAGCCGTACAAAGACATAGCAGGATCATCAGTTAGTTCGAAATACATCTGTATGTCGTCAGCATAACAATGAAGTTTGATACCATCATGGGGAGGCTCGCGGCTCTCCAACGGGAGATCGAGAGACCAGTGTCAGAGTGCTAAATTCGGAGCTGCTCGCATAAAGGAAAAATCAACAATATTCAACATTTGGACACCACGGCGCCAGCTGCTCAGGCCCGAGGCTGGAGCCCACCAAAACAACTCCCTGATAACGACTGTGTGATGACTATTCTTCCCATCCCATGCAAGGACACCTGGATTGGCTGGAGGACTGTTTACTTAGCCTGATAGGCCGAAGGACACTGTCTCAGCTGAACTATGGACACGCACACACATACACTTACACTGATAGGCACTCACTCATCCCCCCTCCCTTTCCAACGCCTTCGATGCTTGTTTCCTGCGAGGGAACACGGCGGGTCTCTGTGCCGCGCTGGAATGGTAGCGCTGTGCAGGGCGGCTGCTGTGTTTGTTTTGGATTACTCCTCACCCCCCACCCACCCCTGTAGCTTGTCATGTCTTCATAATGTTGTGCTGTGGACATTTATGTGCTCTTTGTGCAGAGGAGTTTTTTTGTTTCCTGTTCTCATGCTGTCCTACCATGGAAGCACAGCATGAGTAGGGGTCTCTTTTTTTCCTCTTGTACTTTCCCCACTGTAGTGTACATTTCAATGTTTTTTTTCTCTGATTCTACCAATCTCCGACCTGTATCCCCATGTAATGTTTATGCTATATGTGTAAGGTCGGGGGGGGTCCCATTTCACTGCAGGGCAACCTGCATGTGACAAATAAAGCTTTGATTGATTGATTGATGTGTAATGTTATACTTCTCAAAGATTGCGCCTCATATACAGTGAGAAGAGCAGGGGGCCAAGGACAGATCCTTGCAGCAGAGGATAAATAAGGGCCAAAATTGATCGAGAAGGACCTATTAGAAAGGTATGACTTAACCAATCAAGGGCGGCACCTCCAATGCCAACTGTGTGTTCAAGCCTCGCTAATAGGATGTTATGATCTACCAGCCGAGGATAGATCTAGTAGGACCAAGACTGAAGAGCGTCCAGAGTCAGCAATCAGAAGGAGATCATTGAGGACTCTGAGCAAGGCCGTTTCAGTACTATAACAGGGTTTGTAAACAGACTGAAATTTATCATAAATGGCATTCAGGTCCAAATACGGCTGGAGTTGTGAAAGAACGATCCTCTCCAGTATTTTGGACAGGAATGGAAGGTTAGAGATTGGCCTATAGTTTCCAAGATCGTTATGATCAAGGTTCTTTTTTTTAAGAACGGGCTGGACAACAGCGTGTTTGAAGGCTAAAGGAACAGAGCCTGCAAGTAGGGATATATTCATTAGAGATAGGATGCTGAGTTCAATTACGCTGAAGCAATCCTTAACTATACGAGATGGAAGGATATCATAAGCAGGAGAGGTGTCCTTTGATTGGTCAATAAGTCGCTTGAGAGTATGGAGTGACACCGGCTCAAACTGTTGAAATGATAATGAACAACCAGGGGTGGGAGTAAAACTCGGCACCGAAGGGAGCGAGAACTTAAGATGTAGAACTTTATGAATAAAATGAGTTAAAAGATTTTCACAGAGAGCAGGAGAGCACGCCAGTGGCATTTCAGGACAGGGGTTAACCAATGAACTGAAAACATTAAAGAGGGATTGGGGGTTGTGACCATGAGTAAGAATAATTTTAGATAGGAAGGCAGCTTTAGCCATTTTAGCAGCAAGTTGAATTGCAACCGGCGGGCACGCAGGATATCATAAGAAACCTGGAGTCTATCTTTCTTTCATCTTCTCTCATCCCGGCGGCACACACGTTTCAAGGCACGTGTAGAATCGTTTAGCCAGCATCGGGAAAAGGATCTAGGGTGCTTCATTTTAACAGGGGCAACAGTATTGAGGATGGAGGAGCATGTGGAAAAAAAGGTACTAGCAAAGTCATCAATCGTGGAAGATAGGGAACAGTCAGGAATGGAGGAGGCAAGTTTCGGAAAAGACGTTGAAAAATTCTCCACAGTTCCAGAATTAATTATACGTGTAGGGTGTAGGAAAGACTCAGGGTGAAGTTCAGAAGTACATAAGTTAACATCAAAGATAACAGGAAAGTGATCAGAAATCCCAACATTGCTTATATCCTTAATGCTAATGTCCAAGCCATATGAAAAAACCAGATCGAGAGTATGGCCCCTAGCATGGGTTGGTTGATTACTGGACAAGATTAAAAGAGTCTGTTAATGCAAGGAAATCTTTGGCTAACGGATCGTCATTACAGCAGATATGAATGTTAAGATCACCAACAATAAGCACACAGTCATATTTAAAAATAACTGAACCAAGAAGGTCAGCAAATTCGTGAATAAAAGTCTTATTATATTTATGTGGCCGGTAAACCACAACAAACAGAGAAGTTTGCGAGGCGGTCATCTCCAGAAGTTGAGCCTCGTAGCTGAGGTAGGAAGGACAGGGTAGCTGTTGGACTTTGTATTTACATTTAGAGACTGAGGGTAAGCTACCGCCTCTACCGGTAAGCCTCGGAGAGCTAAAAAACACACAGTCCGGGGGGAGAAGCTCAGAAAAGGGAAGCGACTCACCAGGGCGAATCCAGGTCTCTGTCAAAAAGAGAGCATCAAGGCTCGTGGCGGAGAAAAAGTCTACACATGGTTGGACCTCCAGGGCAACGGAAAACTACGTGACCATGACCGCTCATTACATCACAGCCGAGTGGGAGATATGAAGCCCTGTACTGCAGACACGCCCCCTCTATAAGAGTCACACGGGTACAAATCTGGCGCACTTACTGACGGAAGCGATGGCAGAGTGGAGGATAGAGAGGCCCAATACCAATATCCCAGTCACAACAGATAATGCTAAAAACCAAATAAATGCCGTGAACGAGGCAGGACTGGGCCCACAGATAGGGTGCTTTGCACATGCAATTAATTTAGCATCCCAAAAGGGAAAGTGAGTAAGATGGACCGCCTCCTTGGGAGGATAAGGAAGGTGGATTCCTACTTGCACCGAAGTTCAACAGCTGATCATGTGCTTAAGAGCAAGCAAGATATGCTACAACTGCCTACTAATAAACTCATACATGATGTCCCAACAAGGTGGAACTCCACTTATGATTAGGGATGGGTATCGTTTAGGTTTTATCCGATACCGGTGCCAAACCGGTACTTTTGAAACGGTGCCGGTGCTTAAACGGTGCTCAAACCGGTGCTTAAAGAATGGAGAACACAAAATTGGTCCAAAAACCTCTCATGTTCAGCTGTTTTTTTGTAAAAAGATAACAATGTTAGCCTTTTCTGCAGCTATGGGGCATATATGGTATCACTCTTGGCTGGAAGCAGTGCTTAAACAATGGAAAAAACACAAACTTTGTCCAAAAACCTCTCATGTTTAACTGTTTTCCACTTTTTCTTTGGTCATTTTAGCCTTTTTGGCCAGGGTGAAGGGAGTATCTGCCATCAAACAAGAAGACAGCCGCATGTAGCTATGATGATGTTTGCTAGTTCACCTTACATGCATTAATGTAATAACGAGGTTAGCCTACTCAACGTAAATTACACACGAACAACATTAAGCTACTCACGCAGAGAAGAACGGCAGCTGCTGCCATCATCATCACCTTTGACAGTATCACAGTATCACCTTAAAGCACTTGTTGCAGGCTGCTGAGTATACATATTTTGCTGTGAAGTACAGCCAGACTTTTGACTGCTTCGCCTCGGGCATTTTTAATCTGTAGCACTGCTCTAAAAGAACGTACTACTATCCTCAGAAACGTAAAATGATTGGCTAGAATCTAAAGTGTATGACATCTTAGGAAAAAAAAGCACCGAAATAAAGCACCAAAATGTGCGCTGCTTTTTGGTCTGGTTACTAAAGTTTATGTCAGAACCGGTGCCATCATGGCACCGGATACCGGTACCCATCCCTACTTATGATATGTTGGAACGTTATCATGAGCAGCAGACAGCTATATACTCTGCACTAACAGACAAAACCCTGAAGAAAAATGTCAGAGAGATCGTCACCTTGTCTGATGATGATGTTAGAGTGGCAGAGGAGGTCCTCCAGCTGCTCAAACCACTCAAAGCGGTTACAACTCTGTTGAGCACTGAAACTGCACCATATGTCCATGATCCTGCCTCTGAAAACAAGGATCCTACAATCCATGGTCCCAAGTGAGGAAGACAGCACCATCACAAGAGATGTCAAGACTACCATTACAGAGGACCTGAAGCCCAGATACACTTCACCACCAGCCCTACAGGAGTACCTTCACAGAACTACTGCACTTGATCCAAGGTTCAAGTCCCTGTCTCACCTAGACATTGCCCTACGCCTGAGGACATACAGTGATCTCACTACTGAGACTGTGAGCAGTCTTGGCACTGCAGACTGTGAAGAGGTAAATAAAATAAATATTTAGAAATTATATATATATATATATTTTTTTTAATGATAATGTTTTTCTTCAAAGTTATTGCCACATTTTAATGTCAATGAAATATTCTTTTAAAAAATAATTGTTTTAATCAATAAAGTAACTTTCCCTGTAGGGTCAAGCAGCACCAACAGGAGCAGACACAAGTCCTCCTCAAAAGAAGTCGGCAATGGCAGAGCTTTTTGGCGACACTTTTGTACAGAAGGACATGGGCAGCAAGGCTTTTGCTGACACCATCAAAGAGGAGGTGGCATCCTATGAGGCAGTAAGTGGCATTCCAGTGGATGGTGATCCACTGACGTAGTGGAAAAGTAATGAATGTAAATACCCTCACCTTGCCATAATGACAAGACGCTATCTGGGTGTGCCTGCCACTTAAGTGCCTAGCGAGAGGGTGTTCTCAACAGCAAGGGACATAGTTACAGCAAAGAGGTCTACACGCTCCCCAGAAAATGAAGACATCCTCATCTTTTTGAAAAAAAAAATTGAAGTTATAACCTCACATCTGCTTTGCTTTCTTTCTTCTTTTTTGATGATGTGGACATAAGCTAGTTTTTATTTCATTCTCCAAATGTTCAAAGTAAGAAGCAATGATACCTTAAATTGAATTTTAAGTTGTTTTTGATTGTGCCCACATTAAAGGAAATAATTAAAATGCCCTATAATGCACCTTAATTTGTTTTTATATAATTGTGTGGAATGATTCTAGAGTTGAATGTTTTTTAAAGGGCAAAAAATACTTAACTAAATAAACGGACAGTTACATTTGTCTTGTCTTTTTTGCTGATCCAAAAATTTATCTGATCCATGACTTAAAACCGTGATCTGATCCGAACCGTGAGTTTTTTGATCCGTTGCACCACTAGTAGTGAGTATGGGCCCAGCGTACTTATTCACTTCTATGATGTCTGGATATGCTTCTTATGACACGGTGCATATTGTCCTCTTTTAAGATGTGGATCAGGGCATGAGTGAGCTCCTGTACAGACTGTGGCCTATCTGGGTTTAGGTCAGTGATAAATTAGGACCAGTCAGAAGCATGCCTTTGTCATCTATAAACAGCCTGCTAATTGCAGCTACATAATATCAGGCATTTGTGTTTCACCATAGAACCCAGAGCACACTGCAGGAGCATAAGATCTGACAGTGGGTCCTGCTACCTAACAAGGCATTTCTGGCAAGTCAGTGGAGGTCTTTGGATGTCTGGGTGACCTACAAGACATGTTGTATAAAGCTCTGTCTCTGCTGACTGTAGTACAACGTTCAGCAGAGATTTCCGGTATTTCCGGGTCACTGCTCATGTGGTCGACTGGCCAGTCAGCTGAGCAGTTTTGTCACTGTCTGCTGAGGCAAACTGGAGTGTGAAGAGTGGACCCAGGTGCAGACATTCTAAAACTCAAACTTAACTGATCATGAGCCGTTTATTAAGGCAGACAGAACAGTACAAAATAAAAGGGCGAAAACAATGCAAACTAAGCAATAACCTAAACTGGGTAAACTAGAAAGGAAACACGAACTATGAAAAACCTCGGCAAATAGAAAAACAAACAAACTCCAAACATGGCAATGTGATGAGGATATATGAAAACCTGAACGCAGTACATGGCATGGGAACAACGCAGACGATCCGACAAAGACTGAATGAGAAGGCACAGACTAAATACACACAGGAGGCTAATGAGAGAAGTGGGAACACATGGGGAAACAGCTGACACACATGAACATAATGACATCACAGTGGAACAGCACCAAGCAGGACAGACGAGATCTGCAAAGGGTGGTGCGCTCGGCAGAACGCATCATTCAATCAGAGCTCCCTGACCTGCTGTCCATCTACACCAAGCAGTGCAAGACCAAAGCTAGGAAGATTATGATGGACCTCTCCCATCCCAACAATGGACTCTTCTCACTGTTGAGGTCTGGGAAGCGCTTCCGCTCCCTTAAGGCCAAAACAGAGAGAATGAGGAGGAGCTTCTTCCCCCAGGCTATTCGGGGCCTGAACCAGGTGTAGGACTGGACTCTCCCAAACACGTCACTATAAGACTGGACTCTCACACACGTCACCACACGCACCACCACACATTTCCTATAATTTCCTATAATCCTATAATTCCTATAATTTATAATCCTTATCTTTATAATCTCTTCTGCTATTTGCACATTCTTTACTGTAAATTCCTAAGTTAATTTGTAATTTTTGTAGTAAACTGTAAATTGTAAATATTGTAAAACCTTTCTTCTGTCATTTAATGGTCGGGCATTGTACAGCTACAAGCATTTCACCCCCATGTCATACTGTGTATGGTTGTGTGTGTGTGACAAATAAAATTTGAATTTGAATTTGACAAGCTGAACTTGACAACATAAGACACAGACATGAAACACATGAAGGGCAAGGAGACTTAACAGGGGTTGGAAGACACAAGGGGAATATAATAACAAAGAACTATAACAACCTAGGCATGGTAAAAAAATGAACTTAGAAAACCTAAAGGGCTTAAACATAAGCCATAAACATGAACAGAAAATCAAACTCAAAATGCTGGGTCAAAAGACCCAGGATCGTGACAAGTTTTGCGTTCTTTTTCATTCTTTTTCTAACTTTACTGCTCTTTTCATTGTTGTTTTGAGCTGTGTGCTTGGTATAGTTGTATTCTTTTCCTTTTCCTTTCCCAGTCATTTTCGGACTTGTTTTCGACACTCGACATGACCCCAAGGCTCAACTAAACCTTGCAGCTGCAGCCCAGCCTCCGGCTTTTTCGCTCCACTCCCATGGACTACTTTCCCGAGGAAATACTCAGTGGACACGGAAATAAAAAAACTCACAATAACAAGGTAACCAGGACTCAAGAGGGAGACACACAAACAACGAGCATTCCCATCCATTATCCTTGCTAATGTGCGGTCTCTCTGCTTCAATCTGGACGAGCTGCAAGCCTGCATCAACCACCTGCATGAGTACAGAACTTCCTCCGTTCTGGCATTTACGGAATCATGGTTAAACAACAGCGACTATGACAGCACGCTGCACACGGATGGCTTTTCACCACCCCTTCGTCTGGACAGAGACCGCGAACGCACCGGGAAGCAACATGGCGGCAGAGGCTGTCTGTATGTAAACAACAGCTGGTGCTCTACAGTCACTGTGAGGCAGAAGCTGTGCACTACAGACATCGAGCTTCTGGCAGTTTCCCTGCACCCCTACTACCTCCCCAGAGAATTCCCACAGCTTTTCATCATCTTGGTTTACATCCACCCCAGAGTTGATGCAGCTAAAGCCACAGAGTACTTCACCAACACTCTGTACAAACTTGAACAATTATCACCGGACTCTCCCAAGTTCATCCTGGGTGATTTCAACCAATGTTCTCTTGACAACTCGCTTAAGGGATATCAACAGTATGAATACTGTGGTCACCACCCCCAGAACCCTCCAGGTGGAAGGCAGCAACCCTTCCTCCCTCCCTGACAACCTCAACAATTTCTACACCAGGTTTGAGACGGACAACATCGCCAAGCTTGAAGAGTCCACATCCTCACTCACCAGGACTTAAAAGTGAGAGTTTAAAATAAGAAAGTTCGGGTCAACAACTCTCTTTCTGTTCTCCGTTCCACCTCCACTGGTTCCCCCCAGGGCTCTGTGCTCTCCCACCTGCTCTTCATCCTCTACACCGATGGAGATCCACACAGCCCAATTGTAACCTGGTGAAATATGCTGACGACACAGTTCTCCTGTCACTGCTGTCAGACCCCTCACAACACCGCAGGCCTACTCTTCAGGAGTTTGTAGAGTGGTGTAACACCTCCAAACTTGAACTGAACGTGAGCAAAACCAAACAGATGGTGGTGACCTTCTCCAGTAGGCAGAGGGATCTGGCTGCTTCAGTCACCACCACTATCCATGGGATGCCAGTGGAGGTAGTTGAGGAGTACAAATACCTGGGAACCATCTTTGACAACCTCCTGAAATTCTCAGGAACAGAGTGCAGCACAGTAAATCAGGGTGCTCTAAAATCATTGGCCTGCCTGTCAGAACTCTGGCACAGGTTTTCAGTCAACAGGCCCTTAGACAGGCAGCCAAAATCATCAATGACCCATCTCACATTCTCCACCCTGCATTTCAATGGCTCCCCTCTGGACGACGCCTCCGCTGTATTTCCTGCAGGACTAAGAGGAGGAGAGCCACCTTTGTCCCCAAAGCCACTCTGCTTTATAACTTTAGCCGATAAGACCATTTCCCACACCCATAAACATAAACTACTCTACACTCTTTTTATACTGCCGACACTTTACTCACTTTTAGTCACTTACAGTTATTTATTCACCTATTCAGTCACTTTAATTTTAAAACTGTGTAATTTTAAAACTGTGTATATACTGTATATTATGTGTATGTATTATCTCACTCTTATTGCCTGTTTATGGCCTGTCCTTATCTTCAATGTCATGCTGCTCTGTTGTATCTTTATTGTCCCTTGGGGATAAATAAAGTCGTTCTGATTCTGATTCTACACCTGAAGGGTCACTAACTTAATGTTAATACAATACTGGTTCTGGTGCTGGGTTGATACCCTGTCCAACTTCCCTCGTGTGATAGCCCATCTGCTGCTATGCCCTCCATAGGTTCGAGGCTGTGATAGCAAGCTTCTTCTGACTGGATGATCCATGTATGGATGGGTCATCCTGGTGGAGCTCATCTACCAGCAAAACCTCAATGGCGTGTGGCACTACTCATGCTGCAAGTAGTTAAAATGACACTAACAAAATGAAAAACTAGAAAAAAATTGATAAGGAGAGAGCAATGGTCATTGAGGATGGACAACTATTTCATTCTATTTCAGTGTGAATCTGAGCTGTACCATCTGTCACTTATCATCTTGATGGATGCTGCTGCGGAGCTAACAAAAGATTTGTGTGTGTCTCAATTTGCTTATGTGCAATTTGATTTGTGTGAACATCCGTGTGTGTGTATTTCGATGCATGTGTGTGCAATCAGGAATATTTATAGAAATCTGCAAACGTGTATTCAGAATATGGGTTTAAAGATTTATGTAAATAACTGTGAAGCGTGCATTAATGGTTGCTCAAAGTACAGACAAGTCATCACTTACAGGTCACCCAGCTTTCCATTTGATTTTCTTTTTACACGTGACGTTTGCTATTTCTGCTGTAGCAGATCTGTGCAGCAATCTGTATCTGTGTGGAGAGTTGTCTGTAAGTCAAAGTTGCATTAACCATGCTCTTAGACTTGCACGCTCAGACTGTTTCTCTACCTCAGTATGTACCACCAGGGGCCGGATTGCTCAGGTTGTGTCCCAAGTCAGGGGCTGAATTCAAAGACCACATTTGAAGGCCAACTGGGTCACAGTGAGAAGAAAAAGGCTGTCCAAATTAGAGGACTCCTCCAAATGTTGCCCACAAATTTGGCCTTTTTTTTGTCTGAGTTCAAAGGACAGGTTAGGTGTATCCTTTAAGTTCTGCCCTATCCCAAGAGTCATAGTGCGGAACTGGTGGCTAAAAATTTCTTCACAAAATGTCAGACGGCTCAAGCAAGATGGCCAAAGAATAAACTTTCAAAAGCAAGTGCTGTGATAGAAATTTTCCAAATCACAAACATTAAATTTAGCTAGACGTTGTTCCTCTCCGTGAATCGTGGTGGAGGGGTTTGTGTGTCCCAGGGATCCCAGGGGCATTGTTAACTCGCAACTCAGGAGTCCTGCGTGTGAATCCTCAAGGGCAACCCATTACAATATGGACATTTACTACAGTAGCTGAAAAATCTGCTGGAAAAGGCACAAATGAGATGATATGTTTCACGTCATGTTTGCTCTTTCCCTCCGTGTTCTGCACTCGGCAGTGAACCCCCACTCACCCTCCCCCCAGCTAAACATCTAATCACTGTTAGTATGCAAATAACCTGGTGTCAGGTTTCTCAGTAGGCAGGGCAGAGCAAAATTAAGCAGCTAATCTCTGTCGTCAAAATCATAGCAGTTATACCTGACAGTGAATTATTTTAATGTTCTTCATTGTATTTGTTAGAAATAATTTTACTTTAATTGCAGGATTTTCTTTTGAAACTTAGTGGAGTGGAAGTAATGTTCAGCACGGACTTTTTAGTGACACATAACAAGTAAAGCATGTACCACGGGTTTTGCTGTATCACTGCCTTCAAGCTGGACTCCAGTTTATAAAAAATGTTTAAGTATTGTGGTTAAGTTAAATCCAATTTATTAACCTACCTTTTTGAGATGAAGTGCAGCTGCGAAGAGCACTATGGCAACAATGAGGTGTCTTTATGGTATCTCTGAGTTTCCATGAAACCATGATAAAATGTATTTGTGTTTCTACACTTTTATTTGCTGGGTTTATTTTGATAACAGCGCTTTGGGGTCCTTAGGGACTAGTAAAGCGCTATATAAATACAGGCCATTTACCATTTACCATTTATTGCAAACCATGCCACGTGATGGTTTAAGTTATTTAATTTCACTAAATATGTGAGAAAAGCTAGAGTAGCATTATATTTTTATGTTTAAGATATGGTGATGTTTCTGAATATAATTGACTTCATTTTAATTAGTTCTCACGATGACAAAAATGAGCTATCCTTTTGGGTAACTTAGAATAAATCATCTGTAAACAAAAAACTTGTCTGCATGGTGGCTGATGGTAGCAACAGCGACTCGTGAGATAATTAACAATTAAAAAATACATCTTTATTTGTACAGTCAGTGGGGAATGAGGCCATTGTTCTTTTCAGTTTCATGTCTGGAAGAGAAGTGTTTCTTTCTCTATCCCACAAGCACCACTGTAAGCCTGTCTGCTGCATAGAGCTGATTGGAGGACCTGTGTCTGTCTGAATTTAGATCAATTGTGTTAATACAGTATGCCAAAATGAAAAAATAACTTCAAATTCAGATATTTGAGGTTGTGCTGAAAATAATGATACCAAACAAGGCAAGATGAACAGCTTTTAAAGGTGAAATATAGAGGTCAAATCAAAAGTAGTCAAAAACGTCAAATTATACCCTGGACCCCAGAGGGTTAACACACCCCGGGAACCAGTTCAACTTATTGCCAGCTATTTGGACCAAGCTTTTACAATGGTTGTATAAGGACTGAATGGCCTATAGCAATGCGACAGAAACCCCATACTATGGAAGCACCTCCCACAGGGCACCCCGAGGGACACGGTCTAATGCCTTCTTCAAGTCCACAAAACACATGTAGATTGGTTGGGAAAACTCCCATGCCCCCTTTAGTATCCTCTAGAGGGTAAAGAGCTGTTCCAGTGTTCTGCCACCAGGACGGAAACCGCATTATTCCTCCTGTATCTGACATTCGACTGGACAGACTCCTTTTAAGCGTCCTGGCACAAACCTTCTGGGGGAGACTGAGGAGTATGTTTCCCCTATAGTTGGAGCACATCCTCTGGTCCCCTTTCTTGAAGATAGGAACCACCACACTGATCTACAAATCCAGAGGTACCCCCTCGATCTCCACATAATGTTGCAGAGGCATGTCAACTAAGACAGTCCTACAACATCCAGAGCTTTCAGGAACTCAGAGTAACTTCTCCACCCCAGGGGCCCTGCCACCAAGGAGATGTTTAACTGCTTCAGTTACCTGAGTTGTCAGGTAAGATGAGTTGTCTCCCTCAACCCCAGAGTCTACTTTCTCTACGACAGACATGTCAGTGGGATTAAGGAGGTCCTCAAAGTATTTCTTCCACTGCCCGACAATGTCCAAGTCAGCAGCGCTCTGCCCACACTATGCAGACTTCAGGTAGAGCACCGCTTTCCCCTCCTGAGTAGCTTGACAGTTTCCATGGCCTCTCCGTACTCCTCTCACATTCGAGTTTTTGCTTGAGCCACGAGTCCAGTTCCACTTTGCCTGTCAGGACCTACCTTCCAAGTCCCACAAGCTAACCAAGCCAGATTTTTTCTTCATCCTGATGGTTAACTTTACCTCTGGTTCTGGTCACCATCTAGTTCGGGGTTACCACCATGACAGGCACCAACCACCTTGCAGCCGCAGCTCAGTGCAGCTTCTTCAGCAATGGAGGTGCTGAACATTTGGACTCAATGTCCCCAATCTCCCTTGGAAGGCTGTCGAAACTCTGACGGAGGTGGGAGTTGAAGATCTCGTGGATTGGGGCCTCAACCCGACTATACTTTTAGGCGCGCCAGGTCTGTCCAGCATCTTCATCCACAACAGCCCCTCTGCGGTCTATAGTGTCCTGGTGCCACGTACACTTATGGGCACCCTTATGTTTGAACATGGTGTTTGTTATGGAGAAACTGTGGTTTGCACAGAAGTTCAATAACAGTACACCACTTGGGTTCACATCTGGCAGACCATTCCTCTCAATCACACCCCTCCACATCTAATTGCCATTGCCTACATGAGCACTGAAGTGTCCTAGTAGGACCACAGGTGGAGTACCCTCAACCAATTTGCCCAGGGACTCCAGAAAGAAAGCCAGATACTCTGAAACATTTGGTGCATAAGTTCAGACGACAGTCAGAACTTATGCTAACAAAATAGTGTTGGGAAACACACAGGTTGTGAAGGAAAGGAAACTATCAAAGACAACACCCTGCAGGTGACTCCAGTACAGGTCTATAGCATGGATTAAGCTCTGGCAATAATCCCAAAGAGCAAATATTTCCTCAGAAAACAAATTTGAGTCCACTCGGTCCATTATGTGGTCATGTTTTTCTGTCACTTTGTGTCAATGAGTAAAACATTCTGCGAGGCACAACACTACCATGAGGGAGAACACAACACAGGTGGGAATACAGCTGACACTAATCTGACTGACAAGAAAGGGGAAGCAATACTAAACATAATACACATAAAGCATGACACTATCACAATAAAACAGGAAGTAACAAACACAGAGGCCAGGACTAAGACACATGGGGTTGACGCTGGGAATGGGAAGAAACAGACTGACATGGGTACATGAGAGGGTATACTGACAGACACAGAGAGGAGACTAGGACAGCATGGATGTGAAGGGAACAAACAAGAGCAACAATACATATAGAATTTAAAATACGAATAAAGAAGACTCAGAGACTAGTGTAACGGAAGCTCTAGAAACAATAATATAGAGCTACAGCACAAGTTCATAACAACAACAAAAACCCAAAACTGGGTTGAACACCCAGGACCATGACATATCTGTTGTCATTGTTTCTTAGTTTTATACTAGTTGGTTAGTCTAATTGTTTTTCCTCATGTAGTTGATTAAGAAATTAGTTGCCAGTAACATCCCTAGTCTTGACCCTACAATATAAAGTGCTTGAGGCAACTTTTGTTTTGATTTCGCACTATATAAATAAAACTGAATTGTAATGTGTTGCTTTTTTCTTCTCAATTTCTAAAGCTTTCTAGTTTTCACACATCATATTCACTATACCAACACATGCACCCAACAGGCCACCCCTAACACTGCCAAGCAGGGAGGAGAGCAGGCAGGTCTTCCTACACCCCTGGCTGATAATCCGTCGCCAATCTGGCTACATCCTGAGTTTGTTGCAGAGGGGGGCATCTAAGTGTCTGCCGTTCAGAGTGTGGTGTCGATGTGGATGGATGTGTGTCTTTGTGAGTGTACCCCGCCTCTTGCCCTATGGTAGACTCCAGCCTGCCCACTACCATAGGGCAAGTGGCAGAGGATGGAACTTGAATTGGCATTACTAAATAAATCCCGGGAGAAATCAAATCAAATTTGATGCAGACTGGTCTAATGGTATGGGCTCAAATTGTGGTCATAAATATTTTGTACTTGTAAATCAGTTTTGTATGTGTAAAAAGAATTTGTGTGTGTGTAAAAAAGATTTGTATGTGTAAAAAGAATTTGTGTGTGCGTAAAAAAAAGATTTGTGTTTTGACTTAGCCAAAAAATACATGTGAAACTCTGCACTCAAGTTTCAAGTAACAAGTATGAATTTTGACCCTATTTTTCTTCCTTTCAGCTGATTGGTCAATATCATGTCAATCACAAATTTAACAATCCAGTCAGAAAACAGATGAACTTTTGATAAGGACTGCATTAGCTGTTTTGCTGTTCCACAGGTTGTCCACCAGAGGGCACACCTATTTTGAAACACAAAATGATATAGAAATGTGTGTGGTCTTGTCATTGTTGTGCTCTCTCTCCCTCTCCTCTGTCTTTTGTCTCCCTGGGCGGAGCTCCCGCCTCTGGCCCACGCACCTGGCCTGATTACACACCTACCGATGATCTGCCTGATTTCCTGGCCACTATTTAAGATGACGATTCTGTGCTTCTCGTCGCCGGATCATTGCGTAACCTGTATTAGTGCAGCGCAGGCAAAACCTGTTTATTCTGTGCAAAGCGCTAACTTGTTTCTGACCATTTTCTCCTGTATATAGATTCCCCCGGAACTGTTCCTGTTTCCTGTCCTGGATTGTCTGAGAGCGGCTGAGTGGCGAAGTGCGTGTGGGACAAAAAGTATGAGTGTCTGACGAGGAGTGTGGAGAAACAGCGAAGGAGCATTCATATGCGGACTTCTCCCTTTCTTCCCCCACAGATTCTTGGAGCTCTGCACTTTGTATATATCACACGTTTTCTGTAAAAAAGAACAAACAAACAAACAAACAAACTACTGACTTGTCTTTTGAAAGGAAACCTTGGTCTGCACCTGAGTCCATTCGGTACTCAGGTGTATGTATCTCTACATCTACTCTATCTCTTGTAAGAGCAGCTCTCCTGATACTTCAAGCCCTTCGCCAACCCTTCCTTCTTCCTTTTTTTTTTAAACCTTAGAGAATAATATGTCTTGTGTTGCAGTTGAATCATCTTAACTGGGTCCCAGTTTTGTCAAAGGTAGCCACAGTAGTAAATCAGCTCTCATATATAGACAGATTTTCTAAATAGAAAGTGTCTGTATACCACACCTGAGGTCTTGTTCCATTAATTGGACTCCAGATTTACTCCTTCCTGAGCCAAACAGCTCAGCCTAAGCCCAGCCATCTCACTGAGGGTGGTTGGTTGGTGCACAGCAGATGTTTGAGTTTCAGTCTTGGGATTAATCATTTCTAGTCCCAGGCATCAGAATCAGTTCATTAAGTACATTTAAACCCCTAAAACTTCTTTTGTGGATCCTTTGTTCAATGTGGAAAGAAGCTCTCTTCTTTATTTCAAAACCTAAAACTTTGCAGTGTGTCAATGTGTTATTTTTAAAACTGAGGTAAACTAAAGCTGCTGCTTAATATGTGCACGCTTTATTTGATTTTGCAAATCGGGCTGAGGGCTCCCTCCACATTCTTCAACTACACCTTTACAATTATTCCACTTTGAAAACAAAAGAATAAGAATAAAAGAATTTAACGAATACATTAAAAGCACCAAATTACCATAACATTTAAGCCCATGATGAGTATATGTAAACTTCTGACCACAGTTGTAGATCTCAGTTTATGAGGGAATAAAACAACACTGAAAAATTACGTGAGCTGAGAAACACAACACAAAGGTGGCGTGAAAGATGATTATTGGTTTGAAGACTTGACTTTCAATAGTGCACACATATCTGTATCTGGTATAACATGCAAAATTAGTCAAATATGTCATGCCTCTATGCTGTATTTCATTAAAGACTACTGATAATATTCTGCTGTAATCATTTTTGTATATTTCTTTTGTCGGTGTAATCAAACATCATCAATCAAACCCAAGCTTCCTTTTGTCCAATAACAACACGGTCATCTTGTGCTCTCCGCTCTCTCTTCGCTACATCCCAGATCCTTCATCCACCACAGTTTCCTTCCCAGGGCTCTGCTACAGGACAATAGTATTTCAGCCAGGCTCTACTCACAAACCTCTTGTGAATTGTAAAAAATTTTTGCTCTTTTTAATAGGATAATAAATGCAGGATTCAACTTCAAGTAATTACAGCTTACATAGTTTATGTCCTTCTGGGAAGCATCTCCATTATACCGCAGGCTGGAACTCTCCTCCTGTAAATGAGTTGTTATATTCATGAGCTCTCTCTAGCAGAGGTCTCTGTTAATAATAATAATGCTGTATGGGTTAGATTTATGCAAAGCAACACAACAAATACCCAAGTGTACAACATGACAGACAGCCCACTTAATCACATTCCACCTCTCTGCTGGCTTTCACGCTGGTTATCTGATACGTGTAGCAAATGCACTAAGTAACAAAGTCAGTGTTAATGGGCTTCGCGGTGTCTTCAGATTCCAGGCCTGGTATGTAGGAACACGGTAATGATACATGTCTCAGTGCCTTGCTTGACTAAGTAACACATTATGCCGGTTAAACAGAGGAGTGCTTCTCGACTTAGGAGTCCAGTTTCTGGGCATTGTCTTTGTTCTTTAGGTTTATTTTCGTGTGGATAGAATCTCAAGTCCATCTGGCCAAATGGGGACATGGCCTGCTTTTACCTAAAATATTTCTCTTCACAGTCTCTGCAGCTACTGACATTTACACTTGTTTTGGGGTTTTTTTTTGTTTGTTTGGTTTTTTTTGTTTTTTGAGGACTGCAGAGAGGATTGTGGTGTGAAAGATCTGTAGATGACATACACTCTACATGCAGTTTAAAACGAAACAATGAAAAGGAAATGCATCAGTAATTAGTACAAAATGTCTCAGCATAAATTCCCTTATCTCCCTTAAACTCCCTTATCTGAAATGTGCTGGTTATTCAGCTCATTTTCTAACAATAGCATTTTAGCACGTGAAGATGTTTCACTCGTTTCGTGCTGAGAGTTCCAAAATAGTCTGTATTGTCTACTATCAGAGAAGCAGTTGTTAAAATCAAAGTAAACATAAGCTACAAGTGTGGGCGTAAATCTGTGGCACTTTCCTCCTTACTTACATTTCCTGCGTTCACGTCTATCAGCTCTTCAGCCTCACTGAGCTCGGTGCTGCTGCAGCCTCCAGGGAAACACCTTGATGGTTCCTCCTCTCTTGTTTTTTGCAAAAAGTCAGACGCTGTTGATTTTCTCAACAGTGCTGCCACACAAACAGGTGAGGCAGATACATTAATTTAACACCGAATTTCCTCTAGATGTAAATATTCTGTCCTATCGTAAAAACATTTCACCTCCGTCACAGATGTAGTTGACCGTGAGCATCACAATCAGCAGCTTTACCGCCATGTCTTCTTGCAGACTGTCATACGCTGGAATACTGTGCCCCCTTTCAGGTGCTGCTACTTTGTGTTTGTTACCTGAGAAATACCCACGCCCACCACCATCCCCAGCAGTAATCCCACAGGGACAACAAGAATTTGATGGATTTGCTCAGAGCGACAGGGAAGTAAGAACTGTGCGAAGGAGCACATCAGAGCTATACTCGGAAAGGTTTAAGAGTTATAAAATATTCTCAAACACTTCATAAAAGTTATCCAAAGGAGAAAAAAGTAGTAGCTTTGTTTGAGGAGCGACTCAGTCTAACTGACTCTGTACGAAGCTATTGTGGTAGAAGGTCATTAAGTCATGGACCTTTAAAACCTAATGTTACCTGCTGCTCTCTGGCAGGTAGCTCCATGCCCTCCTGGGTTTTAAATGCACCTTAGAACACACATGCATCAACATGACAATGAGCGGGTGGAGGGAGGTTTGGAGTCTTCTCTCACCCCCGTTCTCTGCGACCTGCTGGAGCGGGGGGCTAGGAGGAGGAGTTGGCCGTCCGACTGCGGTCTGGAGTGTGGAGCCTTCCTGCTGCTGCGGAGTCGGGGCGGTCTGCCTCCCCCCACCGCAGGGAAAAGGGAAACACCACCTGGGTCTGGGTGCAGTTCCCCCCTCCAGGGGCGGGGGCACCTAGACCCGGTTTGTAGAGTACGCTTGGGGAGTGTGATCGTGTGTACAGCGTCTCTTTATGTCTGTCTCCACGTTGGTTGAGTGTGGAGTAAGTGCATATGAGAGCATGAGGGTGGGAATGGATGTTTGTGTCTGTGTGTGCCTGTATGTCTGTGTCTATATGTCAGGTTGGGTGTCAGGCGCCACCTCTCTGGGGACATCTCAGGCCCTCCAAGGTATGGAGGCCTATCTCCCCCTACCACCACTTCCCCTGCCAGTGGCGGACTCCCTCAGACATCGGTGCGTTGGTGGTTCTTTGTGTCCGGGGATGGGCGTCCAGGTACACACCGGCTCACTCCTTGGCGGCCGCTTATCGGGGCCTGGAGCCTGGGGCTCGCTCGGGCCACTTCGGAGGTGGGGTGCCCCCGGCCTCTCGGCCTGGGGCTCGGTCACTCAGGCACGGCTGGCTGCCGGCGGAGCTCACGGGCGCGTCACTGCAACCCCCTGGCTTCTGCTCCGCGGCTGCTGAGTGAGCCCTCATCTGGGACTCTCCTCAGCTCTTTCTGGGACAGTGGCGCGGCTGCCCCTCTGTTGGTCTTCCTTGGTCTCTTGTGTTCTGGGGGCCTCTGGATGTCTGGAGTTTTGATCTCCTCCATACCTGCTTCATGCCCTGGAGGACGGGGCTGTGGCCCCCCCACACCCTCTAGCAGATTATTACATGAAGGAACCTTTTAAAAAAAAAAAACAAGCGCGTCCATGCTCACAGGTGTACACACGGGTGATCACACCCACAAACTACACCCTTTTTGGCTCCTACCTCAAAGCACACTGTGTTCTGTTGATCTTATGTGCTGCACAATAATGTTTAACATTTAGTATTTACTGTCATATTCCCATATATCATTGTGATGTTGTTTATTCTATTACTCTTGTTCTCTTCTGCTTGCTTTCTTTTTTCTTTCTCAGCAGGTGATCCAGGTGATTGATATATGCATTTTTTTTTCTCTGCCCGTTCTGTTGGTTTTTGTCTTTTGCCCTTCTCCCCCGTCCCTCTTCTCAGCTGTTTCTCTTTCCCTCTTTCTTTCTCCCCTTCTTTCCCCCAGTCAAGTCTGTCCCGTATTCAGTAAGTGAAAATAAAATAAACAATAAAAGGTGAATCAAATGGACCATTACGGCAAGGCTGGGATGGTCAGTTTGGTAAAGTAAAATCCGTTGGGTATCTTTCTTTGCCTTTAGACAACAATTCTGATGGCAAAAGAGCCAAACGGGACAGGCCAAAAAAAAAACAAAAAAAACCCTAATGTTCAAATCTGCAATTCTTCAATAGTGTGTGAAAGGTTGTAAAAGAAAAACAAATTTACTCTGACTGAATCAGTTTCTATTTATGTTAACGCAGTTGTTTTTTTCCTTATTATACTGGATTTGTGCAGAACTCATTTGGAAGCTGCTGTTGTATGAAATGAAAATAGGAAATACTCCCAAAACTGGGAATTCTCATTATACAACTTTAACAGTTGTAAATGAATTTACACTTCGCACAGCAATGCGTCAGATTGAGAGAGATCTTTCAGAGCAATTATGACTCCTAAAGATTTCTGTGACCACACTGGGTTCGTTTGTGTGAAATCATCGACATTTATAAAACTATCCACATAATTCATGTAAATGAGAGGAACTCAGATCTGAGCCGCTACTCCTCCACATCGCATGGAGCCAGCTGGGGTGGAACGTTCGTCTTACTTGAATGCCTCCTAGGCGAGGTGTTCCCTCCATGTCCTAGCGGGAGGGAGGCCTCCCAGGACTCTCGGCCTCAGTGTTTCCCCGGATGAGCTGGAGTGGGTGGGAGGTCTGGGCTTTCCTTCTTAGGCTGCGGTCCCCACGATTAATGGATAGATGGATGCTGGATATTTGCCACTTGACATGCAACTGGTATAGGTTATCAACTCTTTTCCAGTTCTACCTCTGCTATCTTGCGGATAGTCACTAGAGGGCGCCACCATTCTTTCTTTAGTGAGTTTCAATTAAAACCCGTAATCTTCTATTGTTTGCTGGGATTTCACGATGGGTTTGCTGCTTTAAATACCCGAGTTTACCAGCACTGAAGGTCGTGCCTTTATTGTGTTTTCACAGGAAAATGTAGGTTTGAAACTGAAAGAGCACCTTTTTTTTATCTTTGCCCCTCCTGCTGCCATTCTAAAGGTGAGAGGCAGCGTTTTTACAGGGGGATGCTGAGGTGAATGGGCTGGTCCACTTGCAAAGAATTGTGGCTGGAGGCAGTAGTAGGACCACCGATACACGGGATTAATTTGTTGCTCAAAACATTTTTTTTCCTAAGTAACTTACTCTGAAACTAAATATTAATTGTGCATTGGTGGAAGTATGCGCCTGTAGCGAAATCCCTGCAGCTTTTTTTTCTTCTTCTTTTCCCTCAGTGATTTCATCCATCACCAGCACTGCGCGCCTTGGTGCGCCTCCCTGACTCACGGTTGTCTCCTCGTTGTCACAACATGTGGATTATTTTGGCGTTTATTTTTGCAGCCGTTCGTCCCGAGGGGAGCTGGGGGTGTCAGCTACCCCATGACTGGAGACCTCAGACGGAAGCGTGCCGTGCCGAGCTGGCCGAGATCATCGTGTTTGCCAAGGTGCTGGCGCTGCACAAGGAGTCGTACAGCGTGTATAACTATCTGCCGTGGCAGGACGACACTGACCTGCTCTTCTCCGCCGAGATTGAGCTCCTGTGCGATCAGGCGTGGGGCAGCATGCTGGAGGTTCCTGCGGGTTCCAGGTTTAATGTCACCGGCCTCGGTTACTTCCCCTGCTTCTCCTACAGCGTCACCAAAGACAACAACTACTACTTCTTCCTAAGGTGAACTCACAGATGAATAAAGTTGGTATGGCATTAATCACGCGTGATAACAGACAGCTGTAGTCTGATTTGATGCCAGTCTCAGTTAAGCTTCACTCCTAAGACTTTAACACCATGCTCACCTAAGTTGCAAGCGCCTGGTTTAATTTGGTAAGAAGACTGTAAACGGTACAATAGGAATCGAGCCCTCCTGTACAAGATGCTTAGCTCAAATGTTGCATTTAATTTCACACATCCTATATATTCAATGTGGAAATATAGACAAAGGGAGACAGCGTTTAAGGATTTTATATGTTTACACTCAAATATGCAGTGTGTGCTTTGTACAGATGATCTACAGGTCAAAAAGACGCTTAAATGTGCATTTGACTGCATTACATCAGAATCAGAAGATGATTACCTGACTAAGTTGGCTACCTGTCCATCTTTTTCTTAGGTCCTCTTTGACACAAGAGACAGTTAAATATTTAAAGAATAGAAGAACAAAGGGTTTAGTCAATAGCCATGTCATTGCTTTATATGATGAAAAATAATGATCACTAGCAGGTTTAAGTTTTCTTCATCCTCATTAAGTGCAGATGTGATTTATTCTCTATGAATAATGCAAAATCCACAGATGTCACGTAGCACTCTTTCCAATGAAAACCAGCACCTCATCAGGCCTGTGCTGAGATCTGTCATGGAAACAAAGTATTGTTGACAGATTTAGTGAATTTGCACTCGAAGTTCACTCAAAGGCAGATAACTGACACCTGTCCCCCATACAGCATATTCTCTTTCAGTCATTATCTGTCTGTGACACCATCCCAAATTCAGTTAATGTGCCGAATAACCAACCAATTTCCAGATTTTTTTAAAAAAAGACAAGAAAAGAAAAGTATGCAACAGGTTAATTCCTAAATGTCTGTGTTGGACAGAAACAACACTGTTGCTCAGGAAACGTCTGTTGCTTTCCAGCTAGTGTAATTACAGAGCCAGACATTTCCAAGAGCTTGAAGGTAAACTACAAAGAATTTTTGAAGAGTTATGAGCACACCAGCGGTCAATACGACCACCTTTTGTCCTCCATATATGCACCAGTGTGTCACCTGACAAAAGGAGCGTGTGCTGACACGCCTTACAGATGAAGAGACAGGATATTCAGAGAGGGGCACTAAAAATGCATTCCTCAAGTTTAAAGTTTGTCTGTCCCACATGAGGGTATGTGGCAGAGCCAACAACAATAATGTTTTATAGCACATGTTACACCTCATATATGCAGAATTACGTGCACATGTGTGATAGTGTTTTGCTGTGAGTGGTGATAGCAAAAAGACTTTCATATGATTTTTTTTACTAGCCTGAGTTAATCACACCTTCAGGGACGGCTTTGCCGTCCCCCTGTTGCGATGGTGAAAACCATCCAGATGTTATCCCTGTAATCGGGGCAGGTGACCGCTATCGGAAACTTCCTAGAGCAAGTCGCAACAGAGTTGTGTTTAAGTGGAGACCTGAAGATAATTAAAAAGCCATGATTACTTCAGTAAAGCAATACAGTGGTCTTTGTCAATGTTTACCAAAGATATAATGGAGGAAAACCCCCAAATATGTTTACCCACATTTTCCTTTAACTTCAGGGCATCTAGGATTGAAAGACTGCCAGTGTACTGCTTTTAACAGATGGTTTTTAAAAATAAAAAAAAAAGCTCAAGAACCCAAGTAATTACTGCGATGGGAACAGTTATTACACTGTCATAACAACATATCAAATGACAGTGTGTGGCAAGACTCGTAACTTCATGTAAAAAAATTTTGCAGAGATCAGAACAAAGCCTGAAAATTTCACCTTACAGTTTAACAGGGGGTGATGCAATCTGGGGGTTAATTGGCTGGCCAGGAGCAGCATTTCCTAAAGTCAAAGGAAGTGTGTGACTAAGCAAGACATAAAGCATTAATAGAAAGATCCAAAAATCCCCTGTGAGCGTGCACTTGGCGAAAGTGGGGGAGAAGAACACCCTTTACTTCTTCTGGAAAGCACAGGCTTGGTGAGTGAGAGGATGCTTATTCGAAGCCATATGCTGTTATGCTGTTAGTAGCTTCATATTTACATATTTAAACAATCCAACTAAGTTTCCTGGTGATTGCAAACGTAGCAAATCGATTTATTTTCCAACGATTCTTTTAGCACCCTAAAAAAAGAAGAAATAGATTTTAGTCTCAGTTTCGTGTGGTGTTTGACACCACAGCAACCAAATATTTAGAGAGTATTAAATCAAATGGTTTAGATGGGAGATGACATATGGCTTAAACAAATTGTGTTTGCATGTTCTGCTATGTGCGAGGTTGAGGCACCTCCTGTTTCCTGAACCTGAAACAGATCAGTTTAGTTTTAGTGGAGTACAACATCAAGTCCCAGACACTATAGTATCAAGTCCAAACTGAAAACTTCTCATCACAGTCTCCAGTGGATGTTCATTTCCTGTTGTAAAAGCCCCAAAAGCATAGTCTCTGACGAAAATAGTCTTTCCAATCAATCATGAGTATAAGCTCCCTGGACAGAGCTGAGCATGGAGAAAAATGCAACTGAAGACCTCCCTCGGGACCTTTAAATGAGACAGATTGAGTGTTCTGCTTTAGCCATATGTTCGATGCAAAAACCTTAGCTTATAGTTCATTTTTTTCAGGATTTGTAACTTTTACGTTAAAAATGAGGTAACCTAACACCGAGCCTTGAAGGAGGAGAAAGCTATACTTACTTTTACTCAAAGTAAGGTTTTTGAAGTACGCATGCTGCTTTTGCACTCTCGATCATGTACTAAACCGATACTCTGTGAAAAAAGAAAAAAGAAAAAGGATTTTCATTTCTTCAGACCTCACAGTGACTGTGATTACATCTCACCTTTGACATCTTCTGTTGAAGCAAAACATCAGCTTTCTTCTCGCTCTTTCAACATACACACAGATACCCACATATACAACACACACCCACACAGCTTCCTATAGGGACAGCCAAACTTTTGATGTCCCTTGAGGGATATGAGATGGAATCCAGATGTATGGAAACCCACTGCTTCAAGACTTCCTGAAGATATGAAACATGTTTTGTAAAAGCCTTTGGCTTGTCATTCGCTGGTTTGAGTCATCCGCATAATGCTTCAATTTGCGTAAAAATAGAACAAGACCTGTTAACAATTCTCTAGAGATGTGTTTCTTTTTTCCCCCAGATAAAGAAATTGTATATATGAAAATCATACAAATACTAAATGCCTAAATTCTCAGACAACAAACAAACATTGACTGAGTGGACTTGTGCAAAATGCTTATAGCGATTTTTGCACAAGTCCATTTATTTGCTTTGAGTGGACTTCTGGTGATAATTAAATGTTACACAATCTATTCTTCTGTCTGCGTGCATCTGTTTGTTTCCACACATTTGAGGTTTTTTTTTTTTTACTGAAAGCCCACATTTCACTCTTGCTCGTCGCTGTATCAACAGACTCTTTCCCCTTTCTGTCATGCAGGATGGATGAGAATTACAACATCGTCCCCCACGGAGTGAACTTTCAGGACCCCATCTTTACCGACACCGCAGAGAATCACCGCATGTTTGCTAGCCTCTTCCAGTTTTCCAACTGCACGCCTGGAACTCAAGTCCACACCTTTACCCCGGAGTGGGAGGCTCAGGAGGACAGCCGGGTATGCAGATACTCAGACCCACCAAGAGAGACTTGATGTTTGACTCTCTTGAAGTCATCTGTTTAAATCCAGTTAGTGAGAAGGGGAGTGTTTTTCTCATTTAGCTGCTGCAAGTTCTGGTGGCTTCCCACATAGTACTTCAGGCAAAAAAGTATACTATAGGACATGATAGCCACAAGCATTGTGGTAAATGTGAAAAGTATTCAGTTTGACATCCTGTTCAAAGGACCTTAATGTGTTCTTACAGCATGGGAAACCAGAAGCACGTTTCTTTAGGTTTGGCTAGATCAGCGGTGCTCAAACTTTTTTCTGGCACGCCTCGTTTCAGGGGCTGACAAAGGTTGATTCCTCACACCCCACAATTTACAGCCTGCATCCAGCAGTTGAACTTTACTTAAATGAAGGTTAGCGTAATAGCATCAGCAAACGTGCCATCCCTGCAGTGGCTCGAGAACCACTGGGCTAGATAAAAATTGTTTAAAGGACAAAAACATACAAAGAATCCTGAATAAAGTCGCTACATAAAGTAGAACAAACATAATTAAAATATTTTCAAAGTAAGTGGCCATTTTCTACAAAATAAAGCTCATGATTGCAGATCGGTGGTGTAGCAGTGCCACACTCTTACTCTTGTAATGCTTCTAATGATGCACATGAGATTATAACATGACCTTAATGAACCAGCTCAGTCTCCGCTTCACGCCCCTGCTGTCACTGCTGAAATGATTAAAGCATGTTTGTGACTACACGTGCTGCTCCTAAACCTCGACTGAGTCAGTTTTGAAGGGGTTTCCAGCCGCTCACCGCTCTTTTATCTCCTTTAATGAATTTAAACCTTTTGGCATAAGCCCCCCTTCCCCCGGTTCAAATCAGTTCACTCCTGTCTGGTTTTCATTTGCTGACTACTCATAAAAGAAAGAATCTGCCATGGGTTAAAAAAGAAAGAAAAGAAAACATAGTTTTGTATTTCCATTAATGGAAAACTTTTTTTTTCTTTTGATCCGGCTTGTGATTATAATTACAGAGTGACGTCTTGATATCGGTGCCGCTTTGTTATATCACTCTGGTGATTAAATTTCCTTCTAGCAAAATAAAAACAGACTTTGCTTTTAGTGCTACTCAGCGACTGCTGTTTGGACAGTTGACCTGAAGTCAAATCAGACTGGATAATATGTCCTGCATCTTATAGTCCAGTGTCAACCGGAGTAAATCAGATGGGGTGACGTCATGTTGTGATTTAACACTAAACGTTATTAGTAACATAAACATTATTTTAAGAAGCAGGGATTTTCCCACAGTTTTGTTTCTCACACTGATGGTGAAATATTAGTGTTAACGGGCCAAAAACAGTCTTGACCCAGTGATAGGACACAGAGCCAACACTAATCACACAATGTAGGAAGACCGCAGCTTCAGGTTGCATACGGTCCAACTGTGCAAAAGTCTCAAGATGCCTCTCATTTCTTTATATTTTCTTAGGAATATGTGACATAGGGAAGTGATTTATTGAGACATCTGAAAAAAAAAATACAATATACACACCAAAAACTTTAACACGCTTGAAAGTCAATATTTATTATGAGCACCTTTATTCTTCAACACACCCTGAACTCTCTCATCAAGCTTTCTTGTCATTTCTTTAAGTAGTCTTCAGGAATAGATCTCCAGGTTTAATGAAGGACATTCAAAGCTCTGTGCCAAGATCATCCTACACTGCTTCAGTAATTAGGTTAAAACAGATTTAGATCAGACACATTAGAAGTCCTGGATATTGTCTGTGCTGGTTGGATGCATTTTAGAGAAACTTTAGAAAAAATGCAGAAAGAAAGAAGAAAAGTGTGGTTCACAGAAGAGGCAGGCAGGATCTTTTTAACAGTGTTGCATGTTGAGCTTGAGCCATTCTGGGGTTTAAACATCAGAATATATTTAATGCACTACGACATGCCCAAGCTACAGTATGTTTGGCCGGTTTGTGCTGTTAGGCGTGAAGGTAAAATGATACGATGCTTTTTTGAGGTAATGTACGTACGCAAAGACAAAAACAGTTGATTTTAGCACACTCGTATGTTTCTGCCAGGCAACCTGATGACATGACAATCACTGAAATTGAGCCCTTTGGGGGCCTAAGATGTACCTGTGTGCCAAGTTTGGTTGCTCAGCTCTTTATTGTGTAGGAGGAGTCGGTGTACAAATAAAAACAACACACACAAATTTTGTCCCTTACATTAAATCTAAATAGACATTAAAAACAAACATATAATTAACAATTGTAATTAAATCATCTTAATTTTATCAGTTTTTCACTTGATGGCAATCAACTAGAAAATTTTGCAGAAGCTGAAAGTTTTTTTCCCGTCGTTCTTATAAACCCTAACAACTGTAGTTTGACACCATGTGTCATACAGGAGAGATGTTTATCTAACCGAAAAACCATATCTCCCAAATCCTGATTATACAAATTTGAATTTCATGTCTCTCCAAGCTCATTTCCCAAAAGACTTTAACAGTTTAATACAAAGTATGTTGAAGATGAATTACACTTGTGAATTTTTCGCACTAGCTGCTATCATCTAATCCATCCATGGCGTCGTTCTAGGTTCAGCAGGTTTGCTTTTGGTCCACCTCTAACTGAACGTGTGTACAAAATCATAGATGTGCCACTTTACACTTTCTGCTTCATAAAACATTTCTTTTAGCTCCTAAACTTCATTCTTTGCATTGTAAAGTTTAATATTTCCACAGAATTCACTCTGGGACATATGGAAGAGCACATGGGCAAAACCCACAGCTAATATAACGAGAAGTAATGTACTAAGCAGCAATGTGGGCAGGCAGCCGGCAGCACATTTTTAACATTTCCTGAAAAACCATGAGTGGTTGTTATCTGATGAAGGAGAATTTACATCAGTGTTTCATGCTGGCCCGTGTGGAAGCATTAGGATCTGCTACGGAAATCCACACTCAAGCAGACAGGCATGCATTCTGAAGCATCTGGAGCTCGTTTTTTCACCCAGGAATGGTCCAGGCCTTTGGATGTCTGTCACAGGTTCCATCTCACAGTGGTGTCTCACTGAAATGGGAAAAGTATGTTGTGTAACAATTTTTCCCTAGTTGCTATAGAGCTGCACCGTTGCCCACAGTATTACATAAAGAGTGGGACTTGTGCTACACGATAATGCTTAAAACAGTTCACTGCCACAGTTACACAGCGAGAAATTCTCTGCTGTTTATACAAAAGCTAAAACACTGGAAGACCTATGAGCTGTTGGCACTAAAAACATGCCGAGAATGATTCTCTCATTAGATTCTGGCATCAAGAGCAACAGATCTAGTAGGTGTTACATCTTAAATGTATCACAGAGAGATTTGACTTGACTCTAGCATTTAGCGTGATTCATTGTGGGATAAAGCGCCAACTATGATTTCACTCAAGTTGCAGCGCAGGATGAAAATTTGTGGGAAAGCCTGCAGAATAAGGCTAACACTGGAATAATGAGAGGTTAACTGTAACCTTTCACGTTTACCTAGTGTAAGACATTACGTGCTTTTTCAGGTAATACAAACGTATTTGGCTCTGTTTTCCTTCTCCTCGCAGTTGCTGTGCTCCACCGTGCAGAAGGCTCTGTTTGAGGAGGAAGAGAGGGTGAGGACCCTCTCCCAGAAAGTGCGTTCCTTGGAGAAAGCCAACGGCCACCTGAGGGAAAAGGTGAAGACCATGAAACGTCTGCTACGCCAGGCTCAGCGAGAAACAACAAAAGAGCAGCAAACCCTCAGCTTCAAACAGATTTACGAATCGAAGAAGCCGCAAAGTCACCCCGATCAGGACACGACCCAGGACCAAAAGAACCAGCCGATTAAAAAGGCCCTCTCCAAAAAGCTAAAAAATTAGAGCTTCTTCCTGTTAACTAACGGAGAAGTGCTCTCTGTGAAGCATTAGTGGCAGATCAAACTGAAACAATAGCAAGTGAAATGTTGGGCGAGGTGACAGAAAGATCTAAGAACTCTGAATAAGCACGAAAGCCACTGTATTCTTCATGTCTTCCACAAGATTCGCCTTATTTCCAAAGAAGCATTCATTTTAACCCGCAGAATGATTCCTCTGCTTTGCTCATGCAACAAAGTTTAGTGCCTCACTCTTTAAGTTGTGGTTCAGTTGATCTGTGCCAGTGACATCATTGTTTCTCTGCACGACTGTACTGTCACCTAATCTACCCACAACTTATACCAGTGTGTACCGTTTCAGTTTATTTCAAGTGGCCGCACAAACAACTACTAGAAAGCTCATAGTTCAAAGCTTTTGAATGCCCAAACAACAGGGAGATAATGTTCAAACATTGGAAATGAAATATCTAAATCTGATATTTCTTGTTTCTGTGCTGGACACAAGCATTGTATACATTTTAGAATTTCTTTTTTTTTTCTTGGTTTTGCTGTCAAAATTCTTCAAATCAAACGTTGACTTTTGAGAGGATATGTGACAGTGTGGCATGTATTGTTTTAAATGATCCTATGTTTCCTGCGAGTGCTGAGGTACAAATAACCTTTTATTAACTCAGAAGTTTGTAAGTGCATGGCATTAGGTTGACTTCAGATGCTCACAATTACTGGCTGTGCAAGCTGGTGAGCTAAAATAAGCATGTGTGGGGTAAGTGGTTACAGGCCTGCATATTGATCTAGTTCTCTTTACGAGGAGCAACAAATATACCAAAGAATAAGGTGTGAAAAATATTTTTAAATTCAGTATTTGTTTGTGGGGGGGTTTCTCCCAAGAGTGCATTTTTCCAAGTTCACATTAATCTGTGATTTGTACTGAATCAAAGTGTCATTTTCGTATATAACAGGGTGCTGAGCACCCATTAATTCCAGCCAGTGAGCCTGGCATGGTACAGGATTGGCTTTTTCTGTGTCAGAAAAAAAAAGGTTGCTTTTGTTATACATTCTGTATTTGCTTTTGATATGATCTTGCTCTCTCTACAATGTAAACACCTGGCTTGCCTCGCCGATACAATAGCTTTTGTAATAGTGACTGTAGCTTTTTGGAATAAATTAATTTTTACAGAAAGTTGCAGTTGTCAGAGGTTTTTATTTCATTTGTCAATCAGATCTTTATGCTTCATCATTTTCCTCTTTTCAACACATTGCCAAAAACCGAGTGGGGCTCTGTGGAGGCCAATCCATAACTGATAGAGTTTCCCTCTGTTTTTTTTTTGTTTTGGTTTTTTTTTCTTTTACTTCATTAGCAGTGTATTTGTGATCATTGTCATGCCAAAAAAATCAAGCTGTTGCAAATCAGATGCCTTACAGATGCTATTGCATGATGGATGAAAATGTGATGGTACTTTTCTGCATTTATAATTCCACCAGTTCTGAATAAAAAAAACATAACATGGTCAGGTACAAAGACTGAGCTGATAATGAGTGAAAAAGAAGCCAATGTCCAGAGAAAAACACCTACAGGAAACCTGAATTAAATGAAAAATGACAAGAAAGGCTGGCTCCTTGGAAGGAAAATATAAAGAAATGAGGCTTGACTCACAGCTTTTGCACAGTACTGTAACTTTCCAAAAAGTCAGCGTTGCAGTGTTGGTCTCTGGATCTGTTTCCAGATCTGTCCAATCAGCAGCAGAAGAAAAAGGTTTCATGTAACAGTTTAAGGCAGTCATGCTTCTTTGTCTTCGTTTCCTGACATGACTGCATTCAGAAGTCCAACCGAGTTTAATGTTCCTAAGTTCTTTTCATCTGCAACGCTGATACTTTCTAATAAATGTAGCCAAACAGCAGAACAAAGCCACTACTGAAAGAGCTGTGTTGCAGAGTGGTAATGATTTCATTTCGTAATGTTTCCTGCTTTCTGTGTTTTCCAGTCAAAAATGATAAATGCTTTCTGGCATACACAACATATTTAGTGTGATTCGCTGCTAATAAATCAAAAGTTCTCACAGACCCCAAAAGAAACATCAATCCTAAAAATAAATCAACCCTGCGTTGACCCATTGCTCTCAAACTTTTGTCCACCTTGAATCTGGTGAACTTTCACAATGAACATTTATACAATGCAAAATCATCTTGGCAGATGAAATTTTCAACAAAATTTCCAAGAGAGCTGAACCAAATTTCTTCCACATGCTGCTGTCGCATAAAACGGGGGAAGGGGGCGGGGGG